>NC_090926.1:697694778-697997808 GCF_040938575.1 Ambystoma mexicanum | reverse complement strand
TGTTATCTCCAGAATCCAAACAGCCAAATAAACTGTTGAGCTTGTTTCTTAGTCCTCGGAGTTAAAAACTTGAGAATCTTTTTCCTGGCTTTCAGCACCATTTTGCGATGTCCATTATACCACTGTATTCCCAGAAAAATCACTGTCTCTGCCAGACCTTTGGTTTTAGTTTCATTAATCTCCTACCCTTCTTATTTCCGTAAACCGTCTATGATAAGGTCTAGGTGTACTCGCACACTATTCTCATCCTTACCTTGAATCAATATGTCATCAATGTAATGCACAATTTGTACCTGGTTTGCACTGAATTTTGTCCAAATGTTCTGCCACCAGATGGTGACAGATTGTCGGACATATAACCCATTGGTAAACTGCCTCCCATTCCAAGAAAATGCAAACTGTTCCTGACATTTGTCAGAAATCGGTACAGTGAAGAAGGCATTAGCCAAGTTCAACACTGCATACCAAGTTCCCTCAAATTTCTGTACATTTTCAATCAAAGTCACTGCATCCGGAACTGCCGATATTAGGGGTGGAGTACATTTATTCAAACCACGATAATCAACAGTCATCCTGTTACTTCCGTCCGGTATGTTGACAGGCCAGATCGGATTGTTCAATCCGTGGTTACAGGACGCTACAAAACGGCTTCTACATACCCTTTAATGGTTTCTGAAATTTCCTTCTGCCCCCTGGGAATTTGATATTGTTTCATGGACACTCTTTGTGTGGCTATCGGATCCTGCACTGGGAGCATTTGTGATAATAAGTGTTAAGGCCTGCATGAAAAGACTCTAGTAATGGACTGTTAAATATAGTATGAAAAATAACGTATGCACACACAAATTATCATTGTGAGTTTTTATAACGATGAGGGCACCTAGCCAGGAGAAGATGATAACACGTTTTAGACAATCATCATTGCAATGTAATAGTGGTGCACAAAAAGCCTTTATGCAAAGAACATCTCAGGAGACCCCGTCCCTTGAAGTAACGCAGGACTGCACCTTGAAGGTGTTTCAATTCCTCCCCCCACCCTACATGAAATGCCAGAACAGACAAGGAGATATGTAATAATGATGTATATACAGCTTGCCTCTAACCTCCACAGCAAGACTTATGACCATTGTGGTATATGCCTTTTTGTGACCCATTCTTTCAATGTGTAATATAGCCCTTAAATGTAGTGCCCTCTTTGTTGTGTGCCAGATGGACATTCCAGACCACACAGTAATCTCAAAGCCTTGGCCCCGTAAACGGTATATCTTGTATTATACTAACACACTGTTAAGTTGCCCATTAATAGATCTAACACTGAGCTTAAGAAATGCACTATGACCTATGCCCAATGATAGTTAACCTGAATTTGAGAAATGTCTTTCCTTTGGTGTTAAGATTCACAAGTCTTAGAATCTGCCGGACAAGATAGAGTGCAGTATTGGATGAATGGGAATGGGTGGCCACAAGGGCAAATGTCAAGCGTTTATCAATATGTAACAACATGAAAAGTTGCCTAACACTGCATGCCAAACTGATGAGCCCAGCTGACCGATTGGCCTGAACAGCATCATCACAGCACCACGTGAATCTGCACCAATCACAGCACACCAACCCTATAGCACCCATAGGTGCCTGTCCCTAGTGACCAATCCTAACCCTTCATGTGCCCCCTAGGCCTCTCCTCTCCTGGATGACACAAAAGCTCTATAAAAAATGATGTGTAACATGTTTTCTGCAAAGCGGTCTCTGCGTGAGCAGAGTAAATGTTGCTTACCCTATTTTAGATAAAAGATTTTTGACTTCACACGCACTTGGTCCTGGTCTCATTCCCTTCGGGGGTGTATCCTATTTGACTCTAATAAAGAGAATTAAGTGCATTTTTGGGGACTCTTCACTTTCATTGGTGACCCCTACGCAATAGCGTTCTTTTTGTTCCTTTTGGCACGAGATGTCCCCTTCACGACCCAAAGCGCGCCCCCTCAAGAGCTACCCACCAACGGCAACTGGTACACCTATGCATGTGCACGCAGTAGAGTGAGAGGGTACGGGATCCCCCTTTACAAAACCCGCTGTACCACTCACTCGCCAAAGCCGGGCGTGGTATTTGAGTGTGACTGATTGGGTCCAGAGAGTCTCGAATCAAGACGGACACATGAGTATCAAGTGCAGGTGATCTCAAAAGTTGGGTGGGAGTCAGATTAGGAGGTTTTGGGAAATAAGGAATCAATAAGTGTCAGATAAAAAGAGAGGTCGTAAGCCCTGAGGGGGAAGGTTTGGGTCTGTTCTATCTTCCACTCTATTCTTTTTCTATCGCATATGGCCATTAGGACAGTGAAGGGAAAATAAGATGCAAAGAGGATAAGGGGATACTATCTCCACTGGGGGTAGAAGGTGGTGCTGCATAGTACTATCTCGACTAGTACAGGATATATATGGAAAAACAAGTTGAAAACGTAGGGGTCTCAGAGGACTCGGAGTAGTATTTAGAAATGCTTATCCTACTTTTCCTTCTCTTCTCCTCCATTCTCGCTTGAGTATAGAAAGGGTGCAGGGAGAGAATTCTTTAAAGGTGTTGGAGAATTAAGGGAATATAAAGAGAATACGGGTATTAAGGGGAGGTAGAGTTTATGTCATCTTTTATGTTGTCAGTGTTATTCGTTGCATGTGATATGTTCTAAGGTGTTGTTTTATGTAAAAGCATTGTTCCCTGTTGGTGAATATTAATGAAAATGTTTTAGTTTAGTTTAGTTTAGTTTATTTATTTGTACCGCGCACCGAACCCTGGGGTAGCTGGGCGCCGGAGACTTAGAAACAGTTACAGCATGGCAAAAATATACAATACAGACTGTGATAAAACAACAACGGTGTAGCAGACCGGGTTACAGGTGGTCAACAGAGGCATGCAGAGAGGAAGTGCATTAAGCAGCGTTTTTGTTGGAAAGCCATGTTTTTGTTTTGGCTCTAAAAGTCCAAAATGAGGGTTCTGCTCTAAGGTATGGTGGCATAGCGTTCCATAGTTTGGCAGCTAGGACCGGGAAGCTGGCGCCACCTGCTTTTTTTAGGGAGAATTTGGGAACGGAAAGGCAATGTGCGTATGGTGTTCTAGTTGGTCTAGTTGAGGTGTGGTTGTGGAACTTGTCTGCCAGGTATTTGGGTGCGTCATTAGAGCGCCATTTATGGACGATGACGAGGGATCTGAGGGTGATTCTGTCTCGTACTGGGAGCCAGTGAGCATCTTGTCTGAAGCTGGAGATGTGGGCGTTTCGTGGGATACTGAAGGCGGCTCTGATGGCATTATTTTGAAGTACCTGTAGTTTGTTCAGGTTGTGTTCTGATGAGCCAAGAAAGAGGGTATTGCAGTAATCAATTTTTGAGAGCACTAACGCTCTGGCTAGTGTAATGCAGCTGGAAGGTGATAGGAAAGGTTTGCAGGCGTTGATGAGCTTATTGGTGTAAGCTGTTGAAGAGGCAGTTGCGTTCACCTGTCTTTTGAGCGAGAGAGTAGAGTCTAGATAAACCCCAAGGGTTTTAATTTCTTTGGCTACTGTGATTAGGTTACCGTCTATGTTGATGGACGCGTAACGGGGGTCTAGTTTGTTTAGTCGATGTTGGGAGCCGACAATGAGGAGCTCAGTTTTCTCGTCGTTGAGGCATAGGCCGTGCTCTGCCATCCAGGCTTGGATCTCTAAATAAAGGTTGTTGATTCTGGTGGAGTCCTCGTCGTAGCACCCTGATAGGGTGATGAGAACCTGGGTATCGTCAGCATAGTTTGTGTATGTGACACCTAGGTTATCTAGGCGGTCAAACAATAGCTTTGTGAAGATATTGTATAGGGTCGGCGAGACGCACGAGCCTTGAGGAACGCCGCAGGTGATGGGGACAGGGAGTGCTGATGCCCCTGGGGAGAAGACCCGGGTGGTTCGGTTGGTTAGGAAGGACTGGATCCAGGCAGTCGCCTGGTTAGAGAAGGCCGCTGAGGTCATCAGATGTTCTGTGAGGATCTGATGGTCGACGAGGTCGAAGGCAGCTGATAGATCTAGCAGTAGGAGAATGGCTAGATTACCCTTGTCCTTTGCCTCGTCCATCTGGATTTTTAGGTCCAGTAGGGCTGACTCTGTTCCATGCCTTGGCCTGAAGCCGGATTGTCTGAGACCCAGGAGGTTGTTGTCTTCCAGGTGCTTCTGTATTTGCAGGTAGGCCACTCTGTCTAGGATCTTTAGGATGTAGGGAACAGTGGTGATTGGCCTGTAATTAGTTGGGTTATTGGGGTCTAGATTAGGTTTTTTTAGAAGTGGCATGACCCAGGCCTCCTTGAGGCTGCTGGGCACTGAGCTTGATTTGAAGGATGCATTGATGAGGGCTGTTATGAAGGGGGCCAGAGTGTTGGCGCCTTCTTGGATGATGGGAGCTGGGCATGAGTCCCCTTGGCATCTAGAGGGCTTGAGGCCCTTAATGATGCTTTCTACTTCTTTAGTGGAAACTGGTGAGAAGGAGAAGGGGGGGCAAGTAGGTGTTTTTGGGGTGGTGGACGGAGGATGGTTTGTTTTTTTGGAAAGGCTGAGCTTTTTCTGTTCGATTTTGGATTGTAACATGGTGATTTTGTCTGCTAGGGCTTTTTGAATCCTCTCACACCAGTCTGCATCTTTCACGCAGGTTTCAGCCAGAGTGGGGGGGGATTCGAGTTCCCTGAGGATATTGAAAAGCTCTTTTGTTTTGGATTTGGCGCTCTCAATTCTGTTATCATATGTCTCTTTTTTGGCCTTAAGGATAGCAGTTTTGTAGGTGGTGGCTGCTATCGAGAGTTGAGTTTTGTTGGAGAGGTTGGGCGTTTTTCTCCAGGTGGCTTCTGCGGCTCGTTTGGAGTTTCGGAGGATTTTTAGCTCTGGTGTGAACCATTTGTTCATATGGGCTGCCGGTTTGGCTTTGGTGAGTTTGAGTGGGGCGATGGTGTCTACTGCTGATTCTAATGTTTTGTTGTATAGGTCAGCGAGTTTCTCCGCATCTAGGTTGGCGTAGTTTGTAGGGGTACAGATATTGTCTATAAGTGGGCAGAGGTTTTGTAAGGTAATGTTGCGGTTGTTTCTGGTGAGGGTTTGGGGGATGGTAGGGGTTGGAGAGTTTGGTTGTGATTTCCCTTGGATGGAGAAGGAGATGGCGTGGTGGTCAGACCAAGCAGTTTGCTCGTTTTTTGTGATGGTCGTAGAGCAGTTGAGATCCGCTAGCCAGTCCAAGGTCCTGCCTTTGTTGTGGGTAGGGTCTGTGATTCTGAGCTTGAACCCTAGTTGGGAGATGGTGCTTTCCAGGGAGAGTGCATTGGTATCGTTTGGGTCGCCGAGACCGAGGTTGAGGTCACCAAGAAGGATAATTTGAGATCCTGTTTTGGTGTTGGTGGTCAAGAGGTCAGATATCTCTTCCTCAAATGTGGTGATGGGGCCTGGAGGTCTGTAAAGGAGGTGTAATAGTATGGTTTGTGTGGCAGAGAGTTGGAGCTTTGCTGACAGAAGTTCTGCAGATCGGAAGCTGGGCGGAGGGATTAATCTAAGTCCAAGGGATGTTTTAGCGATGAAGGCTACTCCTCCTCCTTTACCTATGTCCCGGTCTTTCCTTAGTATTGAATAACCTTCTGGGATGGCGAGGGATAAGGCTGGGCCTGCTGCTTGGTGCAGCCAGGTTTCCGTGATAGCCAGGAAGTGTAGATTGTTGATAGAGATGAAGTCTGCGATATCTAGCGCATGGGCGACCAGGGAGCGGGCATTGACGAGGGCGCCCTTGATTAGTGGCTGTTCAGATGTGCTCAAGGGGGCTGATTGGGTGATGTTCAAAGTTTGAGCGGAGTTTGCTTGAATGTGTGTGGGATGAAAGGAGTGTTTTTTGGTGAGTGTCTTGGGGGTTATGAACCGAGAGCCGAGTCTCAGGTTTCTGTCTTTCAATGTGCATGGGTTCCAAGGAGTGGGCGGAGCAGCAAATCGGCGGATCCATTCTATAGGACTGAGGGCGTCAGGCTTGTCAATATGTTGGGTCTCCAAAAAACCCATAGTATGTTGGGTTGGGAGTGATTGCGGACGGGGTTTGTGGTGGGTGGTGTTGTTGTGGTGGAGCAGGGCGAGTGTAGCCGTTAAGGTGAGCGTGGCTAAGTAGAAGTTTGCCATGGGTGGTCAGAGTAAGACCCGGGTGTAGTTGGCCGAGGTTGACTAGGTGGTAGTAATAGAGTAGTTTGAGGTGAGGCGGGAGCCGACTGGGTCGGGATAGGCAGGATGGCAGGTAGTCAAGATCAGAGTGGGTACAAAGGCAGGCACGGTGGTCAATGGACTAGGCACAGAGGCTAGCAGATAGGCACATTCAAGGTGAGGCACAGTGGTCAACAGACTAAGGCACGGTGGCTGGCGAATAGGCACATTCTAAACTGAGGCGCATAGGAAAAGTACATGCTAAATGCATGCACCAAGGCACCATACAGCGGTCTAGATGGTCTGTAGGCGACCAAAAGGCACAATATAGCAGACTAGATGGTCTGTAGGCGACCAAAAGGCACAATAGAGCAGACTAGATGGTCTGTAGGGGACCAAGGCACAATATAGCAGACTAGATGGTCTGTGGGCGACCAAAAGGCACAATATAGCAGACTAGATGGTCTGTAGGCGACCAAAAGGCACAATGTAGCAGACTAGATGGTCTGTAGGCGACCAAAAGGCACAATATAGCAGACTAGATGGTCTGTAGGCGACCAAAAGGCACAATATAGCAGACTAGATGGTCTGTGGGCGACCAAAAGGCACAATATAGCAGACTAGATGGTCTGTAGACGACCAAAAGGCACAATATAGCAGACTAAATGGTCTGTAGACGACCCATGTTGGAGGCTGGGAGCACATTTCAAAGGAGTCGGTTACGGTTATAAACATACAGTGGTGTCTCCGATGCTGGCATGTACTTACAGTACGTTTTCATTGTCCGGGTGGTAATTTTAAAATTGTGTTGAAGGAAATTGGTATATTGACATGGTTTATGAGTAACAAAGTGTGAACAGACTACTTTAAGAAGTGTTTTAAAATATAGTAAGCAGGCTATAAAGGAAGTGTAAGGTTAAGAGAAGATTTTCATTGTTCTGAGTAAATACATAGAATCTGATAAAATGGGCGCGGAAACACCTCTGGCCCATATCTGTATAACATTGCCAGGGTATGCAGAGAAGATTATTAAGTATCATGACCAGTGGGTCACAGAATTGAAAGGGGAGGGTCTACCCCAAGTGTGGCCCCAGGGAGGGTCCTTTGATAAGACTTTGTTAGACGTGGTTGCCACATGTCTGTTTATTAAATACAAAGGGAAACAACTGCAGAATCAAAGAGAAATATTAGACTCCTGGCGACTTTTCGATGAAGTCCCACCAGGTAAGGGTGGAGGGCATGTCACATCTCCTTTGACAACAACTGGCATCATAGGGCCCATAGAGCAAAAGGAGAACAGATCAGAAACAGCACATATATACCCTCTACTGACTAAGCCAGTGCCTGCGGAGGGATATAGTGACCCCATATATGTAGCACAGTCCCCTTCACCATCTGCACCTAAGCCAACTGCCACAGCACCCCCACAAAATGACAGTCAAGGAATAACTGGCCAGGTGAGTACCCCCACACTAGATATTTAGAAATGTACACAAGACCTGGATACACGATTGACATTGGCCCGAACAGAGTTGTCCCGTCTAAGAGGCATGTGTGAGCAAGGAGGGGCCACCTACACCCAGGGCAGAGCGGGGTACGACGCCCCAACTTAGTGAAGGGGCGGCGGAAGTTGGGTCGAAAAAGGGAGAAATACTATTTTGAATAAATGATGCCCCCACAAGAATAATAGAAATAACTACGGCTGGTAGCGAACGCGAGGCAGCAGAGGGAGGGATGACATCTGATCGGGGGGAAGAATACTGTTGTGACTTAGAGGAGCAGGAAGAGGAGGAAAGTAGGTTGGGGACAGCTGCAGGCGGGACATCGTTAGGAGAAGGGTTGTCCCTCATGGAAGAATGGAGAGGGAGACTAAGGAATAGAACAGGGCGCATGGCTGTGCTAGGGAAAAAAGGGAAAAAGGCGAGTACTGGAAAGGGGGGAAAACCTAAAACTACCACACATCCACAGGGGGGCGGGAAGGCCAAATTACATACCATGGCTCAAATGGATAAGGCTAACCTTTTGAAACAGTTTCCACCACTATCTGGAGGTGCTAGTAAGTGGATATATGTGTTTGAAAAACACACAGCAGGTGTACCCTTAGCAGTGGGGGATGTTAAAAGCTTGCTGGTATCTGCATTTGGCAATCAGGCAAACAGGGTTTGGGCTAAGGCAGGCTTCCCAGGAATAACATTGGATTGTGATCAGCACGATGGGGCCTCATTTAACACAGTGCGAGCAAGAGTATGGGATGCACTCCGAGAAACATTTCCAGACACACCAGACTTACAGTCAGTGATGGAATGTACCATTGGAGATGACAAAGATGCAATGTCTGTTATTCTCTGGGTGCAGGACATGTGGAGAGCAGAGACGGGCACAGACTGGGACCAATCCACCTCCCTGTTTTATTTCATTATAAAAAGAGGACTCCCGAAGGAAGTACAGAAGGCCCTAGACAAGATAGCCGGGATAGATGCCAAGGGGTGGCCAGAGATTCAAAGCATAATTGTACACCATTGCAAAAGGATTAAAGAAAAAGAGATAGTTCAGCGGCAGCTGGCAGATGAGGCCAAATTAGTTCAAAATAAACTTTTGAAGGTCAGTGCAGTAGTAGCAACCAGCACAGCAAAAAGAGATCGAGAGGAAGGAGAAGAACAGATGGAGATACCAATGCGAAGGGCAGCAAATTGGGCAGGTAACAACCAGGACTCATGGCCAGGGGAACATCAGTACGAGAGCCAGCAGTGGCCATTGAGTGGTGGACAGGGAGGTAGAGGAGGATTCAGAGGGTCAAGGGGAGGGGGTTTTGGATATGGAAGGCCCCGAGGGGTAGGGGTACAAGGGCAATGCTGGAACTGCGGACGATGGGGACATTTCATGAGGGAATGCCGGAGTAGGACTGCCAATACATACCCGAGTGAACAACATTATGGACATTCTCATCCAGGAAGCCCATATGGCCTACCAATGGAAGGGAACAGGAGGGATGACCAATCTGACCCTAGGTATGTGAATGAGCACCAGGTGACCCCACAGCATGCAACTCAGCACGTTCCACAACATCCTTAGTATCATGAACAGCAAACGAAGCGCCAACACATTTCAGCGGGGCAGCGGTGGTGTCCGGTAATGTTTTCGACACAGGTGAACTACCAAGATACTCAGCATAGGACAGCCCACAGAGAGCACTTGCATATCCAGTACTGTCGACTATCCTGAATGCAGCAGAGAAACCACTGGTAGGGGCGGCAATAGGAAACAAACAGTTTATTTTTATGGTGGATTCGGGAGCTAAAAATTGTCTCTAAAAGAAGGCATATTTCTGCTTTCTAATCGCATTTTGGAAACGCTGGGGTTCTCTGGGGCAGTGGTCGAGGTTCCGTACACTGAAGAATTAGAGGTAACAGTGGGTGGTAAAACGGTACGCGCCCCCTTACTGTATTACAAAGATTCACCCATTAATTTGTTGGGAAGGGAACTTCTCAGCAAGCTTAACATGAACATATCTTTCACTGAGAGAGGAATAGTGTGCTCTACACCAGGAATATGTGCAATCTGTGCCATGTCAGTGATACACACTCAAGCAAATGTCCCGCAAACACGTGGTATACCAGTAGATGGAGAAATGTTCATACAAGGGTTGAGGATACTAGCTAGAGTGGTGCCAGAATTGAGAAGAAAGGAATGGAGAGTGCCCTCCGAGTTTATTTTCTGCCCGATCACATAACCGGAGATAGTACTAGGATCAATAGTATCTCTAGACATATATGCAGTGCAGCTGTCACCAAAGAGGATAGCAGTAATTGCTATGGACATGCAGGGATGCCAGTGGAGAACAGTGATGTGCATCGACGCCAACATGGCCCTGCGTGATTTCACAGATGAGGAGCTTTTCACTGACTCAGATGAGGATGGAGAAATAGTGATGGAAATAGCAATCCCATGTGATGTAATGATTCAAAAAAGAGAATTGCCACTACCCCTCATAGCGGTCGTTAAAGCCTCACCAGCATATTTCGAGGAAGACATATCCTGAGTACCGCAACAGTTGTGGACCACAGGCCCACATGATGTAGGGCTACTACATTAAGTAACACCCATAAAGATAAAACTCAAACCCGGGGTCATTTTACCCCGGGTGAAACAATAGCCCCTATCTAGGGAGGCAGAAGAGGGAATAAAGGACACAATATATGCACTAATGATACAGGGAATAATAGTGCCATCCAACTCGCCCTGTAACACTTGCATTTACCCGATCAAGAAAGCAAAGGGAGGGGCGTGGAGGATGATACAGGACCTAGGCCCCCTAAATGACGTAGTACAGAAAGAGTTCCCTCTTGTCCCAAATCCAGCCTCAATACTATGTAGCATCCCAACACAGGCTACACACTTCACTGTGGTGGAATTGAAAAACGCATTCTTTCCAATCCCACTTGATCCAGATTTGTGGTACCTAACAGCGTTCACGCTAGGGGGGAAAAGGTACGAACACTGCAGATTGTCCCAAGGATACCGTGAGAGTCCCAATATTTTTAACAGAATTTTGCACGAAGATCTTAGAAAAATACACACGACCAGTCCCATAATTCAGTACGTAGATGATTTGTTGGTCTGCGGAAGAGAGGAAGAGGAGTGTAGAGAAGATTCCATCATCCTGTTAACATTGTTGGCACAGAAAGGGTACACGGTCGACAGACATAAACTGCAATATTTCTTGACAGAGGTGTTATACTTGGGCCAGCTGATATCCAAAGATGGCAGGAGAATAATACCTGACAGAGCAGCAGCAATAAAAGCGGTCAAAGAACCCAACACAGTTAAAGAGATGGAGAAGTTCCTTGGCATGTGTTATTACTGCTGAGCCTGGATATTAGATTATGCAGCATAAACAAGGCTCCTATTACAGGCACTCAAGGAAGCTCAGCGAGAAAACACTCAGTTACAATGGACACCAGAAGTGCACACATCTTTTGAAACACTCAAAGAATTGATACCAACAGCTCCAGTTTTAGCGACACCTGATTATGATCGCAAGTTCTACCTGTTCTTGCACTGTAACGGAACACTCATGACCACAGTATTTACACAGAGGACATCGCTAGGATATAAACATCTGGCGTTCTACAGTGGCGCACTAGATGCAGTGATGCAAGGACACTTCGCCTGTGAACAGGCTCTCGCAGTCGCCGCATTCGCCATTGAGAAGAGCTCTACAATCGTGATGGGATGCTCTGTCACATTGTGTGTAGAACACTCCCTATTTGCAATATTGGACTTACTTACCACACAGAGAGCAACAGCATACAAACTAATTATCTCCAGTGCAAACATTCACATTGTGTGGTGCAAGAGTGTAAACCCGGCCACATACATTACAGAAGCATGCACAGTAGAGGACATGAAGCAACATGATTGTGCTACAAACAGGGGAGAGGATGGTGACACCCCCACAGCCCATGAAAATGCACTCACAGAGGGAGAAATATATTTCGTAGATGGTTCAGCATCAATAGATTCTGAGACAGGAGAGAGACACATAGGGGCATCAGTGGGCCAGGTGGAGGAATTCAGTGGTAGTGCAAAAAAGATTACCACCTCACTTTTCAGCCCAAGTAGCAGAACTAGTAGCGCTCATAGAAGCATTACATAAAGCAAGAGGGTGTGCAATAATGATCTACACAGACTCTGCTTACATGACAACAAATATACACAGAGGATTAGCAAGATGGGGAAGGAGGGATTTCAAAGAGCAGATGGGTCCACAGTCCAACATGCAAATTTGCTATGAGAATTGACCGATGCACTAAAAGTACCTGCAGTAGTGGCTGTCGTGAAATGCTAGGCTCATACACAAGGTGATGACATCATCTAATTGGGAAACGCAGCATCAGATGACGCCGCCAGGGAAGCATCTTATTTACAAAAGAGCCCAACAGGTGAATACATACTACAAAAGGTAGTTGAGGAAGCACACCCAAATGGTTTCAGTTCATTCCCAATTTCACAGATTATTGAACTTCAGCAGGATGCAACAGTTGAGGAAAAAGAGATGTGGGTAAAAAGAGGATGTAGCCAGTCATCCACTGACCTTTTATGGAGACAAAACAATACTGGTAAGGTGGTAATGCCTGTAAAATAATTGGAGGTAGCGTTCCAACAACTGCACTTTCCCACCCACAATGCAAAAGAGCACATTATCGCAGACATACATGAGGATTGGTTTGGCCCAGGGTTACACAAGCACATTTTATGGCTAATAATATAGTGCACCACGTGACAAACATATAACTCTGGAATGAAATTACAAACATTGAGTGGGACACTACCAAAACCAGAAGGGCCATTCAGGGAACTGCATATAGACTATGCAGAAATGGGGAGAGGTGCAATGGGTCCCGATATTTGATTGTGGTGGTTTGCCCCTTTTCACGGTGGCTGGAGGCAGGACCCTATGCCCACCCAGATGCATGATGTGCCACCAAACTTTTAGTGAGGGAACATTTCCCCCGCTGGGGCATTTGTGATGTCATTTGGTTGGACAATGGGACGCATTTTGTAAATGACATGTTCAAACACATAATAGCGATGCTAGGTATAACTCGCAAGCTTTGCACGATTTATCATCCGCAATCGAATGGGGTTGTGGAAAATATGAACAGACTACTCAAAATCAGGTTGTCAAAACTGTGCCATACATTAAAAAAGAATTGGGTCTACTGCCTACCCTAAGTGCTGTTCAGTAAGGACCACCACCTGTCACCCCATGAGATTGTGACAGGTAGGAGAATGCATACAGCACACTCCCCTTTGCGTAGGCAATCAGACACACACAGAAGTCCTACAATATTGGGAGAAGAATTTCATGAGTATCTGAGACACCTCACGAGAGCAGTGCGAGCCATAGCAAAACAAATCACACCTCCTTTCACACAAAATATGGCCACAGATACGACCACACCAGCCACAGATAGCCCAAACTGCCAGCTGATGACAGGTGACATGTATATGTAAGGAGTTTTGTGCGCTGATGGAACGGGCCTAGGTTCCATGGCCCCTACAAGGTAATATAGTGTACGGCCACTGCAGTGAAAGTGCTGAGCCTATGTCATTGGGTACACCTAACAGACATCCAAAACGCTCACAGGAACACAGATTGTGTAGATGAGGAAAAGAGTTTGAATGAACATAATACAGAGAGGTAGTTAATTAGTGAAAAAAGAATTACATAAACACGTGACCATGTAAAGAAGGAAATGTGTGACTTTAAAGACATTTTCTGAGAAAGAAATGTAAATATAAAAGTGTATAGAGGTTAACTATTGAGTATTAACTATGAAAAAGATAGCGATGTATATAAATATTCATTGATATATTGACATATCCCTATTGTGTGGTCTCAGTTCTTATTTTCCCTTCTGTCCTTCTGTTTTCTTTTTTCTTCCTAGCTCTTTCTCAAGCCCCACATGCATAATGCTGCCTTCACCAACTCCTCTTCCTCATGGTGGAGGAAGGGAGGAACGTGAACAAAAAATGTATTAAAGTATAAGTGTAACACGTAGGGTGGTGGAGTTACAGAAAACATAAGCTGTAAATAAACAAGGTGAAAATATGAATGTATATGCTTAACAAAAGCTTATATTTTGTTCATTAGGAGCTACGGAGGAGGCCCCAGCGATAACCAACAATAGAGTAGATAGACATAGAAGAAGAACAAATGCTTATTCAAGTTATTTGTATAAATGTGTGTTGTTTGTATGTGCAGTGATATTCTTTTCAACATTGTTCGGCCTGGTGCTGTACTGGGCTATAACCTTCATTTCAATTGACATGAATGAAGGGGGTGGTGGGAGAAAATCAATCAAACAAGGAAGCCACCTGATATGGGATGGCTTCAGGTTAATGTGGGCACACGGAAGCCACAAGAATGAATCGCATAGCAATAATAGCATTAATGATGAGATTACACCTACCACCTCAGGCCCCCACCACTTCAATGATTCCGATTTTAGTGTTTATTCAATGAATGACCGAACGCCCTCCGAACTCACATGGGTGCAGAACCACCCAAATCCAACCACAATGTCAGTTGCACAGGTCTCACCACCGGATAGTGTAGACACGAGAAAGGAGGACAGTCATAACAAACACATGGCCAACTATTATCTTAGACTGTACACAGAATGGGAGGAAAAAGAGAATGACAAGATGCCCCAAGAGAATAAGGGGGGGGGGGGGCGGTCACAGAAGAAGGAAGAGGGGACCACAACAAGAGAAATGGGAGAAGCATTATAATTTCAGTCTAGACACAGTAGATAATCCCCAGCACCCACACCAAACAAACAAATGGTATGCCAACATGAGCAACACCGCAAAGCAGACAACAAATGAAAGTTGTTACATCTGCTCCATTATACCCCATGCCTCAGGCACACCTAAAGTATTGTTGCCACAAGAAATTCCATTTACAGAGGCACAGTGTCTCCTACATCTCGCGCTATGCAGGATCAAAAATACTTTTCAAGCACAGGCTGTTTCATTTGAACTATTACAGAACGAACAAACATGCTGCTCCAGACCGCAAGAGGTGATCTGCATAAAGGAGCCTTTTTTGGTGATAAAAGGAACACTACATTTGGACAATAAATGGCAGAACAAAGAGATACTATGCAAAGCAGAAGCACTGCAGGGACTGCAGGGACTATCCGAAGAAAAACTATCATGGGTACAGCCCTTGAGAAGCCCTTCAAGTTGCAAAAAGAAATTCCATATGTTTCCGTGGGGAAGGAAAAAAGAAAATGGGAGAAAACAAGAACTGCAGCAAAACTCTCATAATTCCTGACAAGAAGAAATGGACAGCTGCAATGATGGATACATACTGGGTTTGCGGCAACCTGGCGTACTTGCACCTCCCGCAATCATGGGGGGGCACGTGCTCCTTGGCAACGCTGCATTCTACCCTGATGGTGATCCCAGAAAGTCATATACAAGGAGAAAAACCAAAAGTGGTGGCGTCAAACAAACAATCCCCAAAACAGCCTGAAGAAGTGCCTATGTATGTCCCAGCTGAAGAAAGTTTACAAAGCACAGGGCGGAGAAAGAAAAGGTCATCCAACTATATCGCCATAAGTTTTGGCACAGATTCCCGATCGGTTCCGGTTGTTCAGCTCTGTTGAGACATTCTTTACGTCTCTTGTTCCCAGCATCCAGGCAAGAGCAAATGCAAAATGGCTTCAGATTACCAGATGGGAGCTGATCCAACTGGCCAACGACACAGAAGACGGCTTCAACATCATCAAATTGTAACTCAGAGCTTTACAACTGATGACAATGCAGAAACGGTATGTGCTAGACCTGTTAACAGCAATGGGTGGAGGTGTTTGCTGAAAAATCGGGAGCGCATGCTGCACATTTGTACCTTCTGCAGACGTTTTAGACAATCATCATTGCAATGTAATAGTGGTGTACAAAATGCTTTATGCAAGGAATGTCTCAGGTGACCCCGTCCCCTCATGCAACGCAGGACTGCACCTTGAAGGTGTTTCAATTCCTCTCCCCACCCCTCATGAAATGCCAGAACAGACAAGGAGATATGTAATAATTATGTTTATACAACTTGCCTCTAACCTCCACAGCAAGACTTATGACCATTGCGGTATGTGCCTTTTTGTGACCCATTCTTTCAATGTGTAATATAGCCCTTAAATTTAGTGCCCTCTTTGTTGTGTACCAGATGGACATTCCTAACCACACAGTAATCTCAAAGCCTTGGCCCCGTAAATGGTATATCTTGTATTATACTAAAACACTGTAAAGCTGCCCATTAATAGATCTAACACAGAGCTTAAGAAATGCACTATGACCTATGCCCAATGATAGTTAACCTGAATTTGAGAAATGTCTTTCCTTTGATGTTAAGATTCACAAGTCTTAGAATCCGCCGGACAAGATAAAGTGCAGTATTGGATGAATGGGAATGGGTGGCCACAAGGGCAAATGTCAAGCGTTTATCAATATGTAACAACATGAAAAGTTGCCTGACACTGCATGCCAAACTGATGAGCCCAGCTGACCGATTGACCTGAACAGCATCATCACAGCACCACATGAATCTGCACCAATCACAGCACGCCAACCCTATAGCACCCATAGGTGCCCATCCCTAGTGACCAATCCCAACCCTTCATGTGCCCCCTAGGCCTCTCCTCTCCTGGATGACGCAAAAGCTGTATAAAAATGATGTGTAACATGTTTCTGCAGAGCGCTCTCGGCGTGAGCAGACTAGATTTTGTTTACCCTATTTTAGATAAAAGATTTTTGACTTCCCACGCACTTGGTCCTGGTCTCATTCCCTTCGGGGGAGTGTCCTATTTGACTCTACTAAAGAGAATTAAGTGCATTTATGGGGACTTCTCACTTTCAATCTACCTGGGGATTCATTGTCTCCCTCCTCTGGAGGTGGTCCAAAAGGGTCCTCCTCCTTCTTCGGCTTATGTACTTCTGGCCGTTTTACTTGTTTGTAACACTCCTTTCCATCTAAACCCCGTTTCTTATACAATTGGTACATTTCTAATGTCTCAACCCCATCAATGTCTTCCTGAGGTACTTTATCCTTCAATAAAGCTATGAACAAATTCTTTCTGGATATGCAAGAATCTCGACTGTCAAACCTCTTCCCTGGAGTGCGTTTTTCTCTTCACCCCTCCCTCTCTCGCTCTCTAGGTCATTCCTCTGTCCTTTCCCATTCTCCTAAATCTGTCAATTGCCTAATGGCATCCACAACTTCTATTTTACCAGTCATTCCCACGAATAGGGTCATCATGACATTTTGATATGGTGGAGGGGCAGTTCAAATAAGGGTGTTTCTGGCTGTAACAGAAAAGTGTATCAACCCCATATGCTCTGGAGGTTCCAAATGAATTACTTCTTTGATGGCATGTTCCCTTACTCTTTGGATAGCCTCTTTCAACATATAACATTTTTTCTACTTGGTCGGCCAATCTGAAAGTGATCATATACTTACGATTACACCCCTGAGCCGCTAATTGTAACAGAGACATTTGATCCTCTCCCCCATCATCCTCAGTAGGAGAGCCTACACGTGGGATCTTTTGTATCTGTACTTCCAGAGTTAAGAGTAGGAAAATAGCAGAGTCAGTTGCATCTACATGGAGACCTGCTGCCTCACCATCAACTAATCTGACCATCCAAGCTAACAAAGATTCACCAGCCCTCTGTTTCAATCGGTTAGTGATCTCCCCAATCTCTTGCTGTGAGTAATCCTAGAGTGCAGTCATATGCACCACTCCTCCTCCAGGATTAATTGGATTACGACACATCCTTCTACCAACCACAGGTTTAAAAGTTATCTTGGGTTGAGTAAACCTTCTGGCTCTGAACCACTCTCAGTACTGGTACTATCGAATATATCTCTGTCCCACTGATCTGGGTCCCAATCCACCCCTCCCGAGGCAATCACAGTTGCCATTTTAGGAGAGTTTACCCTCCCTTGTCTTTTCCGATATTTGTAGCGAGCACCCTTACAGCAGCTCGCTCAGCTACTGCTTAATATTTGTCTGCCTTATCGTGATACATGTTTATCTGGAACAGCGCCAAAATGTTTTGCTTTTGCTTCGCCACGTGGGGGGAACCTCAGACTTACATTTCTCCGGCCCCTGACAAAACCAGTTATTGGACTCAGACAGGCAAAACATCACACTTAGACCAATAGTTATAGAAAAAATGTAAATGGCTTGTTATAGGCCCTTTATTCACCTCTTACATATATACACAGCACACAGACATATATAGTAGATTATATATAGACATAAAGAGAAATCATCATCGTTATCAAAGTTGCAGAAGACACCTTCATCTCAGCCACCAGAAACACTGCATAATCCTAGAGCAGGTAGGCAGAGAGATTCACTCATGGTAACGGGATCTGGAGCGGAGCATCCTCCCTCTCATGCAAAACTGCATCACCCGGGGGTCACAATTCTATCTCTCTTCCACAGAGGAAAAAACAAATCTCTTCACGGGGAACGTCCACGCCCTTCTCAGTCATGACTGCACTCGACCGATGAGCTGATCACAAGTAGAAGGGGCAAAGAGTGGAAAAAAACAGCCAGAAACAGAAAAACACAGCTTCCCTCTCCTTGCATTCATTCCCAGGACCCCTTATCACTGCACCTGCAGAGCGCTCTGACTCCCTCTCTGGCTCGTCCTTCAGCGGACAATACAGTAACTATTCTCCACAGTAAGTCCACTCAGCAATAATATGTATGTGACCTTCCCTTGCCTTCACTGCCGAGATGCACATTTACTTTACTAAGTCCACAAAAAATATTGGCTTTCATTGCGGTGATCAGTGGTGAATGTGCAAGATGGCTGTCCACCTGTGCCATGTTGTTTCAGCTCTCCTTTTTCGCATATGCATTAAGCCTGTATAGGGCCCCAGGCACAGTTACTTCTATTTAACATCATTGACTCTTTCATCCGTGTCCTCTCCTTTAAGTGCAGGACCCCGACTCACAATGGAACCTCTGGTTAATTTGATTTACTCTCCCACCAAATGTAGTGTTCCTTGCTTTTAATCCTGCTTTCTGACTCCCTTATCCTGTGTGCTTTATATTGGTGCAGGTCCCAGATTTGCAGTGGAACCTATGGTCAGACCATCCACCTTATGGCGATTTTGCGATTTGCAAAAAAATCGCAAAATTTGCCATTTCCCGCAATTGCCGCTATAAATCATTAAATGAGCGCAAAAAAGACACGTTAGCTTAGTGTGTCTTTTTTCGCGCTCATTTAATGATTTAGAGCGAACACAGCTGGCTGCTGATTGCAGCAGCTTGAGGGTTAACACCTCGGCTCTGCGTTGCAGGCCCAGGATTGGGGGAGGGTCACGCAGGCCTGGGAGATGCACAGCATTTGGCTGTGACCCCAGGCACCTCCAAGGCTCATTGAGTGCCCGAGCTGACAGTTGGTGAAGCTAGCCAGGTAAGCACTGGCCTGTCCACTCATCTGCCCCCAACTCAGAGCACCCAAAGAGGCCACTGGAAAGTAAATTACTTTCCTGTCGAGCGCCGGAAAAGAAAGCATAAACTTAATGCTTCCTGACGCTCGTCTACAATTGGTATCATGCAGCCCAGCCTCAAGGCTGGGCTGTATGATACCAATTGAAGACTCTCGTAGCTGTATTAATTTCAAATTGCTTTACAATTGGTATCATGGGCTGCATGATACCAATTGTAAAGCAATTTGAAAACGAATACAGCTACGAGCGTTTGTATCATGCAGCCCAGCCTTGAATCAAGGCTGGGCTGCATGATGCCAATTGAAGACTCTCGTAGCTGCATTCGTTTCAAATTGCTTTACAATAATTGTAAAGCAATTTGAAACGAATACAGCTACGAGCGTTTGTATCATGCAGCCCAGCCTTGAATCAAGGCTGGGCTGTATGATACCAATTACGCACAAAATTGGGTGTTAAAATGTATGAAAGGCAAATGCCATTCGTCCTGTGCAATTTTGGTGGTTATGCAAAGCCAATTTAATGATATATGCATATTTCACCTTGATATGCTAATTTCTGATGACATCACATGCCATTGCATTTGTTAATGAGTTCCCTCCCCCACTTTAATTTGTAGGACTTGACCCCTGGTAGTGTTGTGATGTTTCATTTCTGTTTGTGGGTGTGTTTAGTCACCATGTGTGGGTGGCATAACCAAGGAATTATGACCACCCAAGAGAGTTCATTGTTTGGCTAGGTATTATGGGCTTGCAGTTACTGCCACTGCATTGCCCCTGTGTCTTGGCCTCATGGATTCCTTCCATGGAGAAGTGTAGAGTTGTTCCCCCTCTCTCCTGGTGTCATAGGACAAGCGAAAAGCAAACCTATGGGCTTCAACCAGGGTTACACTTTTGAATTCAAGCCTATCTGTTTATTTGCTTTCCACTTGTCTGCTGGAAGTAGTGGCACAGCACCATTTCCTTGGAGCTCATCAGGCTGTATCCCCCTTCCCCCACCACAATCCAAAATGTTAGTCTGTGGTGACTCGACCTGGCTGTCCTACAGAGCGCTGCCAGACAGAACACATTTTGTTCCTCACTAACAAAAGCCTTGCAATTACTTGGTTTTAGGCTAAAAAAGATGTCAAATGATATATTTTTCAACGTTAGAAAATGCCGCAAAAAACGCAGTTGGGTGCGGCAATTTTTTTCTTTTTTGTGCCGCAATATTTTCCATTTCATGCCGCAATTTTCTGGAGGGTCTGTATGGTGCATTTGGTTTTCTCTCCTACCAAATGTAGTGTTCCTTATTTTCAATCTTGCTTTCACATAGAGTCCTTGACTCCCTTAAACTTTCTGCTTGATATGGGTGCAGGTCCCAGGTTCGCAATTGTTGTTTGGAAGAGCCTGGTTCACTCTTCTACCAAGTTAAGTTTCCACTTGTCATGCACTTATTAATGACTAGGGTATCTGCCCCTTCGCTTCTCTGTAGTTCTTTTTGTGTTATAGTCCATAATACTTTCTGAGGCTTACTTGGCCACTTCGGAGCTTCACCTGGCTTCCCCAAACCTCATGTTAATTAATCCCCACCAGCCCAAATACCTCTGCTCTCAGTTTGTTCCTTCTGGGCGGCAGGATTCTGTCTTGAGGCTCCATTAGCCCTTGACCTTGCTCTCGGTTCAGCTCTTTGTCTTCGGTATCTTGTGTCCTTCTTACAGCCGCCTTTGTCTTGGTTTTTCTGTTGACACCGCAAGACACTCCCATGTCTGTTCGGTAAGTGAGCTTTAGAGCTACCTTCAGTCTCTACTTCCTCGGCAAACAGTGTCCTGTCGCTGGATAAGGCTTGCATATCAGTGCACTGCTCTCCAGCTGACATCGATGCTTCCCCAGTCACTGCTTGCCAGCAAGGTTCTCTTCTTGCTCTCAACAAGTGCCGAATTTAAACTCCTGCTTTGGGAAAGGAAGTTGTTCAGAACCAAGCAGATTTGTTATTGAACTTGACTACTCACTTCGGTTTACCGGAGTGATCTTCATCCTCGAAGTCCTTCTCTTTGTCACAGTATTTCTAGGGTTACAAGTCGGCTCTATACCCTGATGTGAATGAACCTCACAGTAACAAATGGTTCTACTATCTTGGTGTATTGAAGGGGACTACGGATTGTCGTATGGGTGAGGGTTTATTAGAAAGGACACTTACCACATCGCCTGAGAATGGTCGTCCCTAATCCCAAAAGGCGTGCACATTCCCAGGTGATCTTCCTCCTGAGCGCCACCCCAAAGGGAAAAGTGATGACATCCACAGATACATAACAGACTGTAAAACGTGTTGCTGACCGAAGCTAGGTCTGTGCTCAATAAAGACCTGAATATAATAGTAATAATACAAGAGGAGGGTTTCTGCGGGTACAGGAACTGGTCATATGAACAAATGCCTCACTGTTGAGAATTTGGCGCACTGCACCAACAAGCTGTTCAAAACACCAACAATGTCACATGTAGATGCAGTCAAATATGGCGTTTTGACATTGCCATCATAATAAACATGTGGATGAAAAGCTGCATTTAGGCGGGAGAGATGCATGTAATTTATATTACGAAATGACTGGAAGCAGCTGCTTTTTTTGTTTTATTGCCTTAAACTAATTCTGCAATACATATTATCAGGCTCATTACAAGTGTGCCGGTCCAGAAAATTGCCGTCTTTGGTATTTTTTTCTGGTTCGGCACACTACAAGTTTGCCGGTGGAGGCTGCAAATCTCCCGGCAGGCCTGACATTCTGGGAATTCATACCCCTACCAGAAAAGAAATGCTGCAATTACTGGCACCAGTAATACCGGTAAGGGCAGTTTGCCGTTATCCCGCTGGTAACAACGGTGGGCTACCAACAAACTTCGAATGAGCCCCTATATATTTTTTCTTATACAATAAACAATTATTATGTCAAGCATAGTAAAAAGACAGAACGCAATGTTGAGCAAATAGAAAAAAAATCAAGATGCTGGCAGCCTATCTATATCTAATAATAAGTCTGCTTGTGAATTCTGATGCAAGATATTTGATACTGGGATTTATAAAGTGCTTCTCCAGGTTCGCTGGTGGATCTGACAGGCAAGGGGGATCGTTTGGATTTGCATTCAGAGAGGGGAAATGCAAGGTTGCTTTGGTTTCTGCACATGTAAAGGTTATTGATATCTGCATGAAGGTCTGGTTTAGGTTTCTGTGTCAAGATCTTCCAGGCATTGGTGCCCAGAGTCGAGCCTGCTGTGCCTGTAGCGCTACTATACATTGCCTGGAGCTCTGGTATTTACCTTGATTGTAGAGGTGTAGTGTTCTATTGTTTGATGTTTGTTGAGAGAGATGTTCAATTGTCATGTGTGGGTGGCTTTTCTGATTTGCATATTATATGTTGGAACATACAATTGGAGCATGTGAATGTGGGCAGCACACAGTAGGTACCTTAATGGGCAGGTTGTTGTGAGTTGCCGGACATCTTTAGGCCACATACAGCAAATCATATAATGGTAGAGGGACGTCTGAAAAAACATGGTAAAGCATGAAATGAAAAGCAAAGCATTAGGGGTTATGACAAGGATTAATAAAAAAAAGTCCTGGCAAGGCAAAACTACACAATCACCCCACCATTGGCCTCTACAGACTGCTCCCATTTTACTTCAGCACTTCCCTTCCTTTCCCTTCCCTTCCCCTTCACTTCTCCTGTCCGTCCTTTCCCTTCACCCAGTTTTACTTCCCTTCCTTTAACGCCCTCTCTCTTACAGTTTATCTGTCTCTCACTTTCTCTATCTCACTCTGTCTATTTCTCTCTTTCTCATTACCCTAAGCAAATAAAGGGTTGCCTTATATATGTAAACCACATGTGTTCATATTATCTTCCATATTGTGGATGTTGCCAAGATGAAAGCTTCTCAAACCTCACTGCAACGTTCTGTGACACTGCAGGTCTTCTGAGACATTTGCCCATCAGGGTAATGTCAATTGTGCATTCATCAGATCGGGCAGGTGCCATAATTTGTAGTCATTCTCATAAATATCTATCTGAGAGTCCCACTGAAGACTCAAACCCCTCTCACACAATGCACACAGCAAAGGCAAACAAGGAATCCCCAGTTCTACTTCCAACCCATGGCCATAAACTGGTGTTAAATCAGTTCCATAGAGTTGGTTTCAGAATCATGCTGGAACCCTGCAGATGACTTTCCAGAAGCAGTTTAATGAGATGAGGAGCAGTAAACATAAAAGATAGAGTCTGGGTTCTACGAAGTTCCCTGTGAAGACGGGTACACCATCCCCGGGTGAAAGGGGGTTCTGTAGTCTCAGTTAGGTGAATGAGAAGCGTCTTAAAGTGAAAGAAAGGTGGTTTGAGATATGATCCACAGTCCAACAATACTTCAATCTTGAATGTGCAGTATCAATGCTCCCTTACTATGTACTATTCTCTGCCAGAGCTCATCACAAAACCCTGCACATGAACTAAATATGGACCATGGCACAGTAGTATTTTTCTTATTTTAGGTACAGACATTCCAGAGGTAGTCAGGGTTGTCATGGCATATTAAGTACACAAAGCATTAACTGTCCTCACAGAGGGGTCATCGGACCAGGAAAGAACTGCCTCACCCCAGCTATTTGCATGACACAAGTAGAGGGTCTTTCTTTCCAGTGGAAAGTCCGGTTAACACTTTTAAGGTATCTCATCTCATAAATATACTTTGATGATTAACGCTTTCCTGAACCTATAAAACGCCTTGTAAAGTAATATGCTCTACGTATGTAATGTTATGTTCCTTAAGTTGTATGTCAAACTCAGACTTCCCCAAATTACATGTTAAGGTGTCATTGCTCATAAGTTTCCAACTTTGTTGGCCAATAAAATGTCATGTTATAGAGTTGTAGGCATTTATTATATTATATTATATTATATTATATTATATTATATTATATTATATGATATTATATTATATTATATTATATTATATTATATTATATTAAATTACACATCCTTTAGGCACATTTCAAACTTCTCAAAATCCAACTTTAAGGAGGCATTGTTCATTTCCATACTTTGCTAATAGTGAACAACTACTTTGTAGTCCTGTGAATATGCAAATCCAATGCTCACTAGAAGGGCACATATATAAGATAAAGAAGTAACGCAGTAATGGCAAAAGTAATGACGCATGACACATGTATATTCCAACTATATTATACATAGTGTGCCACACATTATGGGAATAGGGCGTTGCGCAGGGAAGGACACAGAACGTAAATGTAGTTTTAATTAGCAGGTAACTAATTTGGTTCAACATAAATTAGAAGTGTATTGTGTTAAAGTGTGTGTTGTTAATGAACACCCGTTTCGTTATATTTCAGTAGGCCCAGGGCAGACAAGAAAGACGCAATTTGTTTGTTGCTTTGAAAGGCCACAACTCAGTGCGAAAATGAAGTTCTGCTGACACTTTCAGAAATGCTAGATCAGTTCACCATGGGTGAGACGCCAAGAAGCCCACAATAGCTAATTAATGGTTACAGAGGTATAGGTTTCTCATGGGAAGAGTACTGCAGCCGAATACCAGGTGCAGGTGATATGATAATTTGAAGGTTATTGGGCTGGTTACCAAGTGCCCCAACAGCGAGTACATCAGTAAAAGAGAATTAAATACGAAAAATGTGGTTTCACCAAGGGTGTCCTACACCGTTTCTTTTTCTTCTAGGGCTGGCACGATGTAACAGAGGAGACGGGGAGCAAACAGTTGCAGGGGATGAGGGTATTGTAGAACCAATCCTTTGACCTCGTTGCTGTTCCCTCATAATTCCATTATATAGATTCATTGGGATGCTGTGGCTCACGATATCTCCAATAAAGGGGTTCAGTCCGCATTGAGGATTTTATCATCCTGTACATTAGTGGATGCCAATCAATGGCATACCAGAGTGTGTACAGGTTAGCAGATGATTATGTAATTGAGGTGAATGATGCTTAAGGGTCATGATGTCATGAAGGGGTTTCGAGGGGGACGTTCCAAGAATTTCTTTTATCCATTCGGTACATGTAATGTGTATGAACCTATAGGGGTCCTGTAACGACCCACCAATTATGTATTAGCACTACCCCAAAATTGCAACTATTGACAAATTATACTAATATGAGATTTCCATGTATAAACATTTCAGCCCTTCTGGGCGGAGTTTTATTTATTTTATTTATTTATTTTATTTATTGCATTTGTTGTACGCCCAGACCCAGAGGTATCACAACCTAGTTACAGACAGTAGGTAATCTTTATATTATATGTGAATACATAATAACAACAATAGTGAGGTATCAAACATTGTATATACAACTAGTTGAGAATGTATGACAATACAGGCCCACAGAGATGTTTGTTTTCATGATTGACTGTTTAATAAAGCAGGCTTTTTCCTGCATGGTGTGCTCTTCGTTTGGATTACGTTTATGTTTTTCTTGGATCTCACCTCTGGAGGAACAGTTCGGCCCCATCAAGACCAGTTAAAGTGCACTCACGAGGAGGTCCGCCAGACGACTGAGTTCAGGAATTGTCTGCCTGAACACGACTGGCCGACCAGCCGAAGAGGAGAGAATAAGCACTGAGAAGATTCAGATGTCCTAGAGCAAGTGAGTATACCAGTGCATGTAAAGTGTTTTGGCATGTGGGTGTTGAAATTAGAGGTTGTTGTATTGAGGTTGTGTGTTGATTTTTTGATTGTATTACTATTTTTAATTTGTATTAGTGATATAATGTCATAGTAGTGTGTAAGGAAGCTCCTCACTGTCGTTTTTAATTTTGACCGAGGAACAGTGATGTCATTTGTAGTTGGAGCGTTGTGGAAAGTTCTTGAGAGACAAAAGGCTGTACACTGGTTAGAGATAAACGTGGGAATCTCCTCGGTAGAGTAAGGACAGTACAGCATAGATTTCGAGATATTGTGTCGGCCCAATGAGTGTGTGCCAAAACCTGTATACATTGTTAAAGTGTATGTGAGTATTATTTGTGGAAAGAGAATATTGTGATTAGGAGTGTGGTGTTGGGAGAGTAGACAGTAAGATGTGTAATGTGTTGAGGTTTTGATGTGTTTTGTTTTTGTGTTATATTAGAAATATTTTTTGAGCCTTGTACAAGTGAGAAGACTTATGATCAACATTTATGTCATATGCGGGGTCTAAATTGATAATGGGGAGTTTACGTTGGAGGACAGCAGAAGGGAGGGGATGGGACTGATTGGAATAATGAAATAATGGAGACTGCCTTAGAGCACTTGTGTACTAAACTGCCACAATTCCAAAATATATGGATATATTGAATGGGTGCAGGACACAGCTGGGCAATGCATTAATGCGTGGCCCGTGGAAGGCACATTTGAGAGCGACATAGCAACATAGATGTATTCCTACCTCTTATACAAATACAAGGGGGAGAAATTACAGAGTAGACAGAACATTTTGGCCTTGTGGAACATGCTTGAGGAAAAGAATATGCCAACTTCCACAGAATCTAGCACACGATGTGGTCCAATCGGCCCTGCCTCCATTCAGACTTTATCCCATTTTACGAGTGTCAGGATGTACTAACCTGTGGTGAGTCCCTCCAGCAGAGGACAGTGAAGGGGGTGTAGGGAAGAGAAAGGGAGTGAGTTACTCAGGGACCACTGGTGTTAAGACACACGGTCCAACAAACGTAGGCAAAACCATGCATCTAATAGAAATAGAACAAGGCATGCACCGACAGATGGAGGATGTGTTAAAAGAAGCAGAAAAGAAGGCAGAAAAGGCTGTTCGGAAAATGAAGGAGGAATGATGAACTACAATAACCCCAGACGGATGGAGGCCAGAACATTTTTTGGTTTAAATTGGTCAGTAAAAAGTGTCCAAAGGCAGCCAACCTTCCAGGAGGAGAGGCAGCAGTTAGTGAGTCCACCAGGGATTAGGTTTAGGAGAGACTTTGGAGGAGCAGGCAGATCTGGGACAACAAGGATGCAAAGGAATGGGAGAGTAAGATGGAGAAAGAAAGGGAAAGAAGAAGAAGGAGGGAAAAGGAAAGAGAGAGGAAGAGGGAATGGTATAGCTGAAAGGATTGGTCCTGGGGACTCCAGCATAGAATTGAGAAGATGGCGGTCAGGAGTAGCACAAAAAGCACAAAGGCATCACTGCCATGCCACAGTTGCCCCTGCTGCAGAGAGGTTTAAGGTAACCCCAGTATATACCTTGGGTCAGCATGGACAGGGATACTTGATGTACAGCTTTCCGTCCATCACGGCAGAGGCAGACAAGTGGATTTATGCTTAAGAAAAGGAAACAGCATGGATTATCCTGGTGGTATGCCGCCTTGATGGGTGAACAGGTAGACATAATTTGGGATCTGGCAGGATATGATGGGGTGACCCTAAGTAGCAATGAACACAATGGCGTGCTGTTTAGAAATTGCTGAGCGCACGTGTGGAAGGTATTGCGGGCAATGGGCCCAAACATTTCGGAGATGCAGGCTATTTTGACAAGCACAATGAAGCAAGACAAAGAACCCACACAATACATCCATCAGTTTCAAGAGATGTGGGCATTAGAAAAAAAACACGCATGAGACACAAATATTCCCGCTTTTTACCAGATATTGATTAGATAACATCCCGCTGATGAATGAAAAGCATTAGGGAAGGTGGCAGGGATAGATTCAAAGGGGTGGCCCGAGATACAAACACGCATAGTACACTTTTGTAAAGCACAGCAAAACAAAGATAAGGACTCCACAGATAATGTGGTAAAAGCTGAAGCATAATGGGTACATGATAGGGAGATTTCTCACACAAGTGCTTAATTCCCTCTACCTTAGAGCCCTCAAGCTCTTTTGCTATATTGTGGGGCTTTGAACTTTTCATTTTCAATGCGTTATGCTTTTGTGTTATTTGGATATGGTGTTTTAAACAAACTCCATGGCATCATCCTTTTCCGTGTGTCACACAGCACCTTCAGTGCAGTGGCACAGGGGTGTCTTTCAGACTACCCAAGGTTTAAATACCTTCTATGGGACTGACTACTCTCTCCCAGGGTATGTAAAGTTAAATTGGGCTCCTTAAAATTACTGACCCAGCACACACTATCGCACACACTATCTTCCTATAGAGTGCTGGAGGGATTGCTTAGCTTCCCCTGAGTCAAAACAGTCATGTAAAAGTAAAATGTTACCATTTTCTACTTTAAATGGCTGGTGGCAGTGGTTTAGATCAACTATCATGATTGGTCCCTACCGATAACAGCGGCAGCTAAAAATCAAGGGTAGCCATGTTTTTCAATATAGGGCACAAGACCTATCTGTAAAGACAGACTCCGGTCAATTTATTTTGCCATTTCTTTTAGGAAAAGTCCTTCTTGTGTTTGTCTCTGCGCGCCAAACCAGGTTTGGTCCCTTTGTTCGTGCCCTTTGGAGAGCCTCTGTGCTGAATCCCTCCTCTGGTGCCAGAGTGTCTGGGGTGGACAGGATGTGAGAGAGGTGCCCGGAACTCCCTGTGCTTAGTCTCCTAGGAGACCTGAATGCACTCTGGCATGATTGGCCGGGTGGCTGTCTTGCAAGGACTGTCACCCTGCTGGGTGAGTGACCACCAGGTTGAATGAATGGGGGGAAAACTGTTCAAAATCAGGTCTCTGGGACTTGGAAATCAGAGTCGACCACTAGAACGAAAGAACCGAAGAGGAGAGGAAAGAAGAGGACTGCTGCAACTCCTGGATGACCGGTGAAGCCCTGCTGCAGGTTTGAATTGCCTGAAATTCATACGACAGAGAACCCCTTCAAGGTTAATTTCTTCCCTTAAGTTTTGTGGGAACAACCAACTTGCAAACCACCTGGACACCATCCTATTCTGGTCGAATTTTCTTCAGAGTGCTGTTGAAAACCGGATACCCAGAGGGAAGGAACCAGGGGGACTTTAAGGCACTCACACCTTAAATGGACATCTTGCTATAGCTTTTGGCCTCTTCCCTGGGCAGTGCAGGAACCTCCTGACGTCCTCCTTCTTGTCCCCATGACTGAAGCTCAGGAACAGCGAGATCTGCAGGAACTACCAGGAACAACTGCCTCAGCTACAACTATCTTCATTTAAAAGGTACTGTGCAAACACGCTCCGGAAATCTTTTCGGCCATCGAGAAAGTGTGTGAAACTTTCCTCAACTACGAATTCGTCAAACTTTTCACCTAGCCAAATCCTTTAAAAATCTGTTACAAAGACGTAACCATTACATACCAGAACTGTGCTATCCTATACAAGAGACTCTGAACCATTGACTTTGGCCCAAGCCTACTGAGAAGAATTGCTGGTTGAATTTAACTTGACCCCTTTTACATGCCTGTGATTTTATTTGGGCTATCTATTCTTATAACGTTGTCTTTTCCCTCCCTTTCTAAGTATCTAAAGTACCATTTTGCTCCTACTTCGTTTTCTAGCTAAACTAGTTTAGTTACTTACTGGTTGGATTTTTGTGGTGTATTAGTGTGTGATATTGAGCTGCTTGTGCTAGTTCAATGTTTTATAAATGATTGAGTAAATAAATGTATATTCTTTGACTGAGAAACCTTTAGTAAGTGTTTACTTGAATCACTGTATTGGTTGGTCCTTGGTGTAACTTGTGATACTGCTCACTTAAACACTTGAGATAAGTCTGTCTGTTTGGCCATCGCTACCTCTTTGCTGTGTAGCACAGGCTTGTGCCAAAGGTGAAATTGTGCTTACACTTGTAGTCCTAATTGCCTGTAGTGTTCCCAAGGGGTACTGCATGTGATTCTGCCTAACATTGGTGTACAGCGGTGAAGATAAAGTATACTTGTTACATTTAGAGTGCTACTTTTACTTTTGTTCAAATAATCTTCACAAGGCTAAGCAACACTAGTAGAGCAATTGTTTTATCATGACTCATATGGAAAGCTACAAACAGGAGACCCTAGTGACTTTAATTGTTTATCAATTGAGAGATATGTATAAGCTAGGAATCTCACTGTAAAAGGCAAGAAGGTTGAATTGATAGAAAAGATGTTAGAATACCAGAGCCTGAGGAGTGGGTCTGAATCCCCCACACCTGCAGCAAATGTGGAAAATGTTGATGAGGATGATAATGTTTCTGAGAGTAACTCAAATGTTATAGATGAGTTAGATGAGGAAGAAGAGTCCTGTTTTCCCTCAACCTGCTCATAGGCCTCAACCTCTGACCACAGGGACCCCACCAGGTCCAACATTAAGTCCTGAATGTGTCTCTTTTGAAAGAATGAGACTTGAGTTAGAGTTTAAAAGAATCCAAGCTCAAACTGAACACAAACATCAAGAAATTAAACTCAGATAGATGGAATTGAACCATGCACTAGAGATGAAAAAGTTGTCTGTTGAAACTGGTTCTCTCCCAGAGTCTTCTAGGTCTCCCAGTCCTAAGAGGCCTTGCATGCCCAAAGATGCATTAAGTATGTATGAGGTTAAGCTTGATATGTTGGATTGGTTGGCTGCTTTTGAATATAACCATGGAATTCAAGACATTACAGGGAATCAGCTGATTACTTGGCTTTTTTCTAGGCTACCCCCTGGTAGCTGATGTTGTAATGAAGTTGGGGGATGTAGACAGAAGGCAGTATGAAACTGTGAAGCTAGCTTTGATAGCTAGATTTGGGAAGACCCCTTCGCAGTATTTAAGAGGTTTAGAACCCTCAAAAATCATGATGGTACCCCTTGGGCTACCTGGGTGACTGAATGTTTGAAAAACTTAGATGGATGGGTTAAGGGTTACAGAGTTACACTTATGAAGGAATGAGGTATCTGTTTATGTTGGAAACTATTTTTTGATGCCTGCTCTCCTGAGCTGAGACATCACTTCGCTGACTCTAAGGAATTAGATCAAAAAATGTTAGCTAGAGCAGCTGACTCATGGATATCCAACAAGGCCACTCACAAGGATTCTGAGGCAACTCCCAAAAAGGATGGGGGAAAGCAGCACAAAGGTGAGAACACAGACAAATGTAAATCCATCCAACCAGAAGAGGCCCCCAAACATAACCAGGGTAAGCCCCATGGGAACCCAAGTAGGGCTAGTGAATCCTCTGGTGCCCAACCAGAGGGAGGTCAGCAGAAACACCCATTCCAGAGAGCATTTGGTAAATGCTATGTCTGTGGGTCAACTGACCATGTGAAAGGAGATCCCAAGTGCAAGAGTAAACCTACAGTGATCAGCACTGCCTCCTTAGCCTTCTCCCAGAGGAAGAAGTGCAAATGACTAGTGCCCACTTTCAACTATTTGCTGAAGCACCCTTGGTTCTTCCGGCAACTGTATCCTTATAGTCCATGGGTCTGGGTAAGAAAAAGAATATGGATGTGTACAACTCCATTCCAGAGAACTCTAGAGGGTATTATATGGACAGTGTTCTTGTCAATGGCCAGGATACTCCTGCCAGGAGAGACACTGGGGCCAGCAGAACAGTAGTGGATGAAAGATTTGTCAAGCCTGAACATGTTGCAAAGTCACCAAAAGGTCCCACTAAATTCTCTGGAGGACCGGTCCAGTGGGTTCCAATTCTACCGTTTCTCATTCAGTATAATAATATGCCAGTGAGGATCCCTGTCAGTGTCCAGAATGAGGTGCCTGGGAGAGTCCTCTTGGGGAATAATTAAAGAACTCTAGGAGTAGAATCCAGTACCCCCAGGCCTCCCAGTGAGAGAAAACAGAACCAAACCAAATTGGCTAGAGAGGCAACCTCAAGAGATCACTCTGAGCCTGTGGGAACCTCTACAGAGAACCCCACTACAAGCCCTAGTGTTAGTAAGTTGACCTCTAACCCAGGCAAATCTGAGGCTAGTATAGTAGGGAAATGGGAGGCCAAACCAAGCTCCATCATTGCCCATCCAATTGTAAAGTCTTTGACCGCCCCTGCTTCTGAGGAAGAGGTGGATAGACAAATTGGACCCCTCTCTAGGCCTGTGAGAACTGGTAACTCTCAAAGCTGATGGAAAACCAGGAAAAATAGGTCTAAGGCTAAACACCTTAAGACTGTTGGATCTTCTACTTTCCTTGAGTTTGGTGGGAACAACCAACTCTCAAGCCACCTGGACACCATCCTATTCCGGTAGAATTTTCTTCAGAGTGCTGTTGAAAATCGGATAGCGAGAGGGAAGGAAACCAGGGGGTCTATAAGGCACTCACACCTTTCCTGGGCAGTGCAGGAAACTCCAGACGTCCTCCTTCTTGTCCCCATGACTGAAGCGCAGGAACAGCGAGATCTGCAGGAACTGCCAGGAACAACTGCCTCAGCTACAGTTTTCTTCATTTAAAAGGTACTGTGCAAACGCAGTCCGGAAATATTTTCGGCTATCAAGAAAGTTTATTTAACTTTCCTCAACTACGAAGGCCTGTCCTTCCCTAAACATTCGTCAAACTTTTCGTCTAGCCAAATCCTTTAAAAATCCATGGCAAATACTTAACTGTTACCTAACCGAACTGTGCTATCATATACAAGAGACTCTGAACCATTGACTTTGGTCCAGGCCTATTGAGATGAATTGCTGTTTGTATGAAACTTGAACCCTCCGCCCTGCCTATGATTGTATTCGGGCTATCTATTCTTATAACCTTGTCTTTTCCATCCCTTTCTAAGTATCTAAAGTGCAATTTTGCCCACATTTCATTTTTGAGCTAAACTTGTTTAGTTACTTACTGGTTGGATTTCTGTTGTGTATTAGTGTGTGATATTGAGCTGCTTGTGCTAGTGTAATGTTTTATAAATGATTGAGTAAATAAATGTATATTCTTTTACTGAGAAACCTTGAGTAAGTGTTTACTTGAACCACTGTATTAGTTGGTCCTTTGTGTAACTTGTTCTACTGCTCACTTAAACTCTTGAGCTACGTCTGGCTCAGACATCGCTACCACTTTACTGTGTAGTACAGGCTTGTTGAAATTGTTCTTATACTTGTTGTCCTAATTTCCTGTAGTGTTCCCAAAGGGTACTGCAGGTGATTATGCCTAACAGTGCAGAACAGGTTGGCCAGATTTAGAATGGAAAGAGCAGTATTAATGAATGTCACACCAGGACAGCCATGGAGATGGCACAGCCACAAGCATCTACATGGAATGCCCAGCCACCAGCACCTATAGGATATGGCCAACCACAAGATTATTATCCACAGGAGGAGGGTGTGCTCAACCCGATGGGTTCCCCCTACTGAGAGGATATTACTCACAAGGGTGATTTGGTTAGTAGGGTGGATTTTATCAACAATGGAGGGGGTATTAATTGAAAGGAAGGTGGATGCAATGCCAATATGGAGGGCCACAACCCAGGAGAATGGGACTGTGTTTTCTTTGTGGTGGGATGGGACATTTTGTCCAAGAATGCAGGAGTGTGTTGCACACATCGTTTGGCCAAGGCCTCCAGTGTACTAGACCCCCTGTGCAGCCCCCACTTGCTCAGATGTAAATACCACAGGTTAGATAGGTGGCACATCACAAATGACCTAGAGTCAGCATCCCCTGACAGGGACAGGGTGTGCTTTTGTTTAGGGATACTGGTAGTGGAAGCATAGATTGAATTCAAGATACATTACTGACATACTTATATGTACTCCATATCTGTTTTTTTGTGTGCTAAAAGATGTTAGAGATATAATGGTGGAGTGAATAACCGAAGAGGGTTTTCAAATTGTGCTAGTTCCTGACTGTGTAAGTGCAAATACCACAGCAACCGATACAGCCCATGCAGATACAAGCATCATTTATGATAATGCTGCAGCAAACTGTTCTTTCACAGGTACCACAAACAGTTACACAACCAGAACATGTACCCCTGCGGTCACAACTGAACACCCTACAGGCCCAGGCACAATCACATATACTAACACAGCAGTGGGACAGCAAATTGTTAGCACAGAATGTAGTCCCCCACTACACGTGGGAGCAGTGTATGGGGGAACCCCTTTCCATTCCCAGGGTCCACTATGAATACCTAATAGGCCAGCCCACAGAGAGTCCTGATGTTCCCAGTCCTTTCAGTAATTGCAGACCCTGAGGAAGAACACAAGGTGACAGTAAAGATAGGCCAGAAAGACTTTTCAAATTTTGGTCAACATGGGATCTTCCAAGTCTTGTATTAAAGAGGCTATCTTTCCCATCAGAAAAAGTGTAGGGATTCTCTGGGACTATAGTAACAGTTCCAAAACGGAAGAGTTGCCTCTTACCATAGGCACGCAACACATTTTAGCAGCCCTGTTTTCTTTTTTTTTATTACATTTTTAGCCACAAGCAGCTTTTTACAATTATGTATCACATCATTTAGTATTTCACGATTACAAATTCTTTCAAATCACAGAGCATATTGTTAAGATGGTTTTCTGAACTCTGACCTGGTAGGCAGAGGTTCAGAAGGCCAGCCTAGTTTCTTGGAAGAAAGAAGGCAAAGGGACAAAATGGGCCAAAAGGACAGAACAAATGTACTGGCCACAGTCCTGGGCCAAACACGGTAAACACGGTTTGGACCATAGAAAAGAGTCAAACATGCTTTAAAAGTAACTGCTGCCACCAGCTCTGTCCTGGACATACTTGTACATTCACCAAAAATCCTTTGAGGGTGCCTAGGGCCTTACCAATGAAAAAGAGACCCTAGCACACTGTACTGGAAGATACATGGTGCACTGATAACATGTTGCTCAGAAATAGCAACAAAGTGAAAGTCTCCCGGTACTAACAGTCTGAAGGGCATGTCAGTTTCCCCATAACAAAATGAGCAAAAGCCCAGAGTACAGCAGAAGGCTGGCCTCCACTGGCAAAAGTCAGGCTAGGATGGTCAGACAAAAGCAAAAAGTTGAGGGGTTCACAACTGGAGGGAAAATGACCCATAAATGGAAATCTTTCCTAACACATAAAATGTCATTATACATTTTTTAAAAAGGAATTCATTAGGTTCTCATTTATAGATAGTGTGTTCTTTCCTTGACATAACCCTGCCGGTACTACCGGCAGGTTGCCGCCGGACCCATAAATATTTACCAGTGCCGGACTTGCCGGAAACATTGCGGTAATACAACCCCAGGTTCTGGAAAGTCAGGCGCCAGTAAATTGTAAGTCCCTATTCCCATGGACCACAGAAGCACCGTGCTTCCATGATGGTCTGCCCACCATGGCCGCTGTGTCCGGCAGGGTCTGCCCTGTCAGGAACAGTGGCCCCGGCAGGCAGACTGGTAGTATGCCAGTCCAGAAACAACAGTGCCGGTAAGCTTACTGGCACTGTTGTTTCCGGACCGGCATACTTAGAATGAGCCCCATATCTGAATTCTGATTTAACAATTTGAATCGAGTGTGAGTCAACAGTGTGCCATCCCTTAACTTCATGCAGAGTTTAGTTTTCTCTCTTCTACTCTCTCCGTGGGTAAATTTAGTTCTTCAAGAAACTTCACAACTTCTATCGGTAGTTTTGTCTCCTGTCCTGACACTAGTCTTTCCCAAACGGAATGAGTTGTCAATGACCAACTGCAGTGCACGAATCTGGAAAACCAAAGGGTGTGTATGAAGGTCCCCTCCTCCCCCCCACATCGGAGACAGTTCGGGTTTGAGGCTTGTTTCCAACCCTATTAGATCGTTCTAGGATAATATATTTGGTGCAGGATTTTCAATTGTACCAAGCGCAGTTTAAAAGAGATAGCAATCACCCAAGGATGCATTAGCACCTGAATCCAGTCCTCTGGGTTTATCCTTCCCACATCTGTTTCCCATTTGGCTTTGAGACTCGTCAGCTCAGGAGTGGCAAAGGAGGACATAGCATTGTACAGAATGGAGGTGCATCTAATGGGGATGTATGTTGGAAGCATGTTACGTTCTATTGGTGTGTATTCTGGGACAGCAGTACCAACTCGTATGTGCATTCTCAGGGCATTAGCCATTTGGACATAGTGGTATCGTTCCGTATTCGGGATTTAGAATTTTAGTTGTAGCGCATCGAACAAGGCTATTTTCCCATCTACAAGGATATCCCCAATTTTCGTAATCCCGGCCCCTACCCACCTAGGCCATGGTTCAAGTTTTCCAGTCTCAGTCAGGATACTGTTATGCCAGAGGGTTTGTGCAGCAGTTATTTTATTTTTGCATCCTATGAAAGCATGTGCCTGCCTCCAGATTGTAGTAATATGTGCTGTAGTTGTCTGCAGTAGGGGCCTTTTAAGAGGTTGATATAGTAAATTAACCGGGTCTGTGTCGTGAATAGCGGCAATTTCAGACATTATATGGGGTAGTTCCCGGTCAACGTGAAGCAGGTTGTTGACCACTGGCAATGTTGATGCCCAATTGTAGGTTCGGAGGCTGGCACTCCTATTCCACCTTCCCAAATTGATCTCTGAAGCATAGTTAACGCGATACGGGGATGTCCCCCAGCCCATATGAATTCCCTAAGAAGGGCCTCAACCCCGTCAAATTCGGAGTCTGGGATCTTGAGCGATGCATTTTGCAAGACATATAGATACCTTGGGAGGGTCATCATTTTGAAAAGTGCAGCTCTGTCCATTAGTGTTAGGGGAAGGAGTTTCCAGTGGCGGACATCACTGATGAACCTGTCAATAATTGGCTGTAGATTGTGCGTTGCATAACTAGTCAGGTCACCAGATATCCAAATCCCCAAATATCGGAAGCCGTGTTGTTCAATCTTGTACGGGCAATCTTGGGGGTAGCCTGCACTCCACCCTTTACCGGGAAAGGGACGGATTTCCCGGTAAAGGGTGGAGTTGATTCTAAGTCTGCTGAACTCACCAAAGCGAATGAGCATCTGTGTCTCTATGGGGCAAGTCTGAACTGGGTCTCCCAAATATATCATAAGATCATCAGCATATAGAGATGTCCTGTTCTCGTACCCTTCTGGCGATCTGAATCCCGTCCAAGCTACGCTCTGGTGAAGCCACAAAGCGAGTGGTTCAATCATGAGAGCGAAGAGGTGCGGGGAGAGAGGGGTATCCCTGCCGTGTACCTCTACCAAGAGGGAAAGTTTAAGAAGGCCACCCATTCACCTTGACTTCTGCCTGGGAGTTGGTATAGAATATTCGTACCCAGCCCAGAAAGGTGCCTCCAAACCCCATGCATCGCATGGTCTCTCAAAACCTGTCCCACCGGACCGAATCAAATGCCTTTTTGAACCAATTGCCCATAAGACGAGTGGTGTACCTATGATGAGAGCCCGTTCTAGTAAGAGATGGAGGCGTCGCAGGATCATTGTGTTGATTTATGTGGCATGAAGCCACATTGGTCCAGGTGGATCAGGGTAGAGATGACCGATTGTAGTCGGTTAGCCAGGGGTTTGGCGAGGACCTTGGCTTCACCATTAATAGACGATATAGGCCTACAGGAAGCGCATCGTTCAGGGGATTTGCCCGATTTGGGAATAACTACGAATGTGGCCTTGCATAGGTCTGTGGGGAGGGTGCCTTGTTCCTGGGCACAGAGAAACATTTTGTGAAGGGGACACAACATGTTTCCCCACCCAATTTTTCCAGGTTTCAACCGGGAATCGGATTGGGACCCAGCGTTTTCCCAGATTGCAATTGTGCTATGGCTTCAGCGATCTCTGTTTCAGAAAGATCGGAATCCAATTGCATCCTTTGTTGTTCTGACAAACATGGCAGTGTAATTTTGTCTAAGAGGGAAGGGTCCAGTGGGGATGTTGGGACATGATATAAATCGACGTAAAATTCAACAAATGCTTCCGTGGAATCCGACTGCCATTTTTCATTTTGTGGGGTTATAATCTCCCTAACATGGCATTGCCTCTCATTTCTTTTTTCAAGCAAGGCCAACATTGTGCCCGCTTTGTCCCCATATACGTATACCCGCGCCCTTGAATCCCAATGGGCATGTTTAGCTTTGTCTAGCATCACGTTCCGAAGGCGCTCTCTGGTGCACTTGAGGGACCCATGGATCTCAGGGGACGGGTTGAGAATATATTTGGTTTCCCAATCGCCCATCTCCCTTTCAGCCTCCGATATTTTTTGAAGGTGGTCTTTTTTTTTGTTTGCCGTCCATGAGATTACCTCCTCTCTCAGCACCGCTTTATGGGCCTCCCATACTGTCACCGAGCTGTCCACTGCAGCTTCATTGTTCTCAAAGTATTCATTGGTTTCTTCAGCAAGGCGATCAACAAAGTCAGGGAACCCAAGGTGATAGTTATTCAGTCTCCATGTTTTAGGGGACGTTTTCCCATGCATACGCAATTTCCACCATCAACGTTGAGTGATCCTAGATACCACGGGGAAGCAGTTCTGCAGACATTGCCCTGTGTAGTTCAGTGTTCGGGAGGAAGAGGTAGTCCAGCATGGACAGGGAGCGATGGGCTCCCGAGTGGAACAAATAGCCTTTGATTCCAGGATGGAGTTCCCGCCACACATCACGGAGGCCAAGGGCAGATATAAATTTGCCTAGTTTCATGGGGGTGTCTGGGTTGTGATGCCTAATGTGAGTGTGATCTATGGTGTTACACATGACATTGTTGGAATGGCCCCCCAGAATCCACACATCGGGTTGGTGCTTTGCCATGAGTGCGGTCAGCTCGGTTAATAATTCTTCCCCTACTCGCGGCAGGGAGTACACCGAGACAAGGTCCAGCATCTCTCCCCACAGTGTACCCAGGACTAGCACATAACGACCCCTCAGGTCATGCTCCACAACCTGTGGGACAAACGGAAGGCATTTATGTATCAGGATCAGAGTGCCCCTGGATCCCATCTGGTACACCGCGTGTAGTGCGGAACGGTAGTTGGTTCTCTGAAAGAAAGTGCAGTTTAGCCCTGCCAGATGTGTATCGGTTATCAGGGCCGTATCAAGGGAGTATCTATTCAAAAGTTGCATTACAAGGCGTCTTTTCATCCCAGAGTCTATTCCGTTCACATTCCAAGTGAGTAATTTAAGAGACCTAGTACAATCAGCACATGGTAATTGGGATCTTGCTTGCGCCATTTAGAGCATGCGGTACAGGATCTGCAGGATTTTGTGGTCAGAGAGAAGGGACAGTGTCCTGCCAGTGACTACTGCGGGAATGTGGTGCCTATATGAGGTGACATGAGATAGCGCATACAGAGTGGTGTGATTGATTTGCCGTCTAAGTATGTGGTAGCCTAACAACAATTGAAAACAATGCAAACTCCCCTCCACTCCACTCCCTATACTCCACCCCCAACACAAAGTACCTGTTGCACAAACATTGCTGACACTCAGGAACTAGGGTGTCAACTTAACACCACAACAAAGAACTATTCTTTCTCTGGAAGGAAACAGCTCACAAAACCAACCGGGAGTGTGGGGTCCTAGGTGGGGTCCTAGGTGGTGGCTTTGCCGGCCGCCGACATTGCAGTATGCGATATGGCGGGAAAGCGAGCACAGAGATGATGCCACCGGAGCGCCTGCGGAACAGTGGCATCCTAGGTTCATAGACTTGGTTGGGTCCAGGTTTGGTTGAGCTGATGAAGTGAGGACCCTGAATGGAGAGGGTCCAAGACAATGTTTTGACCCTGGTCCTCATGCGCATCGGCATGGGTTTACGTTGATTGCCAAGATCGTGCCCCCTACATTAGTGCATTCCAATACACATGTCTATCATCTTGTGCTTCAGCATCTCCTTCTGCTTGCTCAGGTTGCTGGTGTGGTATCGGATGACGTGGGGGTTAGTCTCGTCTCCGTCTGTTGTGAGGCCTGTCTCCGGGACCCGGCTCACGTATTGTCCAATCGTCTTCGATGTGGTTCTCTGCCCATCTCCAGGACTTGTAGATCGGTAAAGTGTACCGTAGTGCCCCCATGCTGTATCTTTAACTGGGCCGGGAGTAGGAGGCTGTATGTCACATACATGGAATGGAGCTTTCTCTTTAGGTGCTCAAATGATTGTCTGGTGTTCTGGACCTCACGAGTGTAGAAGGCGATCCTTGTGCCGTTGTATGTGATAGAGCCCTTGATCCGGGCCATTTACAGTATAGCGTCCCTGTCTTGATAGTTCAAGAGTTTAGCAATAACCGTCCTTGGGGGCACTCCAGGGATCGGTCTATTAGCAGGAACTCGATGTGCTCCTTCAATCGTGAAGAATTTGCATAAGGATTTAGGAGCGAAAAGATCCGCCAACCACTGCTCCAGAAAGAGTTTGATACTGGGCCCCTCATCTTTCTCCGGAAGGCCCAGAATGCGGATGTTATTCTGGCGTGACCTGCCCTTGCCCTCGTCCACCCGTGCTTCCAATGATTTCAGATGAGTCAGAGCTTGCGAGAGTTGCTGGCGTACCCCGCCAAGGTCATCCTCCACTCCGGACACTCAGTGTTCCACTTCACCAGTCCGAGAGGTTAGCTTCTGGAGGTCATGACGGAGGAAAAATACATCAGCGTAGATGCCGTCCATCTTCTCCATTGGGGAGCGTGATTCGGCTATAGCGGCCATGACGTCCTTTAGCGGTAATGGGACCGGTGGGGAGGTGGAGGCGGCTTGCAGATCCTCCAGAGGCGTTGTGACAGTTGTGGACATAGCAAATTGGTCCATGGTGCATTGTGTGGATGTTTTCTTGCCTCTGTCTTTCCCCATGTCCTTGGTCGTGCCTGCAAGGGGTGTGAGTGAGCCGTGTATTACGTGCAGTGTTCTCCTGGTGGGGCTGTTAGTAGGGACGGTTCTTGGAGGAGTGTGTGAACCCTGCAACAGTCAATTCAGTCCAACAGCTTCACCCGCCGGGGGGGGTTCCGATAAGTGCCTGTGTTCTGAGCTCTATCTCCTCAAGGGCAAGGAGAACGGCCACTGGTGGCATTAGTTAGTATGTGCCAGTAACCAAGGGGTTCTATATGAGAGGGAAAGACCCTATATGATCCTGGGTCTCCCCTTCAGAAGCAACACCGATACTCCAGTTGTTTCAGGTTTACAGGATGTCTGCCGCATCCGCAGGGCCCCGCAGGGTGGGAGACATCAGTGCTGGGGTGAGGGCATTCTCGGGTCCTGGGGTCCAGAGGAGGGAGTGATAAGTGTGGGTTCTGGTGCTGGGAAGCAAGCGGGCACATTCATCACATTGCTGATTAGTTCAGACCGGCTCCCCTCTTGGGAGTAGTGAATGAGGACCGGATTAAGTGCCAAGGGCCGTGGGATGGTTCAGCCTCCAAGTCTGTGAGAGAGTGATTGCTCTTCCCTGAGTGTTCTCTGGGCCCCCCTACCAGCGGACGACCAGCTGGTGTTAGGCAGTGCACTTAGGATAATCACTTCTGCCACCCCGGGTGTCCCAAATTTCAAGGCGTCTCTTTGTCAACTGTGGGCAGCACCACAGGCAGGACCGCTGTCTCCCAAAGCCCATCACAGTCACAGTTTGAAATTCTAAGCTGAGGTCTGGCAGGTCACAGGGCTTAACAAGAGGGTGCGTGCTCCTTTCCTGATTATCTGGTTAGTTGCACCAAGCAAATTGTGGAACGCGCTGGTGTTCGGCTTCAGTGTCGGCACAGTACGGCTCTAATAATTATGCGGTGGGGAGAAGGAGGGGGAATCCAGCTTTGTCTCCTGCCCACCCAGAGTGGGACAGTGCGGCCCGCCACTCAATCGGCGGGGCCTCAGTGATGAACCCCTCTGCCTAGGGCCTTGGACGGTTGCTGGTCTGTGCGCGGGTCACTCACTGCCACAGTTTGATGTAGTCTCCTGCGGTCCAGCTGGAGGGAGCGCAGGGGGTCGGGCACCTCTCTCAAGTTCCGACATGGGCAGCAATGGTCACAGGGCCGACGGGCAGACCTCCAGCACTCACGGTCGCGAACCTCGGGAGGCTCTGAGGGTGCAGCAGAAAGCTGGTGCATTCTCCCCCTGTGAAGTCGAGTCTCCACCAGTCTGCGCTGCCGATCAGCGTTTTTGTCCACAGCTATTCACCCGCTGAAATTTCGGGTCCCTGATGATGGCACAGAGGGTCAGTTCTTTAATGGTATGGGCGCCATTGTGCACATCGTACACCGAGCTGTCCCCACTCAGCACTCCGTCCAGATGTTGTGGCCATCTCGCAGTGTTGTTTTCACGCCACACGCGCACAGATGATTTCTTTGTTTATTTCCCCCAAGAGAACAAGTTTAAAACAGTAAGATAGCTGCATACGTTCCTCCATCTGCTGCTGTAGTTGTAGGCGAATCTGCACTGGCGAAAAGGATATTTTATACAGGATACTGTTGGGGGCTGAGGAGCTCTTCGGACTCACGTCCACCGAGCTTGCATGTTGGCCACACCCCTCTCTTTGTTCTCTCGTATGCTGTTGGCATTACTTTCAGGGACACTAGGTTTGTTCTCCTCATCATTTGTGCACCTTTTATCTGTTATTTCAAATTGGTTAGGCATCTGAGTCGAGACAGCATATCCCAACTTCTTGAGTTCTTTATTTGCTACTAGTTTTGCACTTGCTCCCACTCTATTTTGCAAGCCAATCTCCACCATGTCTGTTCAGCCAAAAATAGGGAATTTGACATATTCTAAGTCTGAGGATGAGAAGAGGAATAGATCTGTCACATCTTTGTTTATTTGGAGAACTGTGGTTCTGTTGAACGGTTGCTCACCTGTGCCTTTTCTGTGTGTTTGCATCATCCATACTTTTTATGGGCTGATTTATTGATTGTCTTCTCTTCAGGCACTTGTGTCAGTATGTTTTCTTGCTCCTCTTGTTTATCTTTGCATGTGCATGTCTGATTTTTTTTCTTGATTTTTGGATTCTGTAGCTGCGTTTTGGTTATACTTAGAGTTCATCAGTGTGTTTGGTTCCTCTGTTGTTTTTTGATTCTCCATTATGTTTTCAGTTGGGACAGCTGCTACCATTCTTTCCTGTTCCTGGGTCTTGTCTCCATTTGGTTTGGCTCTTGGCAGACATATTGGTGCAATTATTTGTGGCACTTGATTTAGGTCTGTTGGAATTTCTACAATGATAGCTAAATTGGTCTTATTACCTTTGGTTTGCTCCTTAGGTAAGTTGACATCATTTTGCTTGATTTCCTGGCCAACTGTCACCTCAATTACAGTTTTATTACTGTTGTTCAGTTTCGTCTTCTTTTTTAGCACTTTTTCTTTGCTCTTTGTTGGTGGTGTTTTAAGTGTTTTTATGAATGCTGTTTTTTCAGTGTTACTTATTTTCCTTTTTTTTTCAAATTTTTAGTTTTCTGTTCTTGTGTTCCCTTTTGAGTATTTCCTGTTTCCTGTATCTGTTTTTTTTTGTTATTTCTCTTCATCTTTTCTTCCTCTGTCACTTTCCTTTTATTGTTGGACCTTTTCGATCTTTGTTTTTTTTCCCAGGATGTAGATTTCTGTTTGAAAGTAACCCTCGTCCGTGATTTGTGCGAGGTGTTTAATTTCTTCCATCATGGATTCAGATAGTAGTGTGTCGTCTAGTATGTGACTATCATCAGCTCTTTTTTCTCTCATTTTGTGTCGAATGTTCTGCTGTTGTATGTCTTTTCCCAATGATATTACATTGTTGTTTAAGGCTTTGATTTGCAATTTGGAATCTATCCATTTGGCATTTAATTCTTTCACAGGTAAGGATTGTATTATCATTGCTGTTGTCATTTTGCTTAGTTCAGCTTTTATTAATGAGTTTACAGCTGTTTTTAGTCGCACCAGTGAACTGTGGTTTTCTTCATTCTCTTTATTGTTTTCGGTGTGTGTTTGAACCTCTCCTTTTATCATTTCAAAGACATTTACCATAGCACATAGTACGAAGTTTAGGGCAATTAAGGTTGCGTTTTCTGTTGTTGGCTTTCAGTTGTTATTTTGATGGTATTTTGTGTCGACTTCTCTTTTTGTTGCTCCAGATGTAGCTCTATTTCCGATTGGGAGATTGCATTCAGTTCATAAAATGAGTCTATCTAGATGTGTGGGCTGGCATCATCAGTTTCCCTCAATTTCTGTGAATTTTTTGGTTCAACGCAACAGTTTTTCTTGGTTGCTGGTGCTGTTTTAGTGCACATAGAGTGTTCACCTTCTCTAACATGTCCACATCGCTTAAACCGCAACATCTATGTTTGGGGAAGACTCCATTATTGTTCTCTTCATGGTCGTTGCTGTTACCGTGTAGTCCTCAATCTTAGGCTGTTGGATTTTTGTGTTTCTGAAATTAGGCGTTGATTGGTGTGTATCCTCATTCCGACTGAAAAACCCTGAGGTAGATGGTAAATGTGTGTCTTTGATGATATACGTTAGCCGGGGTTCTACCAAGTCATCATGGGAAGCATGATTGGTAGGTCTATTCATCAGTTGTCTGCTTTGAATAGCCTTTTTATTGTTGATCACCTGAAGTGTTTCATCTTGCTCCGGGGCTTTGAGATCATCCCAAAGTGTTCCACTTCTCAGGTTGTACATCCTTGCCATGTTTGGACAATCTGTATTGTTGTTGTGTTTATTTGGAGTTTTGCTCCTTCACTGACCAGTGTGGGTCCTCTTCTGTTGTCTGGTCCTTTGTTGATGAGCTCTAGCTTCTATTTTGTAATGTCTGTATGCAGACTTTCAGATTTTCAATGAGCAGTCGGTTTGGGGGCTAAGGGCTGAAAGATTTATCACCTGTAGTCTCCCTTGTTGGAGTTAATGTTGGAGTTAATGACAAAGCCCCTTTACCCAACCAGGCAATTTACTTATTTCTTTGTCTGCTACACTCACGCCGTTGCTATGTGTTGTTGCTCATAATAACTGAGAGCAATGATTCTGCCGGAGGCCACTTGCTATGTCCCGGTTCTTCCTTCGCACTTTCCGTGCCTCTTTTGTTGCTTAAAGGTAGAGCAACTGTTGCCTCGTGTCTTCTCCCAACACTAACTCCTGTGTCTCAGCATGCCTATTGTACACCACTGATTTTGTGTTGTTTTAGTGGGGGAAAGGGAGGAAGGCCGAGAATCGAAGGGCTGCCTTCTCTTTTCTGCTAGCCTCAAAGTTGATTTTGCAGGTTTTTTTCAATTACTCAGTAAATGGTATAGATACTCAAAGGGTCCTAAACTGTTAATACACAACTGGTTGTGTATTCGCCTGAGGAGGAGTGTCAGGTGGGTTTAATTTTGTCTTTGGTGTTGATCAGCCGCCCTCCGCCTGCTGTTTGTTGACGTAGAATGGAGCTGCTTCTTCATGATGTTCACGTACCAGCAGTTCAATTAGTGACCCAGCACATAATGTAATTCAACAATCAAGGAACACTTTCACACACTCTGCAATGCCGCAGTGTTTGAGTGCTTAGTGCCACCTTCTGGTAATAGCAACTGAAGATAGACTCTCCTTTCACGGTTCCAAATGTTCTGGCTCCTTCTTGCACAGAACACTCGGACACACTCTGCCACACTCTGCTGTGGCCGGAGTGTTTCAGTGCTTAGTCACGCCTCTTGGTAATAGCAACTAGAGATAGACTCTCCTTTCACGGTTCCAAATGCTCTGGCTCCTGCTCGTGCTCCTACTTGCATAGAACTCTCAGACACACTCTGCAGCCCTGTTATAGTCAAGAGACATACCCATTAAAATATTAGACATAGATATTATAAGTAAATTGAACATGACTTGCAGGAGCCACCATTTGCAACAGCTCTTCTGCGACCCCCATGACCGCAACACCGACATCGCTGACTGCGCCTGTTGGGCCTACTGCACCATCCGTGCTGGAAATGCTGACTACCTTTCCATGAGATGACCCGCGACCCTCGCCAACATCAACCGAGGCCGCGTGCCTTTGCACTGCTGTCCTCACGGCCCATCAGCAATTACGGACTGTAATTGCATCCATCTTGAAGTAATATCCACTGCCTCACTGCTGGTATTGTAGCCATAGGGCCCAGATCTGCTTGTGCACCGCGCCGACATTTGAATTGCAAACAAAATGTTGGGCGTGGCGTGAAAGCGAGGATACGTGCCTCGAGCGTGGCTAAGCAACGCCTTCTATTTACTTCCCCATATCCGCCGGCAGGCCTGTTCGCACAAGGGCGCACCCAAAAACCAAGTGCAGCATCCGGTTTCACCCTACTGCCACCACAGAGTTATACACCTTTGTAGAATGTGGACAAGCACAACCGTCGTATCTATATACGCGTGAGTACAATTGACTATGCTTTTAGTCTCCAACTTGATTCACACCAGATATTGACACCTGAACAAATGTTCACCTATAATATGACTTACTATCCGACCCCTATCGGCAGCAACTACGCATGCCTATTTTACGAGCATATTGTACACGTGAGCTTGCAGAGAACAATACATACCCGATTACATGGGATTAACTCCTGTTAGATGTTATCATTGTCAACTGTATTAACCCCTGAGTACGGAGGCATACCCTATTAGTAGTTAACAAAGACTGTCACATCTACTGACCCACTGATAATTTCTGCATACACAGTGAACTTTATTATGCATTGCTTTGAACTGGCCGATTGAGCATTTCTGCATACCCAGTGAATTTTATTATGCACTGCTTTGAACTAGCCTATTTAGCATGTCTGCATACCCACTGAACCTTATTATGCATTGCTCTGAACTAGCCTATTGAGCATTTCTGCATACTACTGAAATTACATTTCTGCCTATTGAACTAGCCTATTAAGAACTGATGCATATATAGTGGACCTTATTACGCATTCTGAACCAGCCTAGTGACCGGATTGCTTACCCAGTGATTATCTCATATGTACTGTACCTAAGCTAATCACCACTTATAACTAGTCATACTGTGCGCTTCTACTATAGTCCAAAAGTAACCTATAGCACCAACTAGCGTCCTAACCAACCTCACTGTCGCCTTCCAAGATATCCACACTGTCTCAGAACATAATGCTTGCCATTATCCTCTACCTAATTGCTCCCTGGACTACAAAGACCTTATCGAGCCTATTACCACAATACATGACCATATAAATGCTGAATAGCAATACTAGACTGACCACTACCCCAGATGTGGAATATCTCCCAGGAAATCCACCCATTCTTTACCACTCAACCCACCTAGAACTAACATCCCATGCGACTTTACGGATAGGAATACTAAACTATGATCGAGATTATCCAAAATATTCAAATTACCTGTCAGTCACCACACCGTAGGTACCCATCATAGGAATAGAGACTATCCCTACTAAGATGAACTACATCCTACCAAGCGCCACATCCAATTGAAACTCTGGAATAGACAAATACAACAAACCTCTAACTATTCCAGCTGAAAAAAGCAGCCTTGCCCCTTCTACTCAACTAATAGTGACTCCTGTCCTCAAAGGAGCACTCATTAATGCAAGGTTATTATTAGCTCACGCTACAGAAATTGCCGACCTCTTACAACTAGGAAATTAAGATTTCTTAGCCATTACCGAATCATGGCTACACCAAGCAGCCGGCCCTGCCTTGATGCTTGCTGTGCTGGCCAACTATACTATCCTCACAGAAGATAGAGCCAACACCTGTGGAGAAAACATAGCTATCATAGCTAAAACTAACTTGTCAATGAGACTAACTACACCTCTGCACACCAAATCATGCAAATCCCTGACAGTCAAGCTACCCACCTCAAATTCACAAACTATCCCTATACACCTTATTTATAGACCACCAGGCCCCATTGGCTCCTTCGAGGAGGCCACATCTATGATCCTCTTGGACAATTTAAAAAATACATCAGAGGCTCTCTTACTAGGAGACTTGAATTTTGCCTTCAATGATCCCAAAGACGTACATGTCACAACCACAGCAATGTCCTCTTGGAGTGACAAAATCTACCCATGAGAAGGGCAGAACGCTTGACTGGGTGGCTGACCATAACTATAATACCAACATTACTACCATCAGTCCACAAGTATGGACAGACCACTCTCTTATAGACTTCATTCTAGATGCCAAAATCCACCTGACCCAAAATAACCTCATAACACCTCCCACGTTAATCAGGAACAAAAAGAATATAACTACTGACAATCTATTACCACTTATACTCCCAACTTTAAACGTGCTACCAAACACACTAGATCCATCCACCTTAATTAATGAATGTAATACAGTTATGGCTAATGCCCTTGACACTATCACCCCATTAGAAATGAGGAATAGCAAACACAGCGCACACCTAAATGCCTGGTTCAACTCATACCTAAAATCACTAAGGAAAGAAAAATGTAAATGTGAATCTACTTGGAGGCGAATACCATCTGAGGCGAACAAATCTAACCTTATTAATACCTCCACAATATACAAAACCAAAATACGGCGAGCTAAGAAGGAAAGCTTCGACAACAGAATATTGCAAGCTAAATCAGACACAAAGGAGCTTTTTGCAATACTAAAGGAAATGGAGAACCCTATCCCGGTATCTAACCTGTGTCAAAGATAAAACATGGTGCTCTGGCATACAGAAAGCACTTAGTGACAAAATTGCCACACTCCATGTTAAAATTGATAAGAAAATATTAAACATATCATCTGCTACCTTCCAAATTGAGAAACAACCCACTGCTGCCCAACAAGAACAGCGTTTCAATTTCGCCAAAGGTTTAAAAATTAATACTGTTGCTTAAACCATCTAATTGGTGAGGAGACAATTGTCCCGCCCAAATTGTAAAAGACGCTGCAAGAGATTTATCACCATTCATATTGAAACTTATCAATGCATCCTTCACCCCAGGCACTATACCAAGTAACCTTAAGGAATTATGGGTCCTTCCTCTCCTTAAGAAGCAAACGCTGGACCCGGCTATACCTACAAACTATAGGCCAATCACTATGGTACCATTCCTCCTAAAGATACTAGATAGAGTGGCTTACCTGCAGATCCAGAAATTCGTGGAGATGGACCAACTTCTTGGCACACGACAATTAGGCTTCAGACAACAGCATGGTACTGAATCAGCACTTATTGACCTTAAGGCCCAGGTCGATGAGCTAAGAGACCAGGGACAATCAGAACTTACTACTCCTCCTGGATCTCTTAGCAGCATTTGACTTGGTGGACCACAAGGTACTTTGCAACCATCTAGCAGCGCATTTCTCACCTTAAGCCATAACGTGGATCCAATCATTCTTAAGTGAGCGGACTATGAGGGTCTTCTCCACAGCAGCTGCAGACCCAATTCCTGTCACGTGTGGTGTACCCCAGGGATCATGTGTCCCCCCCACCATGTATAACATTTTTGCCAAGCCCCTGTTTGATGATATGGACTGTCTAGGTGTCACCTACACTAACTATGCAGATGACACCCAGATTCTCATCCCACAGGGGATTACAATCAGGATTTTGCCTTGTTGAATAGGATATACCTCATCTTCCAGGCATGGATGGCATTACATGGTCTATGCCTGAATGATGACAAAACAGAGCTCATTAGTATAACTACAGCAAAAAAAACTACATTTTTATCTTGACTCTAACCTTACTCTGTCAAAACAAGTGAACTCAATGGCATCATCCACAGACTACACATGTAAGTTGATTAGATCAGCGAAACCATACCTTTCCACAAGTAGTTGCACCACTCTGTCAAGAAAACTTGTGCTGTCCAAACTGGACTACTGAAATGCTCTCTACTTGGGATCTAAAAAACATATTACGAAGAAAATTCTAATTCTTTAAAATAACACCCTAGGAGCAGCCCTAGGAATCACCAAAAGAGAACACATATCAACAACCAGAAGACAATCCAACTGGCTCTCTACTGTTGACAGAATTAAATTAAAAACTGCATCTCTTACCTTCAAGTACCTTAACAATGCAGCACCTAGTTACCTGACAGAAATGTTCAAAAGAAAACTCACATCCACACCCACCACAGGGGCCTACACTAACTGCTTATCAGGCCCTTCCTTTAAAATGACAACAATAGGTGGGAATAGCTTCCCTGTCAAAGCTGCCCAACTCTGGAACTCCCTCCCTCCCACATTAAGGACCGACCAATCTTACCATCATTTTAGAACAAATATCATCAAATGGCTTAAAGAAAATGGTCTTTAGTTCTAGCATGACCTGCTAACCCTTTGTGCATTTGACCTGTAACCCACACTGGATTTTGCTTTGCATCTGTGTAACCATATCTGTAAGACAGCATGTACTATGTATCTATGTAACCATGTAACTATGTAAGCTTAAAGTATTCTTGTTCTCCCGCCCTAATACATCTGGGCCTGGTGCGAGTTAAAAATAAATAAACAAACAACAAAAACACCAGGGTTGTATTGCAAGCGGGTTGCAGCACTCAGACAAATATTGTATGTACACACCAGTCTGTGAGGCGTACTAGTGCACCCCCAACTATTTTTGTATGAGTTACTGGTGTTGTTGGAATGGGTGCCACGGATTAAGGATCACATTTTTTTACTGCCCCGGACTTTTTATTTCGACCAGCCGTACAGCAGTACAGAGGGACATCGTTTTAGGTACTGCCTTCACCATACACTTAGAAGCAGCACTCACGAGGAAGGACATTGGTCCTCATTACAAGCCTGCCGGTCCGGAAACAACGGTGGCGGTAAACCCGCTGCCACCGTTGTCTCCGGAGCGGCAAACTACGAGTTCTGCAAGCGAATGGTGTCACTCCGCCAGGTCTGACCTGGCAGGAGTGATGCTGCCCGCCTGCAAATGGAAATGGAAACACCAGCACCGTTATTTACGGAGCCGGTGTTTCCATTGTCCCCATCCCCATGGAGTCCTATAGGACTCCATGGGAATGGGGATTAACGGAATTACGCCTCCGGAATTACTGGGTCACCGGGGTTGTAATGCCCTGGTGATTCCGGCAATCTTGGAAGCAGTAATTCATTCCAGGTCCGGCGGCAACCTGCTGGTCTTTCTGGCTCGGCTACCGCCGGACTCGTAATGAGGCCCATTGTATTGTTACAAAGGACAGATAACAAGGGAATTGAGGGAATGGAGTGGCTCACAGTTCTGCGTATTAAAGCACCAGCACAACGTTTGACAGAAAAGACAGATGACACACTTTTTGTAGACTATGAGGAGGAGGGGGAGTTCATATTTCAAATATGCATCCCATGCCAGTTGATAGTACAGTACAGATAGGTCCCCCAGAAGGCATCATATCAAAATACACGCAAGTTGAAAGGGGCAGGGCAGTCTGCATAAAGCTAAAGGAAGGACATGGTATTCAGACATATGATCGAATTGCCCCCATCCTATGCAAACAACATTGGCTTCCACTCCAAGCCAGGATACTCTTGAAGACGGCCTTTATTATCTACAACACAGTCACAAATAGCACACCAGCAAACCTGGTGGCTAAGCTCCACATATCTGGTGGCCCATGCTCCACACGCAGCGAATCGACCAACCAGCCTGAATCACAACTCGTCCTCAAAGAGATGACCCGCAAACAAACCTTTGCTTGTCATGCACCCACCCGCTGGAACTCGATCCCGGTGTCTCCTCAGAATGCCCCCACAATTCTCCAATTCTCCAATTTCGCAAAACATGGCTCTTTCAACAACACCTGACTAAGGACTAATTCCAATGGGTGCAAAAAATACCAGCACAAATGCTGGCTCCCCACACTCTGTACAGCGCTGCGCTACTCTCGAGCTAGGTCTGCGCTTATAACAATATAATAAATATTAAAAAAGGAAAGATATCACCCCGGGTAAAACAGTACCCCCTGTCGAGAGAGGCAGACGAGGGAATATATGAAACCATATTTGTTCTGTGGTTATAGGGCATTATCAAGATTTCAGAATCTACATGTAACACTTTTGACATGTTATTCCTCATAAATATACTTTGCTGATACTACTTTTTGGAGCTCTAAATGATAACTTCTGCGATTTACATTTCTTATGATTAATTTCTCATCAGTATACATTGACGATAGCGAGTGACTACCGTTTGGACCTGTAACATGTCATTGTGTTAGGTGTTCTTTATGTTATGATATGTTATGTGGCTTATATGTTAATTTCAAACTTCTCGATTCATCATCGATATAATTCGATGACAGTGATAGTAAAGTTGTATGCACTATTTGTGATATGTTCTTTTCTCCTCTTTTAAGCAATACAATACAAGATCTTCCTATGTGTGGTCCAAGATGTAGAACTGACTATGCACATTTGATTTTCTTGCTTCGAGTGACACTGTATTCTTCTTTTCGTAAAGACATTTTTGGAAACTCATTTATGAAAAATGTGCCACTTTTAGTAATTATATAACCCACCTACACTCTGAATGTGATGTTTATTTTCTGATTACGTATAACCCTGTCCCTAGGATATCACTTCTCCCAAAAAACAGTGCAATGACAGATGGGTGAAGGGTCATCTGCTCCCTTTACCGGACCACTGATGTCTAGATAAACACGGACGTTACAAGGTGGCTTGGTGTTTATAAAAACATATATCATCCTTGGCACATACATGCATGAGAGTGTCTATTTCCATATATTTAAATGCTAAATTGTTACTGTTAACCTATATACCAAAGATGTAACTTTGTCAGTCCTGGCCTGGTGCATATTCACAAATCATCAATGGATATACAATGAAATGCAATGTTGAAAAAGAATTGATGTAATGCACTCACTTTAGTTTGTGGCAAATACAATATTACACAGCCCACAGTAGTGGCTGTGTAGTTATGGATAAGTTGCTAATCCCATAGGAAGAGCACTGTTTGGGCAGGTTATAATTTCGCTCCCCCTGGACGAATCCTCACCAAACTTTGCAAAAAAAGTATATGGCCCACAAAATTTCTTTTTTTCCCATAGGCATATTGAGAAAAAACTTTGTGCACGCCGACAGCTCAAACCGCTGGTCGATTTCCACCAGATTTACAGCAGGAGCAGCGGATTAGTCCCGAAAATGTGCTTTTGTTAATTTGGTGTAAATCCATCCAGTAGTTTTTTTTTTAAATGGCCATAATGTAAGGCAAAAAAATGTGTCATATCTATGTCCGCAAACAGGACACCGATTGGCTAATCGACTTGCGTCGCGTCTGCAGATACGCGACGTGTCTGCCGATTGGCTGGAGTGAGGTGTGAGGTGCGTGACATTGTTTCGATGCGCCCGCCATCTTGGATCCGCTGACAGCGCGGCAGTGAATAGAGGAAAAATGCAATTTTGGGGAGTGTGTTGGTGTGCAGAAGTGCTTGGGGAGGGTGGGGAGTAAGAGATGGGTCAAATACTGTATTTGTTTAGGTGGCAGGTGCCCCTGATATGTTGGCCATGTCAGCAGTCTTCGCGGAGTGTCTGCGGACATAATAAATGCACTACTGGCTATTTTACTTTAGTATGATGTTGGTTTTGGGTTGTTAGTAGAGGATTGATTGTAAGTAATATCCCCTATAAGCAGTCCACATACCACAGTCAAAATGTTTGGTAGTAATAGGTGTGTTATGCTGCGGTGGTTGTGGCCAGGGCCTAGAGTTTGGGTGTATGGCCGGAGGCAGTAGGCCGTAGGCCATGCATCCAAGAGTCTAGGCCCTGGCCACAACCACTGCAGCATAACATACCCATAGAATCAAACACCCATCAAATATCTACAACCCAAAGGTTTGTGTACTGTTTCATTTGTAGAGTTTGTATGTGAACTTTTGGCTAGGCTACACAGTTAAGATTGTAGAGTTTGTAACAGGGAGTGCAGTGTTTCTGAGTCTATTTATTGTATACTTAATTGTTGAGTTTTTGGAGGTTGTATGCAGTTTTTTCATGACATGGGTAAGTGGAACAGACATACTTTTTCGATCTCTGTGATAAAAGAAAAGATCATATGTTAGAGCAGGTAGTTCATAATTAGTTATTGCATTGCATAATAGACATTTCTGTATTTTTTTACCCTCATATTTAGTACTTTACAAGTACTATAGTTCAAACCAGTGTACTGTGCAATTTGCACAGTTTCTGTGTTTGTTTTCTAAATCATTGGGTCTGTGGGAAAAAAATCCATGCTGGATTAAAAAAAAACTTCTATGTTGTGGTACAATATATTTCTTTCATTGTTTTACTGTTTATTTGTTGTTTCTTGCTAATCCTCTATCTTTTGGCTTGTTGCAGATTTTTGGGGCAATTAGATACCTGTTGGCGTATTGTAATTGTTTATTTCTACTTTTATGTTATTCATCTATCTGTTGGCTTGTTGCAGATTGTTTGGGGGCAGTTAGATACCTGTTGGCGTATTCTAACTGTATATTTCCTGTTTGATTTTAATAGTATTTGTTTATCTGTTTGCTTGTTGCTGATTTTTTGGGGCAGTTAGATACCTGTTGGTGTATTCTAACTGTGTATTTCTTGTTACATTTTAGTGGTATTTATTTATCTGTTTGCTTGTTGCAGAATCTTGAGGCAGTTCGATACATGTTGGCGTACTCTAACTGTGCACAGTTTTGAAGTCCCTGGGCCTTTGAGCCAGGGACAGCAGCTTCCGCTGCATGTCCCTGACCCCGACCGCAGCCACCTCTGCCATCTTTCCCTCTGGGGCCTTTCCACTCATGTTCCAGGTGTAAGTGAACAATGGAAGGCACACCAGGCAAATGTCCTGAGCAATTAGATTGAGGGGGCAGTACATGACTGAAATGTACTTCTGTGGTCGAGCAGTACACCAGGTGACAAAAATACAGGATGCGACCTCCTGGATACCTTCTGTAAAAAGAAAAAGAAAAAGCATTACACGATACACAGTGGCACTCAGCAACACAAAAAATGTTTACGCGAACCCCAGAAAGCTACAGTTGAGGTAAGAATAGGGGTACTCGATTCACAGGGGCACCCAGAGTAGGAAAAATGCATACGCGACTTACTGTTAGCGTCTGAAAATACGAAAGTAGACACATTTGTATGCGCAGAGGAAAATCCGCCACCAAAATAAAAAGTTCTCATGGTCCCTGAAGTGAACAGATTGAGTGGCACCCCAAAAATCACAGTATTCCACTCATCAGTCTACTCTCCTTTGCACCTATGGTCGGAGTTGCTTCTATATGTACTTATGTATCCCCGAATCTTGTGTGCTCAATGCCAACGCGCAGTGCAAGTCACATAAGTTACATGCTTAGGGCCTTTCCCCGGATTTCACATGTCCACGCTATTTTCTTACGCGCAAAGTCCTGTCACTCTGTTTCTGGCTGCCCACGCTTTAATACACGGAAAACCCACGCTCCTTCCTCCGAGCCTTTTAACCTGCCTCCTACTGCCCTGAGCTGCCTCCTACCTAGCCATCTGCTGCTGCCTGCCCAGTGTGTGTGCCTGCTGCCCACCTGCCCTGCATTTTGAGTGCCTGCTGTCCTGCCAGTGCCTCTGCCCATGGCCCTGTGAACACCTCAGCTGCTTCACTGGACTCCCACCATGCCATTCCACCCACCAACACCGCTCCACAGCCCATCTCCAGGACCACCTTTCCCACCCAAACATGCCTCTGGGGTTGCATTGTCTGCACTGTCATCTTCAAAAGTGGCAACACAATAGCAGCGAGGCAGAGTGCTGTCAACTTCAATGCCAGGGAAGCTGACATCCTGTTGGAGAAAGTCCTGGAGAATTATGATGCACTCTTCAACCAACCGATGCACGTGGCAAGGAAGGACGTTAGCGGATCTGGGCTGGGATAACAGATGCCATCAACATGGAGGGGGTGGCATCCCAGAATTTCAAGACCATGCACAAGTGCTGGGAGGACATGAAATCCAGGACCCACAGCAATGCCCTGCACTCCCTTGAGACCGGTTCCGCTGCAGAGGTGCACCGTACTTGCAGGTGGCGGCTGTCCATTATCAACATGCGAGTCCTGGAGAAGTTTTAACTGGCGCTGCACACCCATGTCTGTGAGTTGCGTCAACGTCTGGAGTCGACTGGTGAGTATCCATGTGTTGCAGTGCATGTGCATGTTGCTGCATGTTGGAATTGAGCCCCTTAGACTTGCAGCAAGTATGCCTCTGAGACAGATGTCTGCGTGAATGCCCCAGACAGTACTCTCCAGGTGTACATTTTACCATATGCATTTTGAATTAGATATCTCTTGCATTGTGTGTTGTACTGCTGCCTTTCAGACTGTGCACATGTTTTGTTACTTGTGTCTGAGACGTGCCTGTGTGAAAAGTGTGACAGTTGAGGTAGTGTTGCCCACAACATGTATGATGTTCATGGGTATGTGCGAAGATAGAAATGCGTGACTGGCCATCACTCACACCTGGATGCAACACGTACTTTTGGATGTCTGACGTAGTCATGTAGAGGGTTTACAGTTAACGGGACTTGGAAGGTATTGCCCATCACACCACTTGTGGCCTCTCTGTTGATGTGTGTGCATGACATGTGTATGTGCTCTTGATGCATGTGTGTGTCGCATATGCAATTGCTTGGTTGTGAGAGTGTCACGTAGCCTGATGTGAATGTTGGGAGTGACGGGCACACATGCATCTGCATGGATGTGGATTGCTTGTCGATGTATGTGGGGGTGGAGGATGATGGTTGATCCCTTGACTAGTCATGTTCATGTGAATGTTGGTATTGCCATGCACACTTTGGAGCAGTACATTGATGTCTCTGTTCTGTGTCTGCTTTTCCACAGTTGCATCTGATGAAGAGGGCAGAAGCAGTGCTTCGGAGCATTACAGCAGGGATTCCTCCACCAGGCAGAGGTGCAAGGCCCATACACGCCCCCATGTGAGCACTTCTTCGGGAGCAATGTGGCTTTGGCCGTGCTGGGACCATTGGGCAATGCTACTGGGGTAAATCCAAGAGGGCGAAGGTGGGTGTGGACTCCTCAGCAGAGGGGGGGACAGCTGATGCCACACAGGGGCCATCCATTGCGGAATGCACCCCAGAGTCATCCAGGTTGGCAGGCGGGGGAGCGGGAGGCGGTGGCTGTTGAAACACAGCCCATGGAGTCAGGTGGGGGTGTTGAGGTGGCTGTGTCTACTGCAGTCCTGTCCCTGGGGCACGAGGCTGTGCAGGCCACCCTAGAGGTGCCAGTGCAAATTATTGTCCCTTGGCCAGCAGATGCAACTGTATGCGCCTGTCAGGATGCCTCCATCCAGACCGACACCCCCTTACCATCTACTGTTGCCATCTAGGACTATGTGCTACCGCTGCAGGTCGGGGTGGCGAGGCGTACAGCCGTCATCCATGATGATGTGCAGGCTACACGTATACTGCTTGCACATCATCACAGTGAGGTATGCTACATCTTCAGCTGGCTTGCAACATGCCCTTTCTGGTTTGTGCTGCATGGGCTGTTTACTAATGTGGCCCCCTCCTCATCTTCCTCCTCTGTGTGCCAGTTGTCCTCCAGGGTGCCTTCAGGCCGAGATATCGCCAGGGCCCCCTGTGTACCAGTCCCACCCACATTGCCCAAACGTTTGGAGCCAACATCCCTGTCTGAGTTGGGAGTCCAAGGCCAATTGTTTGAGGTGGTAACCATGCCTACCCAGGCACCAACAGGGTCACCAGCAATGTAAGGACAGCAGGCACCCAGAATCAGTGCACATGGCCAAACACCCCCGGGTATCTTCCTCAGCCCGGAGGGCGTACACACAAAGCAGGCACCGGCACCTGTGGCAGCAGCAGGTATTAAGGAGGAGGCTACAATTCTCAGGGCACATCATTGAAAGGGGGCAGGTGCCCAATGTGAGGCGGGAGGAACATGTGGAACTCAGGGAAAGGATGTCTTCCATGTACCGGCATTATGGGCAACAAATCAGAGCAGAGAGGCAGCAGGCTCGGGAAGCAAGGATTGTGTTGGCCAGGGCTGGGATTGCGCTGCATCGGGGGAGGAGGCGGGCTGCCATCTGGGAGGCCACTTGCAGGGAAGCTGAGGTGATAGAGACACAGATGCTGGATACCCTGCAAGTCCTCCAGGCAAGAACGGAGGCCTGCCTGGGGAGTGAGGACATGATGCTGCACTCAGCCCTGGTGGAGAGCCTGAGCGAGATTGGGGTGAGGAGAGGGACTAGTCCGCTGCCTGTGTAAATAGTTATTCATGTGTAGGTTTCCTTTGTTTCTTTATTATTTTCTCCAGACTTTTCTGACTTCCGTCCCCATTTTTCCTGTATATAGTTCTTTAGGCTTAAGGATTTTATTTTTTTTACTTATTTTACCTGTACAACTTTAAGCTTCATTTGAAAAATAATTCTGTACATATTTATTCAATATAGATCAATGTCTTTGTAAAATTCCACCCTTCGCACAGTTCATTTGTTTGTCAGCCTGTTTTCTAGTTCTATTTTGAGCCAGTGCATCTCTCCATTGCAAGTCATGTGTCTTGTTGCGTGCATGCTTGTGTATTTTTGTTCCTGGTATAGTTCCAGATGGCAGGATGCACATGTGCCTGACATGTTGTGGGTTGTCAATCAGACGAATGTGTGTGGACTGTATATTCAGATTTGCATTGACCTGTTCTGCATCACTCTGTGTTTGGCATCACTGTAGTTGTGGTGGAGGGATGTGGGCTCAGTGTGGGAGTGTTCCATGGTCACGTTCATAGCACATTACTTTGTTATTGCTGTGTAAAACACTTGCAGTGCATACGCCTTCACCAACAGGTGCAATCACACAATACCTTCTCGCATATGTTGGTCTACCTCTACCACTGGAATGCAGAAGTGGCACATATTTCATATTCCATAGTGGCTGCACAATTCACCAATCTCTGTGAGTCATGCTCTCTCTGACTTCCCTACCATTACCCATACACGGACCGGTCATGTGATAATTCTCTGACAGATATTTTGCAACCCAACTCACTCATGCTCAGGCTGTGACACGCCTGGCTATTGTTTGTGGATCTTGCAACAAGTTATGGTATGTCTGCTTCTGTCATAGGCACACATTATTTCACTGTGCTTTGATGCCATGACAATGTGTCATGGGCAGCATGCACATGTTTTTGCACTTACTTGTCAAATGCATATGTTGTGGGATGATTAAAGCCTGAAACGGTGCGTGAGCAGATGCTCCACTCATGGATGGACATCCGGTGATTTCAGTAGTTTGGATTTGGAGGATACGTGTTCTTGTTGCAATTCATGGTGCTGTCACACCACGGATGTTCAGGTGAGCAACAGACATGCATTGCAGTGGTGATGTGTCAGACTGTCAGGGTACTGCCAGTGGGGGGTGTCCCATCTGGAGAGGGCTGCCTGTGGGGGGTGTCACAGGTGAGGAATGCTGGGTGGGGTCCCATCTGCAGCGTCTGCCTGTGGGGTGTGTCCTGTCTGGAGGGGTCTGCCTGACACAGGTGAGGGGGGCTGCCTGTGGGGGTGTCCCATCTGGAGGGGATTGCCTGTTGGGGGTGTCATAGGTGAGAGGGCCTGGGGGCGGTGTCCCGTCTGCAGGGGGCTGTCTGTGGGGGGTGACACAGGTGAGGGGGGCTGTGGGGTGGTGTGTAACGCTCACCTGACTCCCACGGATGCGCTGGCCTGGTTCGCACTGCTGTGACCTCTTCTAAGGTGATGCGCAGGGTTCGGAAGATGGACTGGACCGGGCCCAACAAATCTGGCTTGTCTGGCTCGCAGGAGTATCCTTCTGTAGGCTAAAATAGGGGATTAACTGTCTGCGGGGTAATGCAATCAGCCTCCCACTTTCCCCTCTCACCCTCCTCGAAACCCTTCTGTGATTCCTCGTAGCGTCTCACCTTAGGATCTGGAAGGACGAGCTCTCCATCCTGCTTCTGATGCAGGGGCGCGTTGGTATCCAGTTACTTCACTGGATTTTCGGATTGGTGAGAACCAAACTTGCTTGGCTTCCAGGTAAGTTTTTTTGATAAGAGGTTCCCCTTGTGTCCATGCATTAATGTACTAATGCTAGTGTCTTTTTCACCATAGGGGCCGCGGTACGGAATGCCGGGGAACAGGCACCGACCCGAGATGAGAGGTGAAATCCTTGTAGAAATCAGGTAAGTCTTTAATGAGCGTTTTTTGGTAATGTCTTTTCATTCGCTCATTAACGCTGATGTCTCTTTTTCCCCTTAGAGGCCGGGGTCCGGAAATGCCAGGATGCGGCGCGGACCCGAAATTAAGAGGGAATGAATCAACAGGTAAGTCTTAACATGGAGATTTAGCTTTCCTTATTCCCTTCTCTCTCTCACCTTTTGTTCTGGTCTTTTTCTCCCTAGGCGCTGGGGCGTGACTGCGAATCCGGATGATCGCTGCTGAACATGGAGGCGCCCTGTAAAGGTGAGTGGAATGCGGCGCTGCAGCGATCGACGCGATGAGCTTTTAAATAAAAGTCTTCCTTTTCAGGATTGTCGGCGAGATGTCTCCGGGATGCGGATTTAGCAGGTAGGGACTCTTCCTTCTTCTGTTCTCTTCTTCTCTTCCTTTGCAGGTGATCCAGGATGCTGGCAGGCGTGGCAGAAGTCAGGATGCAGGAGCAGGCACGGTGAGCGTCCAGCTGCTAGATGCATGTTAAGACGGATTTCTGAACTCTGTCCTGGTGGCGCAGAAGTTCAGAAGGCCAACCTAATTACTTGGAACAGGGTAACCTCTGGACGAGCCAGACCAATCAAGGTAGCGATCTCGGCGGTCAAGACTAGGTCTCAAGAGGGGTGAGGGTGACTGAAAGCCCGCAATGAGCACACAAAGCAAGATCACTTACAAACTACTCCAAACAGTTGTTATATTAAAAATATATACACATTTATTTCAAGGCCTTTAAAACAATGACCGTAGCGAGAAAATCACAATATAACGATAGTAAACCAACACATACCATATCAACACAATATATATACAAATACAACCAGTCTCAAGCGTTATATGCACGAATTGGGTAGTCCACCTAAAAGGGAAGGAAGACAGGCAGTGCGAAATAATGATTAGACCCAGTTCGCCTTCAGAGGCACCTAACTAGATGGAAGTCTGAGCCCTGCGAAGAGTGGAGCCTTGTGCTCAAAAGTACCTGCACGTGCTGGTGCCAACGGGCAAAAGGAGAAGCTCTTCGAGGGAAATCAGGCAGTTCAGTTTAGTGCACAAAAGAAGAACAAGTTCCGCGACTCAAGCGCAGCCTCCACAGTGGGCAGAAGCAGAGCGCGAGTACGGGAAAGGGTGCTGTTTGACACAGCGGGGAAAAGCAATGGGCTCCTGCAGGAGGGCGACCAGATCCTAGCTATGCTACTCACTGGTCCCCGATGCAAGCAGACCCAGGCTTCTCCGCGTCCGTTTCAGTAGCTGGCAGGTTCAGAAGAGCAGGGAACGCCTCGTCGTCGTGTTGAGTAAAAAGACGTCCCAATCGAAGAAACCCACACAGTTTGTTACCACAGCAGGGCAACGGAGCGGCCATGTGTATCTGAGCCAAATGTACACTACTCACTTCAGACCTGGGAACGCCAAGTGTACGAAGCGTGTGAGAGTGACAAGGACTCGAAATACTACACAACCTTGTGGCGGTTACAGAGCAAGACTCCCGTGTAAGCTGGTCAGTCAGCTGGATGGCCCAAAGACGCTTCCGAAGGCTTACTGGCAGGAGATGGTGAAGATGCCGAGAATAGCTGTTCCCGCTATTCCAAGGGTCGAAGTACCAGTACAGGCCTTCTGGTTCGATCAAAGGTGAAAAGGGTTTCACAAGGCGACAGCAGTGCAGAGGAGAAGTCCTTCAGCGGGTCACCAGCGATTCCTCGGTCCAACCTCTTGGTTGCAGGATACTTGGCTCCTGTATTCCTTCGTTCGTGAGAACTCAGGAGATCGACATGGTAGTGGTGTTTCCAGCCCCCTCTTATCCACGGTTCCCTTTGCGCCAAAACGGAGGGGACCCAATGGGAGATCCGCTCATCAACACTCACACCATTCGTGGACCAATCACGGACCACGGTGGTCCCAGGCATTCACACCACCCTAGACTCTCTGGCACCCAGGATGTGTATTGGGACCAGACATCCCAGCCCACATCCTGGAGGCACACTCAAGACGTGTAGAAGCCCGCGAAAGCATCCGTGTTTCGCGGGAAAGTACATGCCCAAATAAGGAAGGCCCCGGGTCGGCTCGACGTGGGGAAGGTGAAGGGAGCAAGACGGTCAGCGGACAGGACAAAGGAGCCTCGTGGTCTGGCCATTTTGGGAGCCAGGCCACCATTTTGGGTTAAGCGTGAGAAACGCGCTTAGAACGCCAAAATGAGCTCAAAACACAAAAAACGATCGCTGCCACCATTCCCGTCCCTGAATCACTTGCACCGATCAGATACAATCCTAAACGAGTATCTAGGGCCTGTAGAAGGCTAGAGACCCAAGAGAGCTGTAACTTAGCTTACAGTGCCCTCTTGTGTCATGTTGCACGAAAGCCGCAACATGATAAAAGAAACTACGGGAAACAGCGTTCCCCGGTACTGACTGTCTTAAGGGCATGTCAGTTTCCCCGTAAGAAAGGAGCGAAAGCCCAGAGGTGTGCGGCAGAAGGCTGCACTTCTCTGGCAAAGTCAAGAACAAGGTGAAAAACAACAGCAAAAAGTTTAGGGGTTGCCACATGGAAGGAAAATTACCTACAATTACGAAATCTTTCCTAACACTCGCCCCTCCCAGACTATGGACAGGGGGAACTACTCCACCCCTGGATGAGTCTCCTGTTCAGGTCGGTTAAACATTCTGGACAACCCATCAGCATTGCTATGTTGGACACCTGGCCTATGCTCAATAGTGAAGTCGAAGCCTTGTAGACTTATGGACCACCTAAGCAACTTTGGATTCTCCCCCTTCATGTTCATTAGCCACTTTAAGGGCTTATGGTCAGTTTGCACAGTGAAGTGGGTCCCATAGAGGTAGGGCCTCAGCTTCCTTAGGGCCCACACAACAGAGAAACATTCTTTCTCTACCGTGGACCATCTGAGCTCTCTGTACTTAAGCTGGCGGCTAATAAAACCAATAGGGTGTTCCTTACCCTTCTCATCTACTTGTGATAGTACAGCTCCTATCCCAGTGTCAGAGGCGTCCGTCTGCACGATAAAAGGTCTTTGATAATCAGGGGCCCTGAGGACAGGGGCCTGGCACAAGGAGTCTTTTATGCCATTGAAGGCCTTCTCACACTCGTCGGTCCAAGTTACCTTCTTGGGTTTCTTCGGAGTTGTGAGGGCAGTCAGAGGGGCAGCTATGGTGCCATAGTCTGCCACAAAATTGCGGTAATACCCCGTGAGTCCCAAGAAGGCTCTCACTTGGGTTTGCGTAGTGGGGGTAGGCCAGTCTTGTACTGCTTGTACTTTACTGGGAAGAGGCTGTATCCTCCCTCCACCTACTTCATGTCCAAGGTAAACCACGGAGCCTTGTCCAATCTGGCATTTACTAGCCTTTATGGTCAGGTGGGCTTTCTGAAGAGCCTGGAGCACAATCCCGAGGTGTTTCACATGGTCTTCCCAGGTGGCACTGAAAACTGCTATATCGTCCAGATATGCAAGACAGAATTCGTCCAACCCATTCAACACATGATTCACAAGCCTCTGGAAAGTGGCAGGTGCATTTTTCAACCCGAACGGCATTACCCGGAATTGGTAAAGGCCGTCTGGAGTAGAAAATGCTGTCTTCTCCTTGGCATGTTCTGCTAAAGCTATTTGCCAATAGCCAGCAGTGAGGTCAAACATGCTGAGGTACTTGGAGGCACCCAAAGTAACCACCAGCTCATCTGTTCGAGGCAAGGGGTGTGCATCTGTCTTGGTGACAGCATTCAGAGCCCTGTAATCCACGCAGAACCTCAATTCAGAAGTGCCTGCCTTTGGAACCAAAACCACTGGGCTGGACCAAGGACTACTAGAGGGTTCAATCACCCCAAGGTCTAACATCTTGTTGACCTCGGTCTTAATATAGGACCGTACTTTGTCTGACATCCTGTATCCCCTACTTTTGGTAGGTACACTGTCTCCTGTGTCAATGTTATGTTTGCACCAAGGTGTCAAACCAGGCGACTGTGAAAACAGGGGGGAAAACTGCCTAAGCAAACTTTTCACCTCAGCCTGCTGATCAGAAGTCAGGTGAGGGGCCACTCAGACACCCTCAAAGGAGCTATCTGAAGGACCGCTTTGGAACAGGTCGGGGAGAGGTTCAGACTCCTCTTCCTCAACGTCTAAAGCCAGTAGCAGTGCTGCGATTTCGACTCTTGGGACGAAAGCCTTCAGCCTATTCACGTGAAACACTTTTGGAGCCTGTCCAGGCCTTCCAAGGTCCACTAAATAGTTAACCTCACCCAGGGGCTCCACCACTGTGTAAGGGCCTGACCATTTGTCCTGTAAAGCTCGAGGCCTTATGGGATTCATGATCAGGACTTGCTGACCAGGTGTAAAGTTGATGAGGGAGGCTTTCTGGTCGTACCAATGTTTCACCAGCGCTTGTCCTGCCTTCAATTTATCACTAGCCAAGCCCATAAGAAGTACCATCCGTTTTCTGAGCCCTAGCACATAATCAACTACGTTGGTAGTAACAGGGGGAGTGGGCATCTCCCATCCCTCTTTGACGATGGCTAAGGGTCCCCGTACGGGATGACCGAACAGAAGTTCGAAGGGGCTGAAGCCAACACCTTCCTGTGGTACCTCTCGGTAGGCAAACAGTAAGCATGGTAAAAGAAGATCCCATTTTCTTCTCTGAGGTTCCTCCAGAGCCCCAATCATGCTCTTTAACGTTCTGTTGAAACGTTCCACCAGACCATTGGTCTGGGGGTGGTATGCAGAAGAGAACTTGTAGGTGACCCCACATTCTTTCCACATAGCCTGCATATACTTCGACATAAAGTTGCTGCCACGATCCGACACAACTTCTTTAGGGAAGCCAACCCTAGTAAATATGCCAAGTAAAGCTTTTGCAACTGACTTGGCAGTTACAGTTTTCAATGGGATGGCCTCAGGATATCTGGTTGCATGGTCGACCAGCACCAGGATAAACCTATTGCCCGAGGATGTTTGCGGGTCAAGGGGACCAACAATGTCGATCCCTACCCTTTCAAATGGTACCCCCACAACTGGGAGCGGTACCAACAGAGCTTGGATTGTCGCGCCAACCTTACCAGACAACTGGCAGGAGGCACAACTCCTGCAGTTACTTTCTACTTGCACCCCCATCTTGGGCCAGTAGAAGTGCATGGATAACCTTTGCTTGGTCCTCTTCATACCAAGGTGACCAGCAAGGGGAACTTCATGCGCCAACTGCAGGAGGAAGGGCCTAACAGCAAGGGGAACCACCAACCTCCTATGGTCTCCTTCTGTAGACTCTGTGGGCTCACTATACAGGAGTCCACCTTCCCAATAAATCCTATGCGTCCCAGGAGGTTCACCCTCAAGCTGGGAGCAGGCCTGTCTCCTTAGGCCTTCCAGAGATGGGCACTCACGTTGGCCTTTACTGAATTCGTCCCTATCAGGACCTCCTTCAACTAACAAGTCTTTTAGTTCAGGATGATCGTTGGGGTCAAATACTTCAGGCATCGCCACCTCCTCGTCAGGCCCGGGCGATTGACCAACTTCCTCCACCGCAGTGGTAGGCGAGCTCGGGGGAATATTCTCTTTCCCTCGTCTTGACTTGTCGACTCCTTTCGCCTTGGGTTTCCCCTTCGGCTGGGGCGGCGTATTGGTCTTGGCCAATGCTGCCCGTGCTTGAGACCGTGTGTAGGGTCTTTCGGCAGTGTCTCCTACGAGCCCTAAAGCTCTGAGATCATTACCTAACAAGACCTTTCCCGGGACGTTTCTCTGAATGCTCACTGGAATCCTGACTGCTGTACCATTTAAAGTAAGATTTACAGGTATTACTGGGAACATACGGAGTGGGCCGTCAGCCAACTTAGTGGGCATCAGAGTAGCTCTGGCAACTTCCTCTGAGTCTACCAAGGTAGAATCCACTACAGTGCGACTGCACCCACTATCCCTAGGAGCTGGAGTATCTACTCCATTGATCAGCACACTGTCTTTAAAGTAGTGCTTGGTATTATCCGGAATCCTAGCATAAGCCTCTGCGACTTTAGGCTCCCAGGAACCCAGGGAAACTAAAACTACCTCAGCCTCTATCCCGCTGGGAAATGAGTCTGAGGAGAAGGATGCTCCTGTAATCTCTTCTTCCTCGTAGGAGGAGAAGGCCAGATTAGCGGAGTGGACCCCCAAAGGTCTAACCTTACACCGGGGATCCCCCTTCACGTGGTCAGTTGCTCCACAAGCAAAACAAGATCCATTGGGTCTGTTTACATAGGGAGGCTTATTGTAACCAAAGTTCTGTTTCGGAGGCGGACCTCCACTACCCTGTGAGTTCTCTTGTGTCTTACCCTTATTTTTCTTTTTGTGGCCCTTATGAGAAGAAGATTTATCAGATTCTCCACCCTCCTTATTTTTGGACTTTTTCCGTTCCTCCTGCTTACCAGGATGAGTTTTGTCCTTATGGGACACTCGATGTGACACCCATAAGTCTGCTGCAATGGCCAGCTTCTTAGGATCTATCTCCTTTGAATCGGCCAAATGCTGCTTAAGCTCCGGGGAAGAAGATGCAAAAATGTGTTCCAGCATGACAAGATTTATCATGCCTTCGAAGGTAGAAACCTTATAACCTTCGACCCAGCCAGTTAAGTTTTTCAAGGATTCAGTGACATAAGATACCCAAGTACCACCTTCCTTTTTCTTATACTCTCTGAAACGTTTCAAATATTGGGCCGGAGTCTTCCCAAACTTTAAAATGAGAGTTTGCTTTAACATTGCGAAATCAGCTCGCTCAGCCTTCGACATTTCCATAATGGCACTACAGCCAGAATGGGGCAGTCTGCTGAGTAACCAGGCAATCTTATCAGCATTGTCAACTTGTTGAACTTCGCATGCATACTCAAATGCATTCAGCCAGTCCATAATGTCATTCCTTTCCTCATATACACTGAGCAGATCTTTCGGAAACCGTGGATGAGAGGAGGCCCCAGACCCATGTCCAGGACCCTTGGACCCATTTGCAAACTGAAGCTTGGCCAGTTCCAACTGGTGATCCCTGTCTTTTTGTTTTTCTGCCTGTTCGATTTTTAGTTTGGCTATGCTGAATTCAAGCTCCTGCTGCCTAAACCGCAGCTCTTGCTTCTTGAATTCAAGCATAGCCTCCCCATCAGCACTGGCAGAGGAAACATTAGACATCTCGTCCTCCCTGTCCTCGTGGTCGCGATGGATCAGTGCAGCGGCAGAACCGTCGGTTCTACCAGTGAGAGCAGCCCCACCTCCTTCCGCACTGTCCTCAGAAGTTATAGCGTCAAGCTGCGCTTCTTGCCACACCACGATTCTTTGGATCATTTCCAATTTCGTGCCTTGAGAGGAAACACCTCTCTCCGCACACATCTTTTTCAATGTTTCTGATTTGGAAGCATTTAAAGTTAACAAGGTATTTGTTTCCATACTGTTAGATAGGACTATGGCCTTTTTAAAGTTATACTACAACAATTCACTACGTGTCCTGGTTGGAATAACCTGAAATGCCTTAGTTCGTGCGCAACACTGGATACCTTCAGTCGTATCCCACCGCTGTACACCAATTTGCTAAGACGGATTTCTGAACTCTGTCCTGGTGGCGCAGAAGTTCAGAAGGCCAACCTAATTACTTGGAACAGGGTAACCTCTGGACGAGCCAGACCAATCAAGGTAGCGATCGCGGCGGTCAAGACTAGGTCTCAAGAGGGGTGAGGGTGACTGAAAGCCCGCAATGAGCACACAAAGCAAGATCACTTACAAACTACTCCAAACAGTTGTTATATTAAAAATATATACACATTTATTTCAAGGCCTTTAAAACAATGACCGTAGCGAGAAAATCACAATATAACGATAGTAAACAAACACATACCATATCAACACAATATATATACAAATACAACCAGTCTCAAGCGTTATATGCACGACTTGGGTAGTCCACCTAAAAGGGAAGGAAGACAGGCAGTGCGAAATAATGCTTAGACCCAGTTCGCCTTCAGAGGCACCTAACTAGATGGAAGTCCGAGCCCTGCGAAGAGTGGAGCCTTGTGCTCAAAAGTACCTGCACGCACTGGTGCCAACGGGCAAAAGGAGAAGCTCTTCGAGGGAAATCAGGCAGTTCAGTTTAGTGCACAAAAGAAGAACAAGTTCCGCGACTCAAGCGCAGCCTCCACAGTGGGCAGAAGCAGAGCGCAAGTATGGGAAAGGGTGCTGTTTGACACAGCGGGGAAAAGCAATGGGCTCCTGCAGGAGGGCGACCAGATCCTAGCTATGCTACTCACCGGTCCCCGATGCAAGCAGACCCAGGCTTCTCCGCGTCCGTTTCAGTAGCTGGCAGGTTCAGAAGAGCAGGGAACGCCTCGTTGTCGTGTTGAGTAAAAAGACGTCCCAATCGAAGAAACCCACACAGTTTGTTACCACAGCAGGGCAACGGAGCAGCCGTGTGTATCTGAGCCAAATGTACACTACTCACTTCAGACCTGGGAACGCCAAGTGTACGAAGCGTGTGAGAGTGACAAGGACTCGAAATACTACACAACCTGGCGGCGGTTACAGAGCAAGACTCCCGTGTAAGCTGGTCAGTCAGCTGGATGGCCCAGAGACGCTTCCGAAGGCTTACTGGCAGGAGATGGTGAAGATGCCGAGAATAGCTGTTCCCGCTATTCCAAGGGTCGAAGTACCAGTACAGGCCTTCTGGTTCGATCAAAGGTGAAAAGGGTTTCACAAGGCGACAGCAGTGCAGAGGAGAAGTCCTTCAGCGGGTCACCAGCGATTCCTCGGTCCAGCCTCTTGGTTGCAGGATACTTGGCTCCTGTATTCCTTCGTTCGTGAGAACTCAGGAGATCGACATGGTAGTGGTGTTTCCAGCCCCCTCTTATCCACGGTTCCCTTCGCGCCAAAACGGAGGGGACCCAATGGGAGATCCGCTCATCAACACTCACACCATTCGTGGACCAATCACAGACCATGGTGGTCCCAGGCATTCACACCACCCTAGACTCTCTGGCACCCAGGATGTGTATTGGGACCAGACATCCCAGCCCACATCCTGGAGGCACACACAAGACGTGTAGAAGCCCGCAAAAGCATCCGTGTTTCGCGGGAAAGTACATGCCCAAATAAGGAAGGCCCCGGGTCGGCTCGACCTGGGGAAGGTGAAGGGAGCAAGACGGTCAGCGGACAGGACAAAGGAGCCTCGTGGTCTGGCCATTTTGGGAGCCAGGCCACCATTTTGGGTTAAGCGCGAGAAACGTGCTTAGAACGCCAAAAGGAGCTCAAAACACAAGAAACGATCGCTGCCACCATTCCCGTCCCTGAATCACTTGCACCGATCAGATACAATCCTAAACGAGTATCTAGGGCCTGTAGAAGGCTAAAGACCCAAGAGAGCTGTAACTTAGCTTACAGTGCCCTCTTGTGTCATGTTGCACGAAAGCCGCAACATGATAAAAGAAACTACGGGAAACAGCGTTCCCCGGTACTGACTGTCTTAAGGGCATGTCAGTTTCCCCGTAAGAAAGGAGCGAAAGCCCAGAGGAGTGCGGCAGAAGGCTGCACTTCTCTGGCAAAGTCAAGAACAAGGTGAAAAACAACAGCAAAAAGTTTAGGGGTTGCCACATGGAAGGAAAATTACCTACAATTACGAAATCTTTCCTAACAATGCAGAACAATGCGAAGCACGTGTGGCTGTTCGGGTGGGGTTTAAATAGCCTTGGAAGAAGTTCCAGGTATGTATCCTTCCTCCAATCAGGTATGTATCCTTCCCCGACCACGCCCGGATGGTAAATTAGTCCCACAGGTAAAGTAGTTCCTTTCAGGCCTCAAGGAGGCCGGGATCCTGCAGCATGGTCTGCATCAGGTAAGCGCAACCAAGCACTTCCATAATGAGCCTGGCGCCTATGGCGCCAGGACTGATGTCTTTTATGAGCCTGGCACCATAGGTGCCAGGACACTGTCCAAAGGGCCCCTATATGGGGTTGCTGGGTCCTTCCTTGGGGACTGGATGTCCGCTTTCGGGGACGCCTGTGGAGGGTGTCACAGGTGAGGGGGGCTGGAGGGTGGTGTCCTGTCTGGAGGAAGCTGCCTGTGTGGGGTGTCCCATCTGGAGGGGGCTGCCTGTGGGGGTGTCCCTGCTTAAGGGGGCTGCCAGTGCAGGATGTCACGGCTGATGGGGACTGCCTGTGGGGGGTGTCAAGTCTGGAGGGGGATGCTTGTGGGAGGTGCCCCATCTGTGGGGGGTGTCCCATCTGGAGGGGGCTGCCTGTGGCAGGTGACCCTTCTGGATGGTGCTGCCTGAGGGGTTGTCACAGGTGAGGGGGCTGCCTGTGTGTGGTGTCCTGTCTGAAGGGAGCTGCCTCTGGGGGGTGTCCCATCTGGAAGGGCTGGCTGTGGGGCTTGTCTCTTCTGGAGGGGGCTGCCTGTGTGTGGGGGTTCACAGGTGAGGGGGGCTGCCTCTGGGGGTGTCCTATTTGGAGGGGGTAGCCTGTGGGGGGTGTACCATCTGGAGGGGGCTGTCTGTGGGGGGTCCTTCTTGAGATTTACTCTGCGCACCAAACCAGGTTTGGTCCCTTTGTTCAATTTGTCTTTGGCGTGCTTCAGTGCTGAAACCTGCCTCTGGCTTCAGTGTGTCTGGCAGGGCAGGAAGCAAGGGAGGGGCCCGAAACTCCCTGTGCTTAGTCTCCTTGGTTGCAGGAATGCATCCAAAGGTGATTGGCTGGCTGGCTGTCCTTGGAGGACAGCCACCCTGCTGTGTGAGTCACAGCTAGGCTGTGAATGAATGGGAGAGACTTGCCTAAAAAGACAAGGAGTTTTGCAAGGAAGGCAGAGTCGACCACTGGACGAAGGAATTCAAAGAAGAACTTGGAAGAGAAGCTTGCTGCAACTCCTGGACTGTTGGTTTTCCCGGTGAAGCCGTGCTGCAGTGCTGAAGCTCCGAATTTGCCTCGACTAGAAAAGCCCTGCAAAGGACAACTTTTCCCTTTGGGTTGGTTGGACCAATTGACCCTCTCTCTCTGCTGGCTTACTTCCATTGCTGCTGCAGGAACCGAGTGCCAGGGGACAGGAATACCAAAATCGAGTGCATAATTTCTAAGCTGGAAACAAGTTCCAGGAAGATCCTCTGGACTCCCTCAAAGCAGGGCTGACCAAGCCTGAGCCACCTCAACAGAGTGCTGTACTCCAGAAGCAAGGAAAACCTACAAGGTGTCCAAGAACGGCAGTGGTGCTATTCGCTAGAAGTTGAAACTGCAAAGTGCTGGTGATCTGAACTTTGCCCAGTGCTGCCACCGGCCTTCAAATCATAGTGCAGGAGTCCCCAGGAAGCCTCCCTCTTGTCCCCACGACTGGGACCCAGGAACAACAGGATCTGCAGGAACTACAACAGTAACAGAGACCAGCTGGAACCATTTCTTCACATCTAAGGTACTATGAACTACGGGGTACTTACCGCTTGTTGTGTAGCTTGCTTGCTCTCAGTTGAGACTTGCGTTGGCTGCCCTTTGCAAAGTTGCTTGCAGCTTTGCCCCTCACAAGCTTCCCAGATGGTGGCCCAACAGTGATTTCATTTTCAACAAACTCTCTTTTAACATTGTGCAAGACTTTTTACTTACCTTCAAGAAGTGCATCACCTCCCCTAGACTTTGCTCTAGTGACATTGGCTGTCCTGGCTCCCTGAAGACTCTTCTAACCTCTGACTTCGTGTTTTAACTATTCCTCAAAAAAGTCATACATACCTTACTTGTATAGCTGGGAAAGGTTTAATTTACATTGCATTGGGGGGTTCAAAAGTGCTTACCTGTGTGAGAAACTTGTTAACCATTGTTTACTTCCCTAACTTTTTCCATTTTTGCCACAACTTCAGTATTGCCAATTAATGGTGAAAAGTGATATATTAATGTCCATAGTATTCTTGTTATTGAAGTCACCTCAGGGTGTCAGAAAATCTGTTTGCCATCCTAAAAGAGTATCTACTTACTTATTGAACGGAAGAAGTGTACTTTAAAGTGTATTTTTATTGGTGCCAATTGCTCCCTTCTAAAGGCTTATTTTAAAACTGACAAATTAATAAATAATTATCTAATCAAGAAATCTTGAGTATACCTGTTATTTGGATACTTGTCAGTGTGAATCTCTATGTTGCAACCCTACAGCTCACATTGACCCCTCTTGAGATAGGCCTGGCTGCTCAGTCACTGCATACAATCTTGCTTAACATCCCTCCTGGAGGGTGCTGCCTGTGGTGGGCGTCCCGTCTGGAGGGGGATGCCTATTGAGGGTGTCCCTTGTGGAGGTCGCTCTCTGTGGCGGGTTTCCCTTCAGGATAGGGTTACCTGTGGGGGGTGTCCCTGGTGAGCGGGTTGGGGGTGGTGTCCCATCTGGAGGGGGCTGCCTGTGCGTGGTGTCACAGGTGAGGGGGGCTGATGTGTGGACTACAGCGGTTCTTGTGCAGTAGGGGTGTATGTGAATAGGATGGGTGCCGAGGGTGAGGGGGGAACTCATGTTTTTGTAAGGGGTGTAGCCTACACTTACGAGGGGGCACGTGATTTCACTGCGTATTGGCTGGTCTTGCGAGGAAGGGTGTGCCTTTTCTGTGGGGTGCAGCCTGAGATTGCAAGTTTTTCTCGTGCGATTTCGATGGAGTACGGACTGGGCTTGCGAGGGAGGGCACGCTTTTTATATGGTGTGCGGCCTCATATTGTGAGCTTTTGTCACACGTTTTCTCTGCGGTGCGGCCTGAGATTGCAAGGTTTTTTAACATGATTTTGCTGGGGTGCGGCCTGGGATTGCAAGGTTTTGTCACACAATTTTGCTGGGATGCGGCCTGGGGTTGCGAGGTTTTGTCACGTGATTTAGCTGGGGTACAACCTGGGATTGCAAGGTTTTGTTAAGCGTTTTCTCTGGGATGCTAGGCCAGGGATGGCACTCAGGCTTGCATCGTGTTAGTCCTTTAACTTACTTTTTGGTGTACGTGTGTGCGTGTTGGGGGCGTTCCTCATGCAGCTTGTTGTTACTTGCGCAACGGCTAGTAATGCATTTTGAAATCCATGAATACTCACGGCGTACAATATTTTTTCTGCGTCATGGCTCACGCAGGGTCCTTCTCGCTCTGCGGCCCTTGCGCCATTTCTGCGCCAGATTCCATGAATCACCCTGAATGTCAATCAGTGCCCTTACCTATTATAGCCAATTGTGTTCTCAGAGGTCCCGTAATCTGTAATTATTTGCTAGTGACGGAATCCCGTACATTGAACTCGGGTGTGAAATCGGGCGGGCCTATACACATCAAAGAATACACTGGCTCGGTTTTCAATGCGATTACACAGTGCCCCTCATAGCAATATCCCTTTTGTAATCTCTCCTTACCGAAATAAATTTCAGTGGACTCCCTGTCTCTGGTGCCCTCCAAGTGCGTAGAATGCAAAAACCGCCATTTTCAAGGTAATATTTATACCGAAGAATGTGCGTGACATCATCAGTTTGCAATCTTCACGTGCTTTGTCACCCCTGATGCAGGTCATAAAATTCGAGTCTCTATTTATGGACACAGTAAGTATAAATGACAAAAGGGGGGACCAAATTGCTCCGTGTAAACATTCACCAGCCCGTGTCTAGCACCAGTTGGACTCTGTGTTAATAGTATTGGCGTGTATACTCTTGGCGAACTGTTAAATACTCAATGAGTGCATATACAGTGTCGTTACTATTCTATACACACAATACAAATAAAAAGAATAGCAAAACCTGTGCAAAAAGAGCAGTTGGCTTCATTCACACAGTCACACTATAAGTTTGCAATGTCTTTCACTCTCAGATGGTAATTTAAAACCAAAGTTTCAAAGTAACCTTTTGCAAACAAACACATCTGGGAAGAGATATGTTCAAGTGCGGATTGGTCTCAAATCCCAGCTTCCTTGCTTAGCCAAATTGTGTGCTCCCAGAGTCTGATCAAATTCCTTTATATCCCTATGCCTTAGCTGCCAAAATGAGAAGACTCTACACGATATTCAGCTCACACTGTCTGCTACTACCCAAAGAAAGTATCACTTCTGATAATGCCAGGTAGGTAAATATTAACAGCGACCATTCATATACTGGAGGGGACATTTTAGTTGTTTCCTGTCTTACTCATGTCAGCGTATTTTTAATAGCACTTTTAATGTAACTTCCCCTGATACAGTTGCGTATTATAGACTCATTCTATGATATTTTCAGCAATATCACTGATGTCACTATTTATGCAAATAAGGGGCGCACACATCTGTTGACACTCAATGACCCTGCAAATCCTAGGGCCGCCCTGGGCTTCAATTCACTCTAGACATCTATATCCAGCCTGCAAATCGCAGCATTGTATGGCCTCATGGGAAACAGCTCTTCACCTCAAAGGTTGGCCAGTTAGATACTATGAAACTGGGTAATATTAAGCCCTACTATGACAGTGCCTAAAAGTGGGAGAATTGTGGCATGAACCGGTATATGAAAAACGGAGATAATAATAATTATTATTATTATTATCATCAGTAGTAGTGTTGTTATGATGAGTGCCACTGCGTTGATTACTGTCTGTAATGAAAGACTGGATAATGTCTTATGGTGCAGTACCTGGCATCCTTATAAGAGCACGGCCTTCACGTACAACGCAACATGAACGTAACGCGTACTGCGTCGGCGTGAAAAAAATAAAAATGCACCTGGAGTTAAATCTCGCAGGTCAAGTATAAAGTGGTCGGTTATAGTCTTTTCACACTTAACCACCGAGACGCTAAATGCGCCGTCCCGGTACCTTTTGTCTGAGATTCCGCAGAAGCGTCAACGACGCCATGCCCTCTCCTCACCGGTTCTGCGATGAAATGGCGCAACATCTGTTAATCGTGTAGTCCAGCGTTATATATTACATGACAGTGACGGTGAATGAACTCTGCCCACGCTACCCCAACCCTCCCCCACTTCATTGACGTACTTTGTAAGAACGGACGATCATGAAATTACCCCTAAAAAACACAGGCATCGCTAATTGAGTATTCCAGATGTGTTTGTGGGCTGTTTTTGGCTGTTCTCGTTATCCCATGGAGGTGGGCGGACCTGGGAGCAGCCGAGTGGGCGAGAGAACGTTAGACATGTTGAAGGGCTGCTGGTGCCAATTTATGATCAAGCAGACGCCTCGCCTTTAGGATGAGAGGACGAATGGTTTCCTGGCCAATTAAAATGCTGTAAGAGAGGAAAGGCATGCATTCTGCACGCGAGACACTGAGCTTCCGCTGATAGGCATTTCACAATGGACGCACGGAGATTAGGCACAGAGCCCTAAACACTCCTGTCTAAACATTGAAGAACTCAAAATGTATTGCCTTCTTTAAATATGTTCATATGTGGATTTGTAGCTTAGTAATTGTTACATGGCACCACTCCTGGGAGCATGGTAGCTCCCATGCTGGTGTAATGGGTCACGTGGCAGTGGCCACGTGACCAACCTAATGAAAGTGACAAGCCGCTTGGCTCGTCAGTCAAGACCAACTAGACTCTGTGGTGTGTGTGTGTTTTGTGAGCGCCATGCAGGAGCCTCACCACGTGTGCTGGGCCCAAGGACCCAGCTCCAGGACGGTGCCCCTGCCGGGCAACGCCGTCCGGACGGTGGCACTGCCGGGCAACGCCGTCCGGACGGTGGCCCTGCCGGGCATCACCGTCCCTGTGTGTTCCCCTGGCCCTGTGAGCCGGGCCAGGGTGGCGACCCGGCCTGGGTGCCCCCCAGAGCCACGGTATGCCGGTTGCCACCCGGCCATGTGTGGAGCTCCGGTGTCCCCGGAGCGGGTGGGATGAACCCCCACCCCTAATCGAGCGGTGTGATTGCCGCACCTGTGTATGCAGCTTCAGGTGCCACCCGACCCGAGTATGGGGTAGCCCAGTGATCCGGAGCAGCCCCCAACAATGGCGACGAGGAAGTCGTGCCCCGCGTGCCCCCGAAAACGCATGCGGAGGCGGGCCCATCTCCAACTGGGCCCGCAATGAAGGAAGGCTGGCAAGCTGCCCGCCCCGTCCCCCGTGGGAGACGGAACATGTCGGCAGCTGTGCCGCATGGAGGAGAGGTTGTGGCCTGAGGGAGGCGCGGCGGCTGCCCCCCCCTGTTTCACCCGTGTGAAGGAGGATCCTTGGCGTCGGCCGCGTGTGCTGCTGCTCCTCCCCCATCTGAGGAGGAGGAATGCTCTGCGGCCTCAGCCGCAACGGAAAGTACAGAAGGTGGCGGGCCCAAATTCAACGGGTCCCGCAAGAAGGTACAGGGGGCGGGCCCAAGTCCGAATGGGCCCTCAACAAATCATCAAGGATGCGGGCCCAAATCCAACTGGTCCTGCAAAGGCAAAATGGAGGAGCCGCTGCCTCCACCCATGAGGAAGGGGATTGCTGGCGGCGTCGGCCGCACCGAGCTGGCGGAGTTGGCCGCTGGAGCTGCCCCCTCGTCCATCCGGGGGAAGGAATGCCCGCGGCCTGTGCTGCAACAAAGGAGAGGGCGGCATCGACCGCAACGTGATGCCCAGCGGCCCCGCCGCACTGCACCAATGCGGGTTGTCACCCGCAGGTGAGAGGAAGAGGGGGGATGTTTCTCCCCCAGCAGGAGGGGAACTGCCCGCCCGCGAGCCGCGCAAAGGAGGACCAACACACGCGGCGTCGGCCGCATGGAGAGGTGCGTGGCCCCTCCCCCAGCATGCCCGCTGGCTGCCCACCACAGCGCTGCTGCCCCCATCGGCCCGTGATAAAGGAACACATGAGGCGGGCCCAAACCCAACTGGGCCCGCGCGAAAAAAAAAAAAAGAAGCGTTGGTGCGAGCCCACCACGAACTGGGCCTGCAATGGCAACAAGAAGGGAGCTGCTGCTCGCCCCGTTGGGGGAAGCCATCGAAATTAACATGTGGGCATGCAAGCCCAAGGCGCACTCAACCGGAGTGGCTGACTGCCCTGTGCCCCCTCCCGAGCAGCAAGGAAAAGCAGGGGCCCCAGATACCACCCGGGCATGGTGGTGGTGGATGTGGTGCTTCCACGGGGGCCCACACATCCTGCCATGACATCTGCATTCCAGCGGCACTCCAGACTTGTGGACTTCACCGATGTGCCACCTGGGCCCTCCCAGGTGCGGCTTTGCCGGTCTCTCGTTGTGTGACTGGGGTGTCAGTCCAAGGCAAACACCAGCGAGGACTCAACACGGTCTCCTACGTCGTTGAGGGGCCGAAGAAGGACGGTGTCACCAATGCCCCAGGAAGACTCGGAGCCAGCAGGCCTGTACGAGCTCAAAATGACATTGTTGGCGGGATATGGAACATGGTGCCAGTAGCTCTCATAGGTGTTTTGTGATAGTAGAACCACTCACCCAGGTTAATAAAGGGTGTGAAAAATAGCAGAGTGGTTATAGTAGTATTAGTGTGGGTTTGGTTGGGACTGTGGGTTTCTCTTGTTTTGTCATTATGGAAAAGGTGGAGTGTTACATGGCACCCCTCCTGGGAGCATGGTAGCTCCCATGCTGGTGTAATGGGTCACGTGACAGTGGCCACGTGACCAACCTAATAAAAGTGACAAGCCGCTTCCGGCTCGTCAGTCAAGACCAACGAGACTTTGTGGTGTGTGCGTTTTGTGAGCACCATGCAGGAGCCTCACCACATGTGCTGGGCCCAAGGATGGGGCCCAGCTCCAGGACGGTGCCCCTGCCGGGCAACACCGTCCCTGTGTGTTCCCCTGGCCCTGTGAGCCGGGCCAGGGTGGCAACCCCGGCCTGGGTGCCCCCCAAAGCCGGGGCCGCGGTATGCCGGTTGCCACACGGCCATGTGTGGAGCTCCGGTGTCCCCGGAGCGGGTGGGATGAACCCCCACCCCTAATCGAGCGGCGTGATCGCCGCACCTGTGTATGCACTGTTGGGTGCCACCCGACCCGAGTATGGGGCTGCCCGGTGATCCGGAGCAGCCCCCAACAGTAATCACATGTTTTACAAGTGCTGTAGTTTATACATACCGAAAATTCCATTACAAAATATTTAAATTAAAACTAATAATATGCACAAGTGCACCATCCCTGCAGACCCTGTGCTTTAAGGGGACCGCGGTGGTAGTATTCGGGAGACAGTTGATTGCCCCCCAAATCTGTCTATGTCTGTAGACAGCGGGAATAGCAGTGCCCCTCATCGCATTTTGCAGGCGAACCCTTCATGAGTGTTGTGTAATTGAGTCATATCCCAATCCATGTTTGGACTCGATTTAGTTGTCACATATTTCTTTTTTTTTTGTTTTTAGTGTCAGAACACCAGTTAATAACAAGCAAAACTCAAACATTTAAGAGGGAAGGAAAAGGAATGTCAAATGTGTACAAACACTTCTCCAGAATTAAAATGATTTCATATACTTCTCTCCATATTTTGATAAAAAAAGATAATACAGCCCTCCTGGGTTCCCGACATAAAAATTTCCTGAAGCACAGCCCGGGAGATGTATGAATCACGCCCCCATGGCGTGAGTGCAGATTCACGAAAGCTGTCGCTGTCCAAAGCAGTACATTCAGAAAGTAGGTGCTGAGCTGATTCCACCCTTGGCTCACCACAAAAGTGGGACAGTCTGTCCCCTTTGTTGATTTTACACCATCCCCCAATGATCTCCAAGGTTTTTACTGCCCTGAATTTTAGGCACAGATAGCCCCAAAAAGTGTGATTCCCATTACATTGGCAGATATAAGAGGTAACCACCTGCCTATCAAGTATGTAGGGGAACAACCCATCTGCTGTAGACTTTGAGGCCAAGGTGGTGATCTACTGATCATTCATGAAACTCTCCAGACATGTTTTCATGATTTTTTAGAAATGAATTAGGCTCAACAACAAGGGATGAACCTGGGAGTTCTTAGTCCAACAAGCAGCTAACTGCTTCATAGTTCCCATGGTGGAAGACTTCATAAAAGGAGCTTTGGTGGTAAACACCACAAACAAGAACCACATAAGTGTATTCACCTGAGCATGGGCAAGCTTCCAATAGAGAGTCAAACAATTTAATGTTATGCACTCTTAAATGGGAAGTAGTCCAAACTCCAGGTACAGCATTTTGAAGTGAACAAAGGATGGACGTCTAAATAGCCTCTTTACGATTCCAGTTTTGAGTTTAGAGACAGCCCCCAGAGATTTCAAGGCCCACACCTCTGCAGCATAACTGATGATAGGGACAATTTTCATAGTATGCAGTTTGACAAGTGTACCCACTGAATAGCCTCCTCCATTGATGGCAAAAGAACAAATCGCTCCTAGAGTTTGTGCTAAGCGCCCTTTAAGTTTGTTTAAGTGAGGAGCACACCTGAGTTTACTATCCAAAACATTCCCAAGATAAACACTGGGTTACGATTTCAATTGGGACTCCCCTCAGGTTCCAATCGGCTCATGCCACTCATTTAGAGTGAAAATCAAACACCATGATCTTGGTTTTGTAGATGTTCTCTCTAAGAGAATTCAGTGCTGAATAGGATCTAGGTTGTCCAACGTGAATAGGATCTTGGAGTCCCCATAGGGTAAGGTCAAAGATGACAATGTCATTGGCGTACCCCATCCACAACACTACTTGGTCACTGAGTTTAGGTGGAATACACTTCGGATCGGCCACAGCATTTCCCATGTAAGAGGTGGAGGCAGAACAGCAAAGGCGCCAGAAGGCAACCTTGCTTGAGCCCATATTGGTGTGAATCCACCCCAAAGTACCACCATTACCCTCCAGCCATACCTTAACTTGAGTCTCCTTATGCAGCATTATTATAATTTTCAATAAGGCCGCAGGAATCCCCCAACTGGCTAACTTCTCCCAAAGTGTTGCACAGTCTACTGTGTCGAAGGCATCCCTGTAATCTACAAACGCTGCATAGAATGGTATCTTCAAATCTACCAGGGCTGTTGACCGATGGTGATGATAGCGAGGGCATTAACCGTGGTGGACCAACCCTTTCTAAACCTAGTTTGGTTCCAAGAGATAATTTTTTCAGCTTCAGTTCAGCTGGGTAATTTGTGAAGGAGTATCCTGGCAAAGACCTTAGAGGGGACATCTAACATTGCCAGAAGGCAATAGTTTCTGGGGTCGGCATTAGAGTCTTTTTTTAGTACTTGGACCAGGATGCTGTCATGCCAGGAGTGAGGGAGGACCTGGGTGGCAGTAATACAGCAAAAGAGGCATTGTATTGTATTGTATTTGGTTATTTATATAGCGCTCTTTATCCACTTGTGTGGCCTCAATGGGCTTTTTCCTCGGTTGAACGCCCTTGGTGACCATAGTCGATGTGGTTGGACATTCTAAAGAGTTTTGCTTAGGACATGTCTGTGTGCATTATTTTGCCGCTCTAGGACTTAGGTGGCTGGCAAGGCTCGACTAAGCAGTCCAAGAGAGGTCAGACACATGGGTGGGCTCTGTTGAGGATTAGAGATAGATTGCTATTGTTGAGAGAGTCTATGTGAAGTCAGCTATACTGGTTCCTTTCGGGCGGGGGTCGCTGTATGCTGGTGGCAGAGCTGTTGAGGTACGTCAGGTGTTTCAGTCTTGACCATAGCCGTGTTCTATTGTGCATTGATGCTTGGCCGTGCCTGCGGCCTGTGTCCACACTGGTGGTGTGAAGATACACGTACCATAGGCTGCGAGATTGCTCAGCTGGGGCAATGTATTCCCAGGTCTAGAATTGAGAGTTGTATACCCATTGGCCTAGCTTAAATAGAGAACACAGCTACCCATAGATTTGTCATTCCTGTATATTGGTGGAAAGGCAAAAGTTTCGCAGTGCAGTAGGTTTAGGCATATGGCAAACAATGACAGAGGATACACCTAGATCTGAGAATTCTGTACAGTGGGAGAGAGGTGCAGGTATCACAATGCAGTAGGTTTAAACTATAGAGGCTACACCTATATTTTGGAATCCTGTATAGTGTCCATTACGCCTATGTCTCAAAAATGGAGTAGGTCTCATCAAATAATAAACAGGGGAGGAGGCTACACCTAGTTTTGAGAATCCTACATGGTGGGCGGGGGGCACCTAGGCTTCACAGTGAGGGATGAATCGAGAATCAAATTTGCATCTGAGGTTTTTAACCACGGTAAAGGGTGCAGGTGCTTGTCCTAGTGATTTGGGCTATGGGATTAGTTGGGGGATGATGGAATTGGTTCGGGGGTGACTGATGTTATTCCGAAGACTAGGATTTCAGTTTGCCCAGGGTTGAGGATGAGGTGGTTGGTCATCATCCAGTGATCAATGTCAGAGAGGCACAATGATAAGTCCGGGCTTGCAGAGCCTTCGGAGTTTGGGATTTTGAGGATGATCTGGTTATCGTCTGCATAATTGTCACAGGTAAGGTTGTACGTGCAGATGATTGTGGGAATGGGTTTTATGTAGAAGTTGAAAATTAGTGGTAACGTGGATGCTCCTTGGGGGACACCTTTACAAACTGGAAGTGACATGGATGTGAACTGGTCGAGGTGCATGATTTGCGAACGGTTGGAGATAAAGGAGGAGATCCACGAGAGGGCTGTGTTTGTGATTACTAGTGTATATAGTCTGACTAATAAAATCCAGTGATCAATGGTATCGAAGGCTGCAAAAAGATATAACAGGATGAGAATTGCGCAGCCATCTGCATCGGCTGTTCTTTTTAAGTCGTCCAAGATAGAGACTAGGGAGGATTCCGTTCCCCTTAGTGGTCCGAAACCTGATTGTGCTCAGTCTAGGAGGTTGTTGGTTTCAGCAAATTGGCCAAGCTGTGTATAAGCCACGCAGTAATACATTTTTGCGATGAAATGCGTATTGGAGAAAGGTTTGGTGTAGGATGTTTTTAGGGCTTTCGGGAAGGATCCTGATGTGAGTGAGTGATTAAGGATTGTGCATGCAACCTTACCTGCACAGGTGGTGTCAAGTATTTTTTTGACCTTTGAGGGTGGGCACGGGCTTCCCGGGGAGCCTGATGGGCAGCTGACTACTACAAGTGAGAGGAATTCTTGGTGTGTGATGGGAAAAAGGAGTCAAAAGAAGAACGTGATTGAGGGGGGCTTGAGTGTGGGCCGCGGGCGAGTGGGTGGTGGCAGTAGCATTTTTAGTTTGGCGATGATGGCATTGTTTCTTTCATTGGCGGCATTGTAAAAGTGGAGCGAGCGGGTGTCGCATAAGGCCTGAGAGCTTGGGATGGACAGGCGAGTGCATAAGGGGGATTTGAATTCCGCTATGATTTTATGTAGTTCCTTACTTGGGTTGCGAGCATTTTGGATTTGGTTCCCATAGAAGGATTTCTTGCTTTTTCTGATTTCTGATCTGTAAATTCTGTTTGTCCTCGCTAGGGTGGTTATGTTTTGGGCTGAAGGGTCTGCTCTCCAGGCCTGTTACAGACGGTGCTAGAGAGTTTTGAGGGGTTTGAGATTGAGAGTGCCTCTGCGTTGGTTCAGATCTCTGCATGGTTTGTTTTGACAGGGTGAGGGGTTTGAGGGCATTGGTAAGCCAAAGGTCGAAGGAGTCTATTGCTGGGGGTCTATCCGCGAGGAGGAGTGAGTTGAGGGAGTTGCGGAGAGAGAATTCAAGATCTGGGGTGATAACCACTTTGCTCCATAGTGGGAAAATGGAGGGTGTTGTTGGAGGTGGATGTGTTACCACAGTGTTGCGTGGCAAGGTGATCCGTCCATGATTGGGGTCATGGGGACTAGGTAGATACGTGTTTGGTGCTGAAAATTGCATTGAGGGTGTGGCATCTCGTGTGGGTGGCAGATGGAGTGGCTCTAGGCTGTCTGTGAATGCCCTGGTTATAGGGTTTGATGGGGAGTCGAAACACATGTTGGAGTCTTCTAGCATGGTATGGGTTGGATGTAGGATGAGGTTGGCGGCCAGTGCTTCACAAAATGTGTATGAAGTTTTTGTTATAGCTGGGGGGTCTGTAGATGAGTAGGAAGCTGTATGAGGCTGATGGTACAAGTTGAAGATTTACCAGGAGGAATTTGTAGTCTGTGGTGCTGGTGGAGGTGTCCTTGCTTATTATTTTGAATGGGTATTTGTCTAATATTGCAAGCCCTCCTCCCCTTCGTGATCTGTTCCGGACGGTGAGAATGTAGCCCAGTGGGAAGGTGTCATGCGCGGGAGGTTCGTAGTCATCCCAGAACCAGGTCTCCATAATTAATAGCATGTCTGGGTTTTCTTCTGTGATGAGGTCATAGATCTGGAGTTTGTTTTTGGAGACTCACCTGGCATTGATCTCACTGCCACTTACAGTTTAAACATGCTGAGAAAAACTTTGAATGTTTCACCTACTTTGTGACATTTTCTAATTAATTTGCTGCATCGAGTGGAAATCTGCTCAGTGTTTTTCCGACACAGGCCTGAGAATCCACATGTATCTCTACCTGCATCACAATTTTGATGTGGGCAGAGAGGAATGTCTGACCATGTATTCTGACTACCATTTAGCATGTGCAGAGGGCAGGCAGAGTCCATAAGGGTCTATGATTGGCTACGCTCAGTCGCTTTGGCATATCTGGGGGAAATATTTATGCCTCTCCACTTAAAAAATTCACCAGCCACCACTGGCCCTGGTACTGTGCTGGGAGCAGGGTGGAGAAGCCCAGAGACTGTGGTCTGAGCAGGATGGGGGGAGCCCTGGGATAGCAGTGGGAGCAGGGTGGACAAATCCCAGGATCTGTGGTGGGGTGGGGTGGGGAGAGCCCAAGGACTGGGCTAGGAGTGGCATTCGGGAGCCCAGAGACTGTGATGGGAGCAGTTGACGGAGCCCAGGGACTATACTGGGAGCAGGGTGTAGTGATGTCACACAGTAGTTCATAGCCATTTGGACTTACCATTTGGCATTTTTGGGGGGATGACGAATCACCATCTGGGCCACCAGTGGTCAAAGGATAAATATTGGTTTCTAAACCATCAATAAGCCCCACACCTCAAGTACACCAGAAGAGATCCAAACAGATTGGAAACACAAGCAAATTATAAAACTCCTCGTCCAATTTTGGTAACGTGGATGGAATGGCAGGATTATCTATACAAGGTTGTGGATCATTAGTTAGTTGCAACACAGCACAAAAACATTATTACCCAATGATAAAAGGGACTGTCCGGTCAAGGTTGTATAAACATATCTACTTTATAGACCGTTCTACCATGCTACAAAATACAGCCCATCCTGTAAAGGAATGAAGATGCAGACAGTTTCAAGAAGGAAAGGGATGCACTCTGGATACTGACAGGAGGTTAGTGAGTAAAGTAATGAATCGTAATAGTTTACAGATACTTTTTTTCAACACAAAGTGAGCAATGGGTTGTGAAATGTTACTAGGGGCCTTTGGAAAAGGACCAGGGGGACAGAACCACAATGTAACTTGCGCTTGTAGAAGTTCTTGATACTCGACAGTGTAGAGTCAGTTTCAGGGCCCTTTGCAGCGTCTTCGACAGAGTTCAAGACAGGTGACAGCTGTGAGTATCAGGCGGCAGGCCGTTTGGTGAGCCAGTCTGGACGAATGGCTGCAGGCTGATCTACACAGCGTCTCAGGATCAGGAATTGTCTGATTTCTGGTTGGCGGGTCTGAAGCACTGGTCGAGGCATCTTGGGCGACATTAGCAACTGCGGCGTGACAACAGTCAGAAGTGCAGTCGGTTGCAGCTCGACGGCCTCGACTGGCTCGAAAATGTCCTTTAAGGCAGATGCTGGTTGATGCTTGTTGATGCACTCCTCCTAGCTTCTTCACTGGGCTTGTTTTGTCTTTTAAGGTGGACGTCCCAAAGCTGAGGAGAGTATTGCAGGCAACCGCCTTGTCCTTGGTTTGGTTCAGAGACTCTCTGGCACTTCCCACATAGGGAGCTTGCTGCAGAGCCTAGAAGGGCATGATGTATGCTGGCTAGGTACCAGTTCTGCAGCTGCTGGCGGGTCCTCAGGATTCAGTCTCTTCCTTTGTTCCCTGGGAGATGTTTAGGGGAGGGATCTTACCACCCTCTTTGGAAATCCTGGCCTTCCTTCACTGGCAGAAGGTGTAAAACAGACTGTACCTTCAGTCAGGGTCCAAATGAGTTCTTCTTGTTACTCCTTGCAAAGTCTTCAGATGATCAGCTCAAAAAAGGGGCTTAACCTTCTTTTAAAGCCAAATTGGCCACAACGATTAGTGTAGGCTAAGCCTACCTTAATGAACCAATCCTTGGTCCCCACCAACAATCTCATGTGTGCATGAGGTCATAACCAGAGTGCTTTGCAACAGAAAAGGTAAATGGGTGAAAAAATGTAACACTAATTCCCACCCATCTTCTTGTCTGTTGTGGATCAACTGGTCTCTCTGTTTAATTGAGCTCCATCAAATAACATACTCCTACCCTCTGAATAGGGTCCTCCTGCAGGGGTAGCTTACTGTAAAGACATGTACCAGATGTGATAGCTCACTGTCATCGATACTTTAGGGTGGGAGCTGGCTTCAGGTTGACACAGTGCATATGAAAGGAGTGCAAGGGTTTCCTTTCTTCTTTGATTTAGCCTCTGCAATCAGGCTCCATATGGGCTTGTGTGAAGTATACTTTATTAGTATGTTAATTGCTGGCACTTTCTGTAAAGGGCAAACAAACGGACAGGGCAGATCCATGGAGGCTTTGACAGTTAATTAGGCTGGCAATGGCCCAAGAAAGGTTTTGGCCCTCCCCCTTCTGAGATGCATTGTGTACGCCACCTCTCAGATCCCAACTAAATATGACAGGGAGGACTGCACCGGTAGCCTGTCTCCTCCCAGAGTACACGGGTCTATGTGTATGTCATGCGGAGTGCATAGGAAAATGTGTGTGGATTAGCCCCACACATTTTCCAGAGGTTGATCTACCATCATTCAATTTCATATAACATTTAAAAAAAAGCACACCCACCATGCGGATGGTCGAAGTCCTCACATGTATGGCCGCCCACATTTTGCACAGCGGCACCCAGGTTAAAAAAACTTGAAGACCACGTGTCTATGGTGATGGTTGTGAGGAATTGCCATGATGGTTTAGAAGCCCTGGTGTCTTGTCTTTGGTTTGTATTAGTTAATAAAATGATGCAGGTAATTGAATCTCGGAAAGGGTAATCTGCTAATCAGATTCCCCTTTAATACCACCGTTGGGTGCTGGGCGCTCTGGAATTCCAACGCATACCACCTGTGGCCTGGCAGGAACACCACGTCCCTCAGCTTTTGCTGGAGGGGCCGGCCATGCTGAAAGATGCAATAGAGCTTGTCTCAAAGAGGCTCCGGAGTTTACTCTCGGTACTTCCTCGTCAAGAAGACTGGCGGTTAGAGGCCATCCTGAACCTCCACTGTCTGAACAAGTACATCAGTTCCCAGAAGTTTTGGATGGTCACCCTTCAGCACGTGCTAGGACAGCTGGAAGAAGGGGATTTCCTATCGGCACTTGACTTGGAGGATGCTTACTTTCACATCCCCATTCACAAGGGACACTGCAAGTTTCTGCGCTTTGTGGTTCAAGAGCAACTTTTTAAAAAAACGTTTTTTTTCCAACACAAACATAACACAACAACTTAACTACAATACACAGCACATTTCTACTGACACTTTCAAGTTGGAGTTAGAGTCCATTTCCTTATCTGCCCGATACGAGGCGAGGTTCTTCACCATCTATCTATAATGCCCATATGCTATTCATGTGTGTTCCATCCAGGTACGTTTGGGCCATATCACTCCTCCCTGGCTGTTTGAATCCTCTCGGCTCATGATCTCCACTCGTCAACTATCGCTGATTAATCCTCAATCAAGCTTCAGGACTTGTTCAAGCTGTCCCTCTCATTGCTTCCGAACAGGTCCTGCACGAGCGTGTTCCATGCCAGTATCTTAGCCCCACCATCGCCCTCTCCCCTTTGTGCTGCTCTTGTCCACACAATTGTTTTGGCCATCACCCATTTTTGCAGGACTGCCCACCACCCCTCTATTGGGGGACCTGTACTTGTGTTCCACATCATAGCAATGCAGCGTTTTGCCAGTATCGTCAAGTCTTTCATTTTTGCCAAGTGTATTCTCTGCCTGTCTCCTCTTGGGAACAGGCCAAGTAGATACGATGCTGGCAACCATACTTGCATTTGGATTCCCCCATTTTGTGCTCTTTATTTGATAGTGTTCCAAAAGTAAGTTATTTTTGGGCATGACCAAAACATATACACCAAATTCACCAACTCCGCCTTACATGGGCAGCTCCTGGTCTGTTCCCCCATGCTAGACCTTCTTTTTGGCTTTGGATTTTTGGATCCAATCAATTGTTATATCAAAACTGGACTACGCAAACTCCCTCTACCTCAGAGTCCACACTTACCAACTGAATAAACTTCAAAGCGCACAAAATGCTGCAGCTAAACTGCTACTTACGCTCGGCCCGAGAGACCACATCTTCCCAGCCCTTAAGAATCTGCACTGGCTTCCAGTGCCCCGAAGGCTGAATTTCAAAACCTTATGCATTTCACATCGAGCATTCCATAAAACTGGACCTCAATATCTTCAAGACAAGCTACAACCCTATCACCCTCCACGTACTCTAAGATCAAGCTCATCCGGTCTCCGAGTCATACCTAAAACAAAATCAGTCAGGTTAGGCGGATCATCATTCTCAGCCTTGGCTCCCACGCTGTGGAGCGCACTCCCACCACACATCCGCCTAACTGAAGATCTAATGTCTTTCCGCAAACTACTGAAAACTTGGCTCTTCCCCTAAAACAAACCCGTACGCAAAATAGCCCAAGCAGAATAACAGCATCTCAACAACACCAATCCAACGAACTACTAGATCTTGAATAACAATACAACATCAAGATCCATGCAAGAAATCGACAACTAATAACCGCTAATGTAAACTAAAAGGACAAACAGAATAGAAGGAGTAAAGTAGATCAAAGCAGTGAATTGGATAAAAAGAGTAAATCGTACGAAAACAGTAATGAGGTTTCAATTAATGAAATGGATGTAATGAGTGTAATGGACAAAATTAACAATATGGGTGAAATGAATGAAGAGAAGAGGATGGAAAGATGAATACAAGAGACTCATGAGTACAGAGACAGATGACTCAGACTGTATGAGTTCATGGCATAGTGTGTAGTGCGGACGAGTATGTAGAGCGGATGAGTGCGTAAGTCCGGAGGAGTGTGTAGAATGCAGGAGTGCATTGAGCAGATGAATGTGCATAGAGGATGAGTGTAGAGAGGATGAGTGCGTAAGTGCAGAGGAGTGTTTAGAACGCAGGAGCGGATGAGTGTATAGAGCGGCTGAGTGTATAGAGCAGATGAGTGTATAGAGCGGATGAGTGTATAGAGTGGATAAGTGAGCGACTTTGTAGAACAAATGAGTGCATATAGCAGATGAGTGCGTGGAAGGAACGAGTACATAGAGCGGATTAGTGTGAATAACGGATGAGTGAGTGGAGCGGGTGAGTGCGCTGAGCGAATGGGTGCGCAGAGCATGATGGGTGCACAGAGCGGAAGAGTGCGCAGAGAGGAAGAGTGCAGAGTGGAGGAGTATGTAGAGGATGAATGCGTAGAACAAACTATTGGGTAGAGCGGACAAGTGTATGGAGCAGATGAGGGCGTAAGAGCGAATGAATGCGTAAGAGAGGGTGGGTGCGTAAGAGCAGGTGAGTGCATAGAGCGAGTGTGCGTAGAGTGGGTGAGTGCGTAGAGCGTGCGTGGGCATAAAGCAGACGAGTGCCTAGAGCGGACGAACGGGTGAAATATGTGGATGGAGTGCATAAAACAATCCAGAATACACGGAACGGATCGGGAACATGGAACAGATTTGAGTGCGTAGAGCGGACTGGAGTGCGTGGAGCGGACTGGAGTGCCTAGAAGTGTGCAACTTACATGGAATAGTTTGGAGTACATGGAACATTTGAAAGAGCATGTAACCCAACATATCACATCGCCATGCTTACTTTCTTCTTTACACCACCATTCAACTAGAACACAGAGATACTATGACACCATTCAGTATAGCTGTTCTCATACCAACATCTGCCTCATACTCCCCATCACTCTAGCTAAACACTGCTTGTTACATACCCCCAGCCAGGCGTTCTCCTCAGGCCTAACACAGCCACAATCGGTCTGGATAAATCCTGCCAGAACAAACACATACTCTTGATCTCTCAACCACCACACCTACCGCTAAGGAGCAGCTATTACATGAATGCCACAGCAGCTGCACACATATCCAGTGCTCACACACACCTTTGACTCTCTCTACTCTCTCCACTGACTTGAAATTCGGTTCCCAAGGGCGTTCAACCTACCATCGCCTTCAGACCATACCAATGGTACATAAGCCGCTTTATAAATGCAAAGTAACATAACATAACATAACATAACATATGCTCCATGCCAAAAGCATAGTCTACACCTGTGCCCAGCTGTATAAATTAATCCTCAGTGCCTGCTCTCCAGTGGCCCATAGCAGTTTCAGGGATCACACTTGAAAGCTGCATTGAGGGTTTGCACCTCAGTTCTAAAAATGACATAACTATGAGAAGGCCGTCCCGGTGGCATATTAAACTAGGCTAAAACAAAGCTCTGGTCATCCGTCAGACGGATAAAGTGGGTGCTATAGTGATATTGAACAGACAGGATCACATTTTGGACTGCCACATATTATTGTCTGATGGTGTAAGTTATCAAAAGATTGTACAAGATCCCAGCAATAGATTTCTTAAGATCATAATGAGTAAGAGCGAACAAGCAGTAGAGATGAAAATGATCAGTAAGCAAGAGTGCGGATACCTAGTGAGAGAGAACTCTAAGGTACCAATATTTTACATTCTGCCCAAAATACATAAACATCAGGAAAAACCACCAGGGGTCAACCCTTTGTTGGAACCCTTATCCACATTTGTGGACTACTATCTTAGACCTTTTGTTTCAAGTATGATATGATATGATAGGTTATTTATAACATGTTTAATACCCAGAGGTTTCTAAGCACGGACCCGGGGATCGAACCTGTTTTGCTCCATGTCGTCTTGCTTCCAAGGCCAGCACGTTGCCCCTGAGATATCCTCCCGAGATCTTATGAAAAGCTTTGTATAAGACACCAACAATGCTATTACCAAAATAGTACAAAAAAGAAGGTGGGTGAGGCGCACACTCCCGGTCCTGGTCAATTGAACCTGTTGCAAAAAATAAGTAGCTGGGTCACATCCCAAAATGGACAAATATTCACAGGGTTAGATCCCTTCTGCGGCAAATCAGGTACTCAGTATTAACAGGGTTAGATCCCTTGCTGCAAATCAGGTACTCAGTAATAACAGGGTTAGATCCCTCAGCTGCAGTTCTGTGGTCTGTAGTTGTTCTCCTCCTAGCGCTTTCTATAACCTTGTCCTATGCTGGTTTAAGTCCTACCTCGCCAACCAGCAGGAATTTGTTTAGATGGACTTCTTGAGATCAAGAATGCTACCCATAACCTGTGGATCCCAGAGGGTTACAATCTCTCCCCAGTGATACATGGAGCTGCTGGAAGCCCTCCTAGCCACACACAACATCCAGATCCACCAGAATGCTGATGACACCACCTTCTGGGCCAGAGCGAGAAGTGCAGCCCTGCCCCATTCCAAATGGCCGCATTGCCCGCATTACTATCCACCGGTGTGTCCGAGCAGGAACTCCACACCAAGATAGCCTCCTCCCCATTCACACTACCGTAAGATTTGTTCCATTATCACTCCCCTATTGAACCATGTTTTTGGCTAAGGCCAAAGTCATCTACGAAGACAGGAGGCAGCCGGATGGCGGATCTGGCATTGGCCAACCTCGAAGACCGAATTAAAAGGCCTAAGACCCCTGTCTGGGCCCGCCATTACCATCGGGCTACAGTGAGCAGTGCAGTCCTGCTCCATTCCTCATGTCCTTGTTGCCTGCGTTACTATCCACTAGTGTGTCTGAACAGGAGCTCCACACCAACATGGCAGCCTCCTCCCCATTTATACTACCGGGAGATTTGTTCCATCAGTACTCCCCTATCGAGCCAGGTTTTGGCTAAGGACAAAGTCATCTATGAAGACAGGAGTGAATCGGAATGGCGAAGCCGGCATTGGCCAACTGCAAAGGCCATTAAAAGGCCTAAAACCCCTGTCTGGGCCTGTCGAGACAGGACAGCCACCCCCACAACCCCCTCTTAAGGTATGTATCCATCCTGGCTCTCGTTTTTATTTTGTTTTCTTCTATATTCAACCTGTGACATAAACATTTTCTATAACATGTTAACAAACTTCAATACATTCATGTGACGCTCCCAATCCTTACCGACTGTTTGTCTTTGTAATCACGCTTCATTGACTTTCTCTCAGTGTACTCCATTCACCGGCATAGTACTTACTACCATGACCGTAATGTCGCCTATTACTTTTATTAGACCCTTAAACTGGCATGCTTGATGTAGTCTCTAGCCCATGAGCTGTGGCTTTTCCGGTGTCACACAAACTCGCCGCTGCAATGCCGAACATTACTGAGCCTCACGTGGTAACTACAGCAAGGCTTGCATCTTTACATTTGTATTGTTTGTAACTGACCTCTTGTCATGCGCTCTTTCTGTACATGCAAACATTGCTCACTTTCTACTGCCTATTATTACCTTGCTCAAATGTCCTCTTATGTGCACTTTTAGACCTGTGCCATTTCGATTTTGCACTTCATTTTAGTGCTTCTCTGGGATCCCAAATCTAGGTGTAGTTTAATATCCATTCACTGATCGTCTACCATTGTACTGTGCTCTATTAAAAAGTGGAATTTAGGAATGTCTCTAAGCAGGTCAGTAAGCATCACTGCAGCAATACCCTGTTCCACAAGGTGAGGCTTTGCCAGTCTGTATACTTGCACCTATTTTGTCTCTATGATGTTTGCATGCCTGATGCAGCCCCCCGTAACATGAGGTGAGGCTTTGCCAGTCTGTATACATGTGCCTATTTTGTCCCTATGATGTCTGCATGTATGATGTAGCCCTCCCATAACATGAGGAAAGGCCTTACCAGGCAGTATCCTTGCACCTGTTTTTGTCCCTATGATGTCTGCATGCCTGATGTAGCGCCCCATAACATGAGGTGAGGCTTTGCCAGTCTGTATACTTGCACCTATTTTGTCCCTATGAGATCTGCATTCCTGATGTAGCCCCCTGTAACATGAGGTGTGACTTTGTCAGTCTGCATACTTGCAACTATATTAACCCTGTAACCCCAATATGTGTCCTTATGCCTACGAATTGACTATGCCCTTTCTGTAACTAGCGCCTAGATGCCCCTGTGCATTGTGCACTAAAATAAATGTCAAAATAAATAAATGAATAAGACACACAGCTATGCATCAAGAACGGTTCCACCAAGGACATAAAACCTGCCTCTCGCTGATCCAGTCTTGAATGTCCAGTGAATACTTGAAGCTCAACCTCTCCAGAACCAAATTTCTACTCCTCACCAACAACACCAAACCCCCAGACATACAGACCTGGATATCAACCATGGACTCTGAGGGGTTCACACCCAAGCTCACCTCCTATGCCACGTCCCTCGGCTTCCACATAGATAACACCTCTCCTTCAAGTCCCACATGGCTCAGACTGCACAGACAGCTCTCTCTCCCTATGGACAGCTTTGGATCCACTGTTCAAGCCCTGGTTCTATCACACCAGGATGGGGTCAATGCACTCCTCACCATCTATGGTGGACAGCACACCACCAGAAGCCAGGACACATGCAAATGTTAAATACACCACTGCAAAAAGGAAATTATGAGAAAACAGCCTTCTCTGCCTAGGCCCCAAGACTATGGAACCTTTTCCCCATCAGCATCAGACTCACCCCCACAATCCTACAATTTAGAAAAGAACTCAAGACTCAGCTCTTCAAGGAATCTCTTGAAGAGGGATGGGGAATGCTACTACCCCATCCCTCTCCTATGTAATTCATGACTCGGAAGAAGGCCAGGAAACATCCCAATCACCCATTCTATTTTGGATGAATCCCCAATGGACTGATGATTGACAGGTACCGGTGAGATACAAATTTATCCCAGAGTGGACGAGGAGCCCCAAGCTACAACTAAAGACACCTCAATAGACAGTCTTGATTAAAGCACCAAAAGGCCAAGTTGCTTAAGAGACACCATGACTTAACAGCGTTAGACATGAAGCACACATGCCTTCCGCACGGTTTATAGTCATAATTTCGAAAACATAATTTCGAATTACAAAAATGTCGAATTCAAATATGTCGAATTTAAAAATGTCGAAAACACATACATATAATAGAAAAAGTCATTAATTCGAAAATAAAATGTTGAAAAAAAATCGAAAAACCAATGTTAAAATAACTATGTAAAATGTCACAAATACTAACGTTTTTTATGGGGGTCCCCTCCCCAACCCCCCATCCCAAACCCCTACCCCAACCCCCCCTACTCCCCATCCCCCCAACACCCCCCATGGATATACCTTTAATTTTTTAAAAAAAATATTTAATAAAACATTAATTAAATAATTAATTATTAAAAAACCCCATCCCAAACCCCTACCCCAACCCCCCCTCCTCCCCATCCCCCCCACCCACCATGGATATACCTTTAATTATTTAAAAAAATTATGTTTAAAAAACTATTATTAATTAATTATTTATTTAAACATTAATTCGAAAAAAAATCAAAAAAAATTCGACATTTTTGTAATTCGACATTTTTATTTTCGAATAAATATTTTCGACATTTTGACTTTCGAAAATATTGTATTTGAAAATATGACTGGACACCCTTCCGCACTCAGGGACATAAACACACACTCAAATACATGAACAACATGAGTGTACATTTCTACAGTTAGAGGACAGACACATGTACACACTGTCATTGCTTTATTATTTTTATCATTAGCCAAATGCAGCAATGCAGAAACCACAAGAAGCAAGAGATCCTGAACAAAGCTTGCAAATGCGTACATGCAAATAACCTTATGGCACTGCAGGAGAACCTATGGGACCTGACAGAACCAAATGTGACCGACCTATGGAGAATGTATCATAGCACAAACACTGTAGAAACCTCATTATAATGTTTTAGGAAAATTACAGCAGGCCACAGGCCTCTCACCCAGAGCCGAGCTGAGCTGAATTCAGGCTGGGCAAAGAGCAAATGTGTGAGACAGGACCCGCTGCAAAGGCCGCAAGATACGGATGACATTCCATTCCCTGAACGACAGTAGCACCAGATGCAGTATATAAAAATAAGTCTTCATAATTTCGAGCTGCACAGCTCCAAATCATGGTCTCCGAACACATGATCCGGCCGACGCAGACAATAGACAGCGACTAGCGCTCAGAAAGGAAGCCGATCTCATACTACCAGAAAGAAGGCCAGAGCAAAGATGTTACAATGTGAGACAAGTGTTGCACTGAGCAGAAAGAGCACTCTCATAGACTGAGGTGGTATACACAAGTTATAATGCAGACACATACTCATTTTATTTACCTTGAAAAGGTACACCAAGAGCTGAGAACCTTTGCAGATCCCAGGCCCGGGGACGTCAGCTGTAGAAAACCACAGTTCAGTATCCTAGGAGTGGGTAGCAATGGGCAAGAACCAATGGAAACACCCTCAAACTGAAACATTACTATAGGTAGTGATGACTTGGGGATGGACCAGACCAGCCACCCGACATGCAAGGGCCAGTAAAATAACATGTATACAGGGTAATTCATGGAATTAAATGGGGTCGCAAGTGTGAAATTCGCAACGCATGTGTGCGAAAGCCATGCAAGTGCCCGTTTGGTGATTCATGGAAGGCGCTGCGCATGGCTTACCTGTGATCTTCGCTGAATCCGCTTGTGGTGCACACATCATTGTGACATCCCGAAGGCTGTGCGCGAGACAGCCAGTTAAGGTGCACACCGCCCAGCGCACACACCTAAAAAGGGGGCTGAGCACACGGAATGGGGAACAACACACGAAAATGTGGTCGTTACGGGGGAAATACCGCTGCCAAGTCCTTGCAACGCCCACACGCACGCTAACAACACGTATGGCATTGCATTTTTTTACCCAGGACCAGCCTTTTTGGGATGTCTGTTGACCAGGTCTATGGCAAGTACAGGTTTCCACCCCATATCATCCTAGACCTGGTCGCTGAGTGGGATAATGACCTCACATTACCCACCCTGTGCTCCCAAGCACTGAGCCCCTTGGAAAAGTTGCTCAATGTACTGCATTTCTTGACCACTGGGTCATTTCAGCAGACAAGTGCCATAGTTGGGGGCGTCTCACAGCCCACGCAGTCACGCTGCCTACACCAGGTTTTGCCGATCATGACTACACGCCCCTCAGTCCGCAGGCACATATACATGCCCAGAACAACCACAGAGGGGCAGGCCATGGTCCAGGACTTTTACAGGTGGCACACTTCCCCAAAGTGCTTGGTGCCATTGATTGCACCCATGTGGCTCTACGTCCTCTTAGGGCCACTGAGCACATCTATCGGAACCGCAAGCACTGACATTCCATCAACGCGAAGTTGGCATGCAATGCCAAGGGAATAATCACTTCTGTCTATGCAAACTATCCAGGGGCCACCCATGATAGTTTCAAATTCAGAATGTCACCCCTAAACCGGGAAGCTGGGCGGCATAGCGACTCATGGCTCATTGGTGCATGTCACACACAGAGAAATGGCAAAACCCAACTAATCACAACCATTATCACCTCCCCAGGGGACAGTGCCTACGCTCTGAGCACCTACATGATGATGCCAATATGGAACCCCACCACCCGATGTAAGATATAACGCAGCCCATATTGAAACCCGGGGCATAGTGGAGTGCACATTCGGAGTGCTCAGGTGGCCAGCTGCCTTAACCGCTCTGGTGGCCAGCTGCTATATGCACCCCCTGTAGTGTGCAGGATCATTGTGGCAGCATGTGTCCTGCACAACGTTGCAACCTGGCGGGGCGCCCTGGTGGACATGGTGGTGCCACCACATCCCCAACCACATGCATGGCCACTGTGCATGGGAGGGGAAAGGGCACGTAGCGAGGCAGCCCATACCCAGCTTGTGCAACATTTTTCACCTAAAATCCCACCTCTGCAGAGTGCACACAGGCCGGGAACATACCAGGTGACAATCGATGATGACAAAGAGACAGTCAACTGTCACAACCCTACCACCCTGAGATTGTTTCCCTGGAAGTGCTACATTGTGTGCATCCCTAGCTACTTAAAGAGAGCCAATGCCGTGTCAGTAACAGGCACACATTCATGCTGCATAAAGGACTACCCCCTTGCAAAACATCACACCCAAATACTGGTATGTCGCCCAACCCCTCCCAAACCCCATGTCACCCGCCCAAGACACCATGGCATGGCATGCACTGTGAAAGCAACCGAATAAATGCACAACACATGATACAACTGTCACAAAGTGCACCATCACAAATGGAAACAGGCCACAGACATTTCCCTCTCACATATGAAAAAGAAACTGCACACATGAATATGTGCTTACCAGCATGACAAATCATGAATGCAGAACCCAACAGTGGCAACTTCTGACAGTGACCAATCACAATAGTCCAAGTGTCACAATCTGACAAAGGCATCAAATTGACCCCTCCCATGTTCACTGTGTTTCTGGTAGGTTAATGTGGCAGGGTACTGCATACAGCATGAACTGCATCTGTAATGGAGACAGGCAAGGTAACACATGAAGAAGCTACATGTAAATATGCATAATGAGCAATATTGAATACAATATACAAATCAACCATGCAGTGGAGAAACCATCATTAATCCCCACTAGGGGTGTATATACAGTTTGGACTACAGACTGGCCACACAACTGATGGAAGCCCAATGCCTCTGTGTAAGTTACTGTCACACGGATCCACCCTTGCAAGCCCATGGAAAGGGGAAGCAGGAGTGGCATATGTATCTGGAAACCAAGCCTCAAACACAAACACACGAAGAAGCCTGTATGGGCCCTGCTGGAACACACAGTGGATGCCTATGGGTGCCACACAAAGCCAAACACTGTAACATGAATGCACAATAGTAAAAAAAGAGGAACATTTTAAATTAAAAAAGAAATAACAAAAATCAAAAATCAAAAAGGGCCAAGGCGGACCGGGGGGCAGGGGCGGTGCAGAGTGCACCCCAACACCCACATGCGTGAATGTAGAGAAAAAAAAAATCCCTCCATGGGCTCATGGCCTGCATGGCTACCCGATAGTGGGAGAACTGCCATCGCTGTCGTCACCCTCTGGTGCTACATGAGAAGGTGGGCGTGGTACGGGAGGCAGACCAGGCAAAGCCCTGGCATGCTCCTCCATGGCAGCAAGCATGCGGGTTTGAAAGGTTTGGTTCTGATGGATGATGGTCCGGCGGTCCCCATGCAGCACGTCACGGGTAGCACAGAGTTCTGCATGCAAGGCCTCACGTGATGCACGGATCTCCTCATGGGTTGCCTGGAGCTCAGCTGAGATGGTGCATTTTAGCTGCTCCAACAGCTGTTCTGACCGTCTACTCCAGGACACTTCAATTGCACCCAGAGTAGCTCTGAGGGAGGTGTTATCTTCCCTCAGGGCATCCCTGTGGGCCCATGCCTCTGCAGATATGGCTGTGTGCAGAGCCCCCAGTTCAGCCCATCGGTCCCTGTTGGCGGCCAACATGTCCTGCCTGTGTGAGTGGCACATGGACCGCGTTGCCTGCTGCTGGATCTCCACCTGTCTTTCGGTGGGGAGAATGGAAGTGACCACCCTATCCATGGCCTGAGCCATCATCTCACTTGATGCCCCCTTTTGTTGTGCAATTGCATACATGGAGTTCTCCCACACAGTATTGCCCGGTGGCGCACGGCCACCGCGTTGCCGGACACGCCACCTGTCGGCCCCAAAGTGATGTGCACCTTGCTGTGCTGGCTCTGCCTGAGGCTGCAGGACTGCATTCCTCCTTTGATCTGCTGCCCCAGGAGCAGGAGCGCATAGTGTGGAGTGTGACCCTGCATCCGTAACCAACACAGGCGGACATTCAAACACTGAATCTGCCATTGAGGGGTCTACCCCCAGTGCAGGTGCGTTGGACACAACAGCATCCCTGCCAGAAACACTCACCTGTAACGGGACATTTGTGTCAATGTCTGATTCAGCACCAGAGCCATAGAGATCCTTGGAGGTGTACCCAGACACACCCATGGACAGGAGCAATGGATTCTCATGCGGCACCACCCCACTTACTCCAGTGGTGCTTGGTTGGGGCTCTGAGTACTCCTGCCCCTGCACCATCTCCTCCTCCTCCACAGCATCTAGTGCCTCATCACCTTCACAAAATTAAAGGAGAAGTCATGAAGACACACATGAACAGCATAGCCGACACACATCACAATGTACACATCCAATACATTAATCAGACATGTCACACATGACACAAACTCAGCCATGCATGCAGTGGCAATTAAATTGAAGGGGACCCTTAAAGCAGACACTGATGACTCCAAAAATTGAAAAGCAACACATGTGCTGCATGGTGCATATAACCTGCATCACACATAAGCCTGTGAGTGGGATGGACCATCCACAAACATGACACATGTCAGCATACAGATGGCACGTAGCATAACCACTGTAGAACTGACAAGGACACCCAGATGGCAGTGAATCACTACTGTCCGCCATCCATGTAAAACGCATATCATCAAACAGAACATGCAACAGAGTGGGACAAAACACACATGTGTCACATGCTGCAACCACACCAGTATGTTCAAATACCGTGATGGGAGCCACATGGATACATCAATGGTAGGCCACTTGGACATGACACACATGAATAGTCATGTTGAAGGTTCAAACAGGGATCAGAAGTGAGCGGGTGCAGTACATGTGCAGGTGCACAGCAGTCAATCAGCCTGATTGATGGAATCATTTGTGTGAAATCCCTGGCCAAAATCCCTAGCCAAAAATCCCTGTCTAAAGTATGGTGATTTTCGGGCAGAAAGGCACGCAAATCTGAGTTTTTCATGCAAATGGTTCCATGAATCAGGCAGTTCAAAGAGAAAAACTGTAATAAAAATGTCATGGCATGATGGCAGTTTAAGGGCAAGTGCAGTCATCATGTGCACAGTGTTTGCAGGCGTCAGTAGAGATACAGTGAACTCCAAACTGAAGGGCAGGGAATGGCTTGGAGGCACTACATGGGTCACATATGGCAGTTATGACTACACAGCCTAACCAGGCACTCGATCACAACACATTACCGAAGCAACATACACATGGTCTGGACACACATGCATGGGCACTCACTGGACATTGTCTCAAGATCTGGTAGGTCTCCCACATCTTGGATCCGATCCTCTGCGATGAACCCTCCAGTGATTGCCTCATGTTCTGTGAGGTCATCCTCCTCTGGTGGTGACTCACTGCCAGTCACCAGAGTAGCGGCGTAATTAGAAGCCAGCTTGTTTTTGCTCGGCGTTTGAGGTCATTCTAACGCTTTGAGCAATCATCAGCTGTGCGCTTCACAAATCCCAAGGAACTAATGTGGTCCGTGATGCACTGCCAGTGGGCCCTACGCTGAGCAGGCATAGTCTTGCACCCTGCCATCACCAGCATGTCGCGGCCATGTTCCGACACATAGCCCACAAGTGATTCTAGTTCCACATTATTGAAACTCTGCTTCCTTGATGTGCCGGAGGGGCGAGCCGTGTCTGGGGTCCCAGCCTGTTCCGCAAAAGCACGCTTCTTCCTCTTGAGAGGTGGTGAGTACTCTGAGTGGCTTATGCCGCTCCTGTCTGCAGGGGCTGAAGCGTAGGTGGACTGGGCACTGGAAGCAGGCAATGGCACAATGACTAAAGATCTCACTGCAGGCATTGGCTGCTGTTGCCAGGACCAAGCGGCACAACTGCCTTGGTGTGAGGGGCCGGTAGCAACACTGTCCCGGCTGGGTGACTCAGAGCCGGAGTGGTGTCAGCTGCTGCTGCCCCTGCAGCCTCCTCACCCTGACTACTTGGGGCAGCAGATGAATTTGCTGCCCCAAAGCCACGTGCTCTGGTGACAGCAACTTTCACTGCCAAACATGGCTTTTACTTCATGACACGGAAGTCGGCCTGTGAGTCATCCCGTGCCTGTTCCGTGACCAATCCAGGCTGGGCAAGTAGGGCCTGAGCTGGGATGGTGTCAGCTGCATCTCCCTGACCCACTGGGGGGGCATAGGTGTCCCTGAATAGTTCTGGACACACTACCCTCTTGGCCCACCCTGCCCACATTGCCCACCACTGACACCTTGGCCACTCTGGCCACCCTGCTCATCCTGGCCACGTCCCCTACCGCGGACACCTCTTGGAGGTCGGCCACCTTTGCCTCCCTTAGCACTTGGTCGCCTCCCAACCATGACACTGATGTACTTGTGCGAATGGGAGGTGCAGAAAACAATTGTCCTGGGTAATTAGGGTAAAGGGGACAGGGTACTAGATGGAGTAGGTACCCCTGTGCTCCTGCAAGGCTGTCTGTGACCCCTGGGGGAAAATGACAGGTCACGCAATGCTCAGGCACCCCAAAAACAAACATGCACACAACCCCTGGGTAGCTCACGTGTGTGGAATTAAGGACCCGCAGTACGCTGTGGCACCCAGAAACACAAATAATACGTACGCGTGGAACACACAGGCTACAATGACCTCTGAATGGGTACGCGACACACAGTGCAACCACAGTTAGCCTGCCTGGAAAATGTACGGAAAAAACATGCGCGTGTGTGTTTTGGCAACACCCCCACCAAAACAAGACGTGACCTCTGCCACAGTAAACAAGGAGTATGTACTGCAACCATTGTGAAGTAACCGAGTATCAACCCGCTTGAAGTACAAGAATAACACGCTCCCTCTCCACAAAAAACATGTACAGGAAAATGGCGTTCTATGCAGACGTTTAACCCGTGCACATAACCACGCCTACACGTGCCACGTCACTTACGTGCTTACGCGCTAAGGGCCTTTCCTTGAATTACACACACACGTGCTGATTTTTCATGTGCCTAGTCACTCTGCATCAAGATGGCCACGCGACAACACATGGAAGACTACTCTCCTGCCCAGAAGGCCATTTACCTGCCCCTAAGGCCCCGAGCAGCCTCCTACGAGCCATCTGTCTGCTGCCAACGTGCCCTGCAATTAGGTGCCTGAACATCAGCCATCACCAGGGGTCCAGTTGCTGTGACCACCCCTGCTGGCACAGAAGACTCCCGACTGGTGTTCCATCACTCCACAGCCCAGCCCCAGGTCCAAGTTGCCCACCCACACCTGCTTCGGGGGTTTCCATGTCGGGCCAAACTCCATCTGGGACCAGTGGCGACCCCCCGGCACAGAGGCAGAGGGCTGTCAGCTTCAGTGCAAATGAAGTTGGCATCCTGGTGGAGCAAGTCCTGGGGCATTATGATGCCCTCTTCAGACAACTGTGCGCCGACAAGGGTAGATGGAGGAGGATCTGTTTGGACATCGTGTTGCCATCAAAGCGGAGGGGGTGGCAACCCGCAACATAAAACACGTCCAGAAGCGATGGGAGGTCTTCAAGTCCAGGACCCTCAAGAAGGCCCAGAGCCTCCTTCGTGCAGTGGATGCAGGGGGGGCACCAAGGCCAATTTACCATCGACCAGATGAGGGTCCTGGAATGCATACGGCCAGTGCTTCACCACCAGGTCATCGAGGTACATACCCGTCTGGAGTCGAGCGGTAAGTGTCCATGCGTTCTCATTCCACAGAGTGCATGTTAAGGTGTGGCAAAGGTATGCAGCTTGGACATATGTGTGACATGGCCCATTTATGGATGTATGTGTGCAGTGACATGACCGTGCTGCATGTGAGTCCAGTCATGTGTGATGCACGTCAATGGTGTATGTGTTCAGATGCATGATGCCCAACCGCATGTGGAGATGCACACATGTTTGCATGTCTGGGTATGTACTATGCCATGGTTGGTGTATGACACATGGATGCTGGTCTCAACTTCATTTATGTGCACAGTGTATATGTGCGTGTGTCTGTTTGGTATGTGTATCACTGTGAGGCACCATGGATGCATGTGACACGGACATATGGGTACCTGATTGGCAGATGTCACATAGTTGCCGATGATTGCACTGTGACAGGAGGTGGAGATGTCCAGATGCATGTCTGTCTGGTGGTGTGTGTGCATTTGATCGGCACTCCCCATGTTGCTTGTGACATCATGCCACCCTTTGGATGTTCATGCAGTTACATGTGTATTGATGCTGATGCCTGTTGCACATTCCCTGCATGTTTGTGCATTTGTGTGTGTTCAATTGATCTGAGTGTTGGGGAGTGTGATTGCGTCTGTGATGTCTGACACTGCCACTAATGTGCAATTGTCATGTGCCTAGTTGACCATTGTATGGTGCCCTGATGCATGTGTTCTGTCTCTCCCTGTCTACAGTGTGGACTGATGAGGAGGGCGGAGGCGGAGCTGTGGAGGCCAGCATCAGGGATGCCACCACCAGCCATAGACGCAAGGCCCAGCTCCCACCCCAGGTAACAATATCTTCCAGGAGTGAGGAGTCTGGTGCCACGTCCATGGCCGCAGCTGCCGAGGGAAGGTCCAAGAAGCCAAGGTCGTAGGTGGACACCTCGGCAGCAAAAGGGGCAGCTGAGCCCCCACAGAAGTGTACTGAGAAAGGCGGCATTGAGTCATCCAGGTTGGTGGGGGGGGGTGGTTGAGCAGGAGGCTGTATCAGTCCCACACACAGGGCCTGGAGGGTGTGGTACCACTGGTGCAAGTGGTGCAGTCCAGGGGAATGAGCAGGAGGCAGCACAGGTCTCCGTGGAGGTGCCTGTGTGTAATCTTGTCCGTGATCCTGTGACTGCATCATCCTGCGCCAGCAGGGATGCCTACGTCCAGACCCTTTGGCAGGGAGGGGATGCGTCTACAACAACTGGCCTTCCTCTCCCTGCAGACGTGGCAATCTGTGACCACATTGAGCCTGTCCTAGCTGGTATCGCGTTGGGCACACGTGGTATTCGGGATGACGTGCAGGGTTCTAGGCAGGACAATGCACATCATTTTGCATACCTGTGCGCCCACCTCGACTTGCTAGGACAGGTCACCGGCACAGGGTTCCTCCGTGTGCTGGACGCTCTTCCAACACCCTCCTCAACTGCACCCGCTATGCGCCAGTCGTCCTCGGTGCCGTCTTCCCGCCCATGTATCACCTGGGCCCCCTGTGGAGCTGCCCCTGTGCCCGCAGCCATGCTGGTGGGGAACACATCCCTGCCACAGTCGGGAGTTGGAGGTGCAGCAGGGGTGGTCACACCACCAACTGGACCCCAGCAAATGGTGGATGTGCAGGCATCATCGAGCAGGGCACGTGCACAATGCAGCCAGGGGATACCATCATCCCGGAGGCCATCATGGTGGCAGAGGAATTTGGCATTGAGGCGGCAGCAGGCTCGGTGTGAGAGGCATCATCACTCAGGGCCAACAACATCCCGGAGGCAGGCATCGGCCGACGGGCAGGAGGTCCCAAGACTGGGAGTGTCTTCTGTGTGACAGCGGTTGGGCCAGCAAATCGATGCAGAGCAGCAGTGGGCGGAGAGGGCACAGCTCACGATGGTCAGGGCGGAGAACTCTATGCATCGGGCGTTGAAGGGCTGAGTCCCTTCGTGGAAACTCGCAGAGTTGGAGGAGTCCATGGTAAGATCCCTGTGAGACCTCAAGGCCACAGAACAGGCCCGCAGGCTCGATGATGCCCTGGCCCGGAACATCAAGAAGTGAGCCGTCGGACTAGCCCGCCGTCTTTGTATATAGTTATTTAGGCTTAGGTTTCATTTTGGTTTTTGTTATGATTTGGAGTCCACAGACTTTGCTCCACTTTTTGTATACAGTTGTTTTTTTTTAGGGTTTTATGTAGGCTTCATTTTGTTTAGGGATCATGGACCCTTCAGACTTTCAGTGTAAATCGTTCAGGACCTGAACATAATTGTTTTTTCTATCCCATGAAGGAATGGGTTTTGATGGTTTTCGTTTTGGATTTCGATTATTGGACTTTGGAAATGGACCACTATTCAGTTAACATTTTTTAGGATTTTCATTTTTCTGGGATTTTTCATTTGTTTTCACTGGACTGTCATGACTTTTTCATTTTCATGTTTTCTTTACAATTTGTCATTTATGTTTTTTTTAATACATTTCACAACTTTTCATTATTGGTGTGGTGTACACATTAGTTTTGTGCATGTGTCAGTCAGCATTGGCTCAGTCATGTGTCACTGCTGTGTGGCTCTGTTGGACATGTTTTTGGGCGCATGCATGTGTGCTATTGTGAATGTCATACCATGGGGCATTTACTGGGGAGTGGGTACAATGGATGGTTGTGTTTTTGCACTGGGGTGGTGCAGCGTGGGGTGGGATTTCGGTTGGCCTTTTTGACATGGTCCTGTATTGTGACAACATGGTTGTTGGGTACACATGTGTTGGGGCCTGCTGGCAGGTTGTCATCACTGGAGGTGGTGTGCGGGGACATTAGATGGGCCTGCTGGCAGGTTGCCGTCACTGGGGGTGGGGGGACATGAGTCGGGGCATGCTGGCAGGTTGCCATCAATGGGGGTGTGGTGGGGGACATGAGTGGGGGCCTGCTGGCTGGTTGCCGTCAATGGGGGTGGGGGGACATGAGTCGGGCCCTGCTGGCAGGTGCCCGTCACTGGTAGGGGGGACATGAGTCGGGGCCTGCTGGCAGGTTGTCGTCAATGGGGGTGTTTTGGGGGGACATAAGTGGGGGCCTGACGGCAGGTTGACATCAATGAATGGGGGTGGGGTGGGGGACATGTGTGGGGTCCTGCTGCCAGGTTGCCATCAATGGGGGTAGATTGGGGGGACATGAGTCGGAGCCTGCTGGCAGGTTGCCGTCAATGGGGGTGGTGTAGGGGGACATGAGTCGGGACCTGCTGGCAGGTACCCATCACTGGTGGGGAGGACATGAGTCGGGCCAGCTGGCGGGTGCCTTTCACTGGTGGGGGTGACATGAGTTGGGGCTCACAAGTGCATTGTGCCATGTGGCCTATCTGTGGGGCTTGGTCAGGTTGGATGGGATGCCTGCAGGGCATGGTCAGGGTCGCAGGGCTGTCTCCGGTGGCGTGGGCTGCCTGCGGTGCATGGTCAGAGTGGGTGGATTACCTGCAGGACATGGTCAGGAGTGGTAGGGGTGTCCCCTGTGGTGCCAGCCCATCACCCCTGACCATGACCCGCGGGCAGCCTTCACCACAGGGGACACCCCTACAGCCCCTGACCATGCCCCGCAGCCAGCCCATCACCCCTAACCATACCCCGCAGGCAGCCCATCCACCCTGACCATGCCCCACAGGCAGCCCACACCACAGGGGACCACCCAACACCCTTGGCCATGCCCTGCAGCCAGCCCATCACCCCTGACCATGACCCGCAGGCAGCCCTCACCACAGGGGGGACTTTTCCCACACAATTTGCCTGGCGCAAGTGGTGTACGCGTATTGCAGGGGTTCCGCAAGGAGATTTTCATGTGATTTGGCTGCCCGTTCATGGTACGCGTATTCCCATGGTTACAGTAGGCCTATTTCATGAGATTTTGTAGGCACGAGCGGGGTACGCGTATTCAAGGGGGTGCACAAGTAGTTTATCATGCATTTTGGCTGCTGCGAGCGTGGTACGCATATTGAAGCAAAAGTGTGGGGAGATTTTCACTCATTTTGACTGCCGCGAGCGGGGTACGCATATTCAAGGGGGTGCGCAAGTAGATTTTCACACTTTTTGGCTGCCGCAAGCGGGGTACGCGAATTGAAGGGGGTGCACTGGGAGATTTTGACGTGTTTTGGCTGCCGCAAGCCGGTTACGTGTATTCAAGGGGTTGTGCAAGTAGATTTTCACGTGTTTTGGCTGCTATGAGCAGGGTACGCATATGCAAAGGGGTGTGCGAGTAGATTTTCACATGTTTTGGCTGCCGGGAGCGGGGTACGCATAGTTTTTTACTCAATTACGTGTAGGGGGCCTGTAAGATGGTCAAGGGTTAGTGTGGCCCTTTGCGCCATATTGGGGATTTCTATTGCTTTTTCTTGTGCAAGGGGCGTTCTTGGGGGCGTAACTGGCGCTGCTGGATGTTCGCTGCGCCACGGCTGCAAATGCCTTGGGAAATCCATGAATACGCTGTGCGCCAGAATGCTGTTTGGCGCTCGCGGCTGGTGAATGCTGGCGCACACTCCCTCTCTGCGCTGGCCGCATGCACTACTTCTGCGCTGAATCCTTTGAATTACCCCCTTAATGTCCACTATAGGTGATATATTACTCAGTAGCCAATCCACTGGTCAAGTAGGTTTTCTAGAGAAGGGCCTAGGTTTTGACATCACTCTGATGTAATTAGGGTACAAAATTGGCCTGCTTGCCAGGAGAAGTTGGGATGTCCACGGATTTATTCTGTCCCTGTGCTGATCTTTGTTGGTTTTGTTTGTAATAAACCACAGTTTGAACTTGCGTTTGACTGAGTCCTTCGTATGTCTTGTGGAAAGTGCTGGACCTTCACAGAGTCCTCAAACTCCTAGTGGCCCTTTGGCATACCTGGGAGTTTTTCCCAACACCCTCCTGTCCACACCTAGGCCATCATATCACCCCTCGCGCCATCTGACTTGCTAGACGCCACATGCCACTCTGTTCCCCGACACCCGGTACAGCTGTACTCTGCCTATGTGCCTCTCTGTATCCTAGCCCCGCTGTATATCTGTTCTGTTGTTATCACGGAAAAGCGCTCCATTATTCATCTGATCTGTTGTATATCTGTGTAAAGCGCTCTGTTATGTATCTGTATGGTTGTATACCCTTGTAAAGCGCTCACTTGCTTCTCGAAGCTATGTCTATACTCAATAAATACAATAATAATAAAAATAAAAATAATAATAATACTCATTATAGTAATAATAACACCCATTCACAAAAGGAGTAGTCTCACACCAGGGTGCTGCATACCAAAGGGGCCTTTGATTTTATTGAGAAGGGAAGGGGTAGAGTTAGTGTAGACTGAGGGAGCTCTTTTCAGCTAGAGGAAGGTTCCACTTTCTCGTTTCTGTCTGCCTGTATATTTCCTTCCTGTCCCCTCATCGTCCTATAGCACAACACATTTTGGTTGTGAGGTCAGAAGGCAAAGTACACGTATTACAAGGACAGGTATTGAATCCTTAAAGCAGGCTTTCATTTGACCAGTCATCTGTGGACTTTTGCCTTTAAAAGAACGGTGATTCCACTAATTCTTTGAATCATCTCTGAGTATCAAACCTTCAAAAAGATTTAGTTTGACCCTGTTGGGAAAGCAATCCTTTCCAAAGTCTGACAGTTGTGAAGTGAAGGTGGGTGTTCCAAGGCAGAGCCAAGCTCTGTCCCCTAAACCAGAGGGGGACAACTGCTGCACATGACATGCCTCTCTGACAGCCCAAGTGTTGCCCAGGACCTCAACATGCAGAAGGACCCTTAAAGGTGTGTGCTAGTTTCCCTCAATATCCCTCATGTTTGGGAGCCTGAGAAAAGGTCCCATCTTGTCCCTGAGACCCTGGAGTGGGACTCACAATTCCTGAGAGCAAAAACAGGCAGGATTCCTGCAATTTCACCATTAAACCACGGTGAGCTGTGATTCGGGTGCAAAAGACATAGATCCAACCATAAGGACCCTCTGGGCTGCCTTGGGCACTCAGTGATCTTCCAACTGCTGTCCACCGTACAAACTGGTTTACCACAACCCTGTGCCATCTGAAAGCATGTCATTGTCTTGGCTCGAAGAAAGAAGTACTGCTTCATCTGCACTGCTGGAACCGCTACTGGTATCTATGGCTTCTTCATCGCTGAACAAGTCACTGATACAATCGACACTGGTGTTCATTCCAAACTACTTCCTTCAAGCCCTCGGATCAAACCAACTCGCCTGTGCATCCTGCCATCAGCCTGTGTGCTATTGAACTGCGACTGCTGAACCAAATCTCACAATCCACATCACTTGAGTAAGGTTCGAACCACAGCCTTCTTCAGTTTGACCCTACTTTGGCATCGGCGTGCTGCTGGACCAATGAGACTGACCCATTCCCATCCACATCAAACCGACGAACTGCACCAAGCATCCTGGATCACCGTTGTCAAACCACCAAGACACTGCAACTTCATTATAGACTGATATCTGTCCTCCATGTCCTTTTTGGACCATGGGGACTAGCTAGGTAACATTAATACCTAAAATCAAGAACAAGCCCATTTGAACGTTGTGGCTTTTATGACCTTTTCTTTCCTTGCTCGTTACTCAGAGTGCAGCATCTTGATATCTTGCATATTCTATATTCGTTCTGCATGGGTGTGTTTTTGCAGTGTTTTCTGTTTAGTTATTATTGCATAGACTGTTTTTAATTAAAGTATATACAAATTTGTATAGAACATTGATTGAACATTTCTTTATTTTGACTACATACAAATGTGTGACTGCCAGGCATGCACGTATCTAAACAAGGCTCTTAATCTTTTAATCCTGCCCTGATTACTAGACGGAGTGGACTTGTTTCCAAGACCTATCACAGAAAGTGTGTCATTCTGAGTATTTGACTGGACAATCATCACCTGAGATGTTCATTGGGCTGGGGTCTTACCTTTTCCAGGTCATTTATAGTACAATCAGAGTTTTTAGAAGTTCATGCCAGATTACTCCTGCTTGTCAGTGCTGAAATAATAGCTTGCATACCCAATATAATGGTACTGAATGGATCAACCTCAGAAAGATCAGGGGAAGAGTCAGATTCAAAGTTGTGAGGTGTCACGAGTAACGCTTAACCATAAGCAATCCACCATTTCAAATAATGGGCAACACTTTTACAGGGTTGATAAAGCCAACAAAGTTGGTTTGTGTATTTTGTATTAGATGGGCATTTTCCAGGCACAGCTATCATAAGCCCAAGTATTCACACCATCTTCAAATGGTTGCCATCCTATGGCCAGGTATTTGCATGGTGGCAGTGCCTAGTGACAGCTGCTAGCTTTGCCAGTGCTTATTTGACTTGTGAAATGACAACTGCACTGCTTCATAAGTTTTAAAAACATCTATTACTACGACAGGAGCCTAGGGTGCTAATATCAATAATTAAGCAATATGACCTGGGCAAGAAGTTGGTTTTGATGGGCTGGAAATCACGGAATGCACCAGTTCTCAAAGATTGGATTGAGGGGATGTCTGCCCTTGCGTCCTTGGAAAAGGTGGTTTTTAAGAGGCAAGGGAAGTTGAGATTGCATGGAAAGGTTTGGGATGACTTTCTGAATATTTACTAATTTCTTGCTGGTTATGAATATATAAGGTTCTGCTGTTCTGTGTATATTTTACTGTGCTGTATTAATTGTTCTGATTGATTTACTTATTTATCTATATGTGACATTTTATAAATAAATAAATAAAATGTTTTTAAAAAAAGCAATATGACCCGAGCGGCGGGGGAATTACCGACTCAGGTAATGCCCTGTAGCCCATAGTTATCGAAGGCCCCGGGGCATTACCTGAGTCGGTAATGCCCCCGTCGCGAGGGTCATATTGCTATTAGTAACCCGGCCCGCAATATCTGCGTGACCGGGGCACTAAAAGCATGTTTCTGTCCCGAAACGCTGCAGCGTTTTGGGACAGAAAAAAAAGAAATGACCAAGAAAATGGCCGCCATATAAGGGAAAACGGAGTCCGTTTTCTCTTTCCATGGCGGCCATCAGGAGCGGACGCGCCGGGAACAAAAGTGTTCCCGGCGCGTCCACTCCTGAAAAAGGATCAAAAAGAAGGTAAGTGGGGTTGGGAGAGCGGGGGAGAAGAAGAAGAAGGGGAAAAAAAAATAAGTTGCTGCGTCCCGGGCGAGGGACGAGGGAAGTCTCCAGCCGTGTGGAGGCGTGGAGCGGGGATGGCCCCGCTCCAAGACTTACCCGAGTCCATGGCGGGGGGCGAAGGCAGGCTTTCAGCCGTGGGGAGGCTCGGAGCAGGGATGGCCCCGCTTCGAGCCTCCTCATTGGCTGAGGGGTCCCGACAGAGGGATTCCCGGCCTGGTAATGACTCGGCGAGGGCCAATCAGAATGGCTCTTGCATTCTGATTGCGCCCTCGCCGGGTACTAACAATCATTATTATAGTCTTCACCAGCTGGTAAAAATGCCGGGGCCTGGCGTTAATGCCATTGGCTTGTTTAGCCCTTTAACTTTGTCAGTAACTGACCGGTGGAGCATCTGGGAAGGGGCATTATTGCTTAAGTAACAAATGGAAAATTACTGTGGTTAATGGTGTGAGGGGAGTACAGTTTTATGATGCGAAGAAGTGACAATGGAAGCCCATCTTCCATAGCATAGTCTTCATCGAGGTTACTATAAATATGACATATGCCACACATTTGTGTTTTTCTTTTCAAATCAAAAATAGCTTTATCCTACCATGTGATGACCATGTGAGGTATCTGTTTCACTTTGTTAAGAAAGTTCCCAGCAGTGTCCTAGCACATCAAGGTTCATTGTCAAGCACAATATCCAACGTGTGAAAGCAGAGAATCAAGCATTATGACATTCAAGACATTAAACAGTGAACAAATAAACAAATAACCATGGAACACATTCAAGATTAATACATGTTGCAGCTAGAACGCAGAGTGACTAACCAGAGCCTGTGGAGAGCAGGAGGGTAATTCCCGTGCCCTACACTTTACATCTCACTGATGTGATGCCGAAATGGACCTCGAAATTCCAAAAGGTAACATTTATTCTGTCAATATTGCTATCTGCGTTTTCCTTTACGTGGAAATACGTATTAAATGTACAGACGGGCATCTCCGAGGCTGTTACGTGTTCCCATCTATCTAATGTGTGTCTTATTCCATGCCACTTTCAGAAAGTGTCTCTTGCTGTCTTCGATTTATGTCAATGGGATGTTGTATCTTGACCCAGCCAGATCTTACACAGTGGAAGATCAGACTGTAGTTGCTGGTTCACTAAAGCAGTTCACTGCCAAGATAGAGCCAAGCAGACGCCTTTCACTACAGCACCGCTTAATTGCGTTCCGGGGAGTGCTTTATCCAGAATCAGAACCTGGAAATCCAGATGATGCAATGTGGCATGTAGCTTCTGCATGCTTATACTTGGTTTCATCATTCCCAATACAAAATGAACCAAAATAAACCATGACATGTTTAATGTCAAAGGGAGTTTGTTCATCACATAATTGAGTTTGGGATAAGCATAATGTTCACTCTTTGCACTTTACTCCAGAGACATATCCGTGATCCAGTCCATATTAACATGTACATGTAGTCATCGTCCATAACGAGACGCATCTGCCAAGGACCGTTTTTAGCAATGTGTATAACGACGCACATGTTTCATTTTCATGCAGGCTACTGGCAGGCATCCACTCATTGCCAAACTCAAGTTGCATTAATTTCCTTAGTAAGTATATCTTCCTGCACTCATTCGGAGCGGCCTCCCAGCATGAGCATTCACCATTGGCAACGGTTGTGGGAAACAATATTTGACAGTGTGCCTGCCTTCTCTAAACAGGTTGGGATAACACTGCAGCATTCAGGCACAAGGCTGTTCCCGCTTCTCTTTCACTTCATCAACGAACCCTGCACTTCAGGCGCGTGAAGCCTGCACGCTAGGAGCCCTAACATGGCGTTTGCTATTGTTCTCCCTGCCCTCAACAAAGGAGCACTACAGTGAGCACCAATAGATTCCCCTTCGTGACCCCCGCCTCACGGCATGTGGGATTTATCACTCCCAAGGGTCCACCAGCACATTTGTATTAGGTGACAAACAGGATTTGTTCGCTAGAACACTACTTTCTTTTAACATGATTATGTTACCACCTTGAGCATAATTACTGGTTCAATCATAATTGGAAAAGGTTTTACAATATAAAAAAGCGTTCTTCATTTTGTATTTAACAGCAGACCGGCCATTTTGTTTTCTCTCTGCCTCTCTTGCCATGTTTCTGTTTGTTTTTGGCTCCTGTTGCCACATGTTAATGACATTTTAATTTGCAAAATGTGTTAATAATTTTCTTGTGATTTCATGCATACATGGTTTGATTAATACACACACCTCCGAGAAAGAGCAGATGCTCGAAACACGTGTCGGATGGGCTCACAAATGTGACAGAGACTATTAGGAACCCCTATTTCTTTAAAGTACTGCTTAGGAAACGCCTATTTTCTATTGTCCTTTCAGTTATTGCTTGATTACACCACACATGTGTTATCATCATATCAGTTTGTGTATTTACACTCCTACCAAATCACCAATTGTTTTTAAGCACTGTATCGATTTCATCTCAATTGTTGTAAGGCACTTCATTGATTTTGTTTTGATTCCAATATAAACATCAAATGTATACTTGCCTGCGAATGGTAGTTCTTATATCTGGTTTGTGAGGTGCCCGATATGACATTGTGCTTGCACTTTACTCAACTGTTCAGTGTGTTACACGGAGACACACCATTGTCTGTCTCCGGAGCGATTCACAGCATTTACAGTATTTCCCAACTTGCAGCGCAGTCAACTGTGACACTCCCAATTTTTTGAATGTTCAGCGCATAATTGACTTTGGCATAAGCATCATTTTCACTATTTGAACTTTACCCCAGAGGTATATCCGTAATCCTGTCCATATTAACATGTTCATGTAATCATCTTCCATAACGAGAAGATGCTGTCAAGGACCTTGGTAAAATTTTATTCCCAAGTATGTCATCCCTTCAGTAACCCAGTGTTAGGCAGAATTATATGCAGTACCCTTTGGGAACACCACACTCAATTAGGACTACAAGTGGCAGTGCAAATTCACCTTTGGTACAAGCCTGTACTACACAGTAAAATTGTAGCGATGGCTGAGCAGACAGACTTATCTCAAGAGCAAGTGAGCAGTATCAATAGTTACACAAAGGACAGCAATTACTATGATTCAAACAAACAGTGACTCAAGGTTTCTGAGTAAAAGAGTATAAATCTATTTACACATCAGTTGTAAAACATTTCACTAAACTAAAGCAGTTGAAAAATCACACGCTTAATACACTATACCACACCCAATATATTCTGGACAAGTTAGGTTCAAAATGAAGTGTGAGCAAAATGGCACTCCAGCAATTTAAAAGGGAGGGAAAGACAAAGTTAGACAATAATTGAGTAGCACCAACAAGTAAGTAAGCAGGGCAATCTAGAAAAGCAACTACAGTGAGGAAATCAAATTAAAGGGGCTTGTCGCAAAGTCAATGGACCAAAACTTTTGCTCATGATCACACGTTTTAGGGTAGTTTGTGGTTAAATATTTGCCAAGAGTTCAGGACGAAGTTGGTCGGCAGAAAAGTTAAAGAATGGAGAAGGACAAGCCCTCGGATTGGCGAAAGGTTTTACACACCTTTACTGTGGCTGGGTGAAACGAACAACCAGATTTGAACAGTACCTTAAATGGAGAAGAAGGCTGTAGCTGAGGCGGACGTTCCTGACAGGTCCTGCAGGCTCACGGTTCCTGAAGCGACTATTGGACTGACATGAAGTAGGAAGACTAGAGGGTCCTGCACTGCCCAGGGAAGAAACTAGCAGCAGAGCAAAGCAACAAATAAAAGGTGTGTTCCTTAAAACAAAAGCAGGCTTCGTTCCTCCTGGCTATCCGGTTCACTGTAGCTATGTACAGCAAATTCGACCAGAGAAGGGGGGCCTGGCGAGCAGTTTGGTAAACTGGTTGTTCCCACCAGCTAGAGGGGAGGTGATTCCTTGCAGATCTTCCCTGTCGTTAGAGTATGAAGATTCTGACCTGCAACAGGGCTTCACCGGGAGGTTCAGTCATGGCAGGAGTCCTCTTCTGTCAGCTCCTCTGCCATTCTCTCGTTCCAGTGGCGACTCTGCCTTTCCAGCCCCACAGACCTGCTTTTTATGCAGTTTTCCCCCATTCTCACAGCCTGGCTGTCAATCACACAGCAGGGTGGCTGTCCCACCGGGACAGTCACCACAGCCATTCAGATCAGAGTGCGACATGGGTCTCCACGGCAACCCTGTGCAGGGAGTCCTAAACCCCTCCCTAACACCCTGTCCCCCCCAGACATACAGGTACCTACGGAGGGCTTCTGTGCAAAAGCCCACAGAAGGATGGCGAACAAAGGAACCAAACCTAGTTTGGCATGCAAAGTAAAACACAAGAAAGACTTTTACAAAAAGAAAGGGCGACTAAACCCAGCCGGAACTGTATAAAAACCTATATGGTCTAGCTGGTTTAAGTTCGAGGCTACCAAGATAGCCTAAACCAATACCAAGGCTATTTAAGATAACCGTGGTAGGGAAAATAGGGTAGTTACCACGGCCACCAGCCAAGTCTTAATGAAAAGGGAGCGAAACAATGCTCCAAGAGAAACAGACAAAAAGGGATAAGTATTAACCCTTTCCAGCACTCTATTTAAGATAGTTTATACTGGGTCTGTGAGTTTTAAAAGAGAATAATAAGGACAATGGCAAATTTACATGTTCTGTCAGACAGTAGTCAGTTCCAGAAAATGGAGTCAGAGTTCGGAAGTCAAAAAGACAACCCTGTGTCACTGCACTGAAGGTGCTGTGTAACACATAGTAAAAAGATGGTGCTTATGGAGTAGGTGAGGCTCCACAGTCTATGAACACAAGAACATGTTAAACACACAAGCAAAACACATGTAAGAGTGGGAAAAAAGGCTCACACTCTTCTCCCTAACACCCAGATAAAAGGATATTGGAAAATGTCTGCCTTGGAAGTAAGCCAGGAAGAGGGGTGCATCTCAAATATCTTCTTTGTTCTGCCATTTAGGGTATTTACTCTCTACATGAGCTCATGATTCTATGTTGCTATCAAAAATGGGATTCTAGGGCAAATAAAAACAAGAAATGGTTGCAAAAGACATCCCTGTCTGATGCCCCCCTCTATTTCAAAGGTTTTCAAAGTGTCAGCATCATAGCATAGGGGTTGCAATACAAGGGAAGGACAATAATAATGAACGTGTCACCAATGCCAAAGCAAGACAGGGTCCTGAACATGTAGCCCAACTCCATCCTGTCAAAAGCCTTCTCATAATCTAAGGAGAAGCCTGGTGTCAGGGTCTTGGTTATATGCTCCTCCCATAAGATGTTAAGCAGTTCCTAAACATGATTTCTGCCCATCCTGCCTACACATATTCCATCTTAAAAGGACGAGTAACACAGGTGAGTAAATATGGAGCATGGGTGCTCAAATCTATTTTTTTTATTTTGACCTTTATTAACATTTATGAACTAGAAAGATCTGTAATTACTACACTTTAAGTCATTTGAACTCAGTTTGGGGGCAGACATAAATAATGCCTAGTTGAATCCCGGACTGTTAATATCAGACTCTCCCTCAAAATATGTCTTGGTCATCAAGTGGGGCTATCAGGGCATCAACCCTCTAGCCATATCTTTCAAAGCATGTCCAACCTAATTTTCTGATATTGGTGCTCCCAAGAAATCTCTTACATCAGCATTAAAGATGGGGAAGTCAAGGTTGTATAGAAAGTTGCATTGCTCTGGTATATCAGAAAAGACACAGAAGTAAATAGCGAATTATAGAAGTTAGCATATGTAAATGTATTTTATATATCCATAGGGTGGGATATACATCAACCATCATCTTTAATAAGGAAAGGAACCTCTGCCGCTACCTGAGGTTTCTATAGTTAGAGGACTAATTGCCTCCCCGCCTGGCAAATTCCACCTTGCTCTTGTTCACATATATAACAGTGAGTCTGAGGAGATGTTCTGTATTTTCGAATGAGGCTCTTAATTCTGTTTTCTCAAGACTCAACTTTCTTTTTCCAGTGTTGTCAAAAGGCTGAGGAATTCTGCAATGCAATTCTCCTGAGATAAGGTTTGATGGAGGCATTTAGTATCTCCATTACCAATGAAAAGGTGTGTTACAATTCAAAATACGCCTTAAGGGATTGTTTCATCTTGTCCTTCTCTGCAGGGTAACAGTTTATTCTTCACCCCATGATTACAAGCCTGTCCATCATCATAGGAAATATTCACAAGATGTGTGCATGGTTCATAAAACCAGCCCACTACCCTGAGCACAGTAAGTGGTTATACTGTCTAGCAGTCAGGGGTTGAACACTCCACTGCTCTTTCAGATCATGAAAATGCAAGGGATCTCAGAAACGGTCTCTGTCTCATTCTGTCACTTAATCTACCTGCATGAGCAATCTATGAATGGTTCATACAGCACATTACAATCACCACTTAGCAACATAGGAAGGGGTCCTGTTTCAAGGAATAGCATGTTCAAATAAGAGAAAAACACAGTTTTTGGATATTTGTGGGCATACATATTAATTGCACTCCAAATGTATGTTGCGGGATGTATTGACCCACTCCGCTATGCTATGCGGCATCACCCTGCCAGTTGTGGTGAAAAAAACAGCCACATTGGCAGCAAAACCCTTGTGCGCGCCAAAAACCTACAAAAACCTACAAAAACTGTGTGCTTCAGCACACAAAAAAGGGATGCACAACCTGCCACCCATGGTGCATGTGCAGAGGAAGAGAGTACATCCTGCAGAAATGTGCCTGTGGGTCCCATGACCAGCAAACAGAGTGCAGAGGGAGAAACAGCACTTTGCAAATGAAAGTGAAGAGCCGCAGAGGGCTTAGGAGGGAGGGTTTGCATGTGAATCCATGCCAGACCCATGCTGGAGAACAACAGTTACAGGTAAGTAACTTGTTCCACACAAATGTGCCTACAAATGACATTTGCTTTGTTGCCAAAAACTCCAAAATGCCTGTAACACAATACTTTTCAACATTCACAAACTTGCCTGGTGCTAAAATCCACGTATCAAATTAAACATTGTGAAACACACAAAGTCTGAAAACTGACAGTCTATTTGCCAAAATCTGGTGCAGCACCCGGGCCTGCCTGAATGACAGTTGTCAGAGGAGTACTGAGGAAGCTTTAAAGTGACCTAAAACTAAAAAGTCTGCTGAATTAGCAAACATAAATAGGATTAGTGCCAAAAAGGGATTCAGATTTTAGTTATGTTTTTGATTCCACATATTTTAAGGCCAAGAAAGAAAGGTATGTGTATATGATGCAACAAATGTGTTTTTTGCTAAGTTTAAAAGTCAATTAGCTTGGTTGAAGCTGCCAGAACTGGAAAAACAGGTTTTTCTCCCAGAAGGAGGGCCTTCCTCTCAGCAGAAACTCACTGGGGGTAAGAACAGAATCTTGTCTACAGAAAGCAAAGGAACAATGACAATGCTGCAGCCCAGGTAATTGGACGTGTGAAAGGGGTTGTAAAAGTCCTCTGGAAGGACAAGCAAGGAGGGGGGTGCCCTGGACTGCAGGAAGACAAAAAGAGGCGGAGTCAAGCGACCATCTGTTGCTAAACATGAACAAAGAACACATTTTTTTAAAAACTCATAACTTGTTATTCAAAGTGGTGAAAAATATAAAAATGACAGAGTTGTTAATTTAATTTCTGGCTGCACGTGTGAAGAGGCAGCAGAACTGGATGACACATTCTGTATAGGAATGGCAAGATATGTTATTTTATGCAAAATGTATTACTGGTAGAATTGTGAAAATGTAGACGCATTTCCCTATGTTAAACAGGCACATTTGCGGAAATTTGCATAAAAATTGGAAAGTGTGTTCATAGCAAAAGGGCAAAATTCTGTAGAAAGGGGAGACAAGATCCCACCACTGCGGGGTTTTGAGGAATAGCTGCTATGTAAAATATGGCATATTTGTGTGTGATTTGTATAAAGGTGTCCAATGAAGAAACGTACATTCAGTATAAAATCTGATTTTGAGACCAATGGCTAAAGGGAGGTCTCTGAGGATTGTAAAGCAAATCATAAAACGTGACATCACCCAGCATTTATCCAATCACTCATATTGCAAGACGGAGATGAAGTTTGGTGCAATTCCAGCTCACAGGGGCAAGCATAACAAAGCCAGCACACACGCCCCCTTTGTGATGTCATTATATAGCATAAATAGAGACAGCTGACAACACATAGGGACTCACTCATCCAGCCACTTTCCTGGTTCCGGCAAAGCACTCTGATCCAGCATCCTACATCCAGCTTTAAATATTCTTCCAGATCCAAATGCCAATCTCTTGCTAGCAATAGAGACTATTGATTTCCAGCAAGGCCCCAAATCCTCAAATGTATTCTCTCCACTCAGTAAAGCACTGGGTGGTGTGAGAAGGACTTTAAAACAAGTATCCAGAAATTCTCTGGCTTGCCACCACTAGGCTTACCTGAGGAACTCACCATGCAGCTGATCCAAATAACCACAGACTAGGAGAGCAGATCCTGTGCCAATCCTGGCCATTCTGCCACCTCCAGAGGTGGCAGAATTGCATTTATCCATAAAAACTCACTAGGACTAAGAGCTCTACCGTCCACTAATCTGGAATCTGCTGAGCTACTCTCTGTTAAACTCCCACTTCCGGCCAACCAAAAGGCCACCATTCATCTAATATACATGCCCCCGGGTCCCCCTACCTCCTTTGTGGATGACATCACCTCCTTATTACTTGACAAAGATAAAACAAACTCTTAAACCATCATCCTTGGAGACCTCAACCTAGGCCACCAAAACCGCAATGACCTTGCGGCCCTTGACTTTGCCAACACCATAACGGATCTTGGTTTCTCACATCATATACAAGAACCTACCCACATCAAAGGGTGGTCTCTAGATTGGCTAAGTGACACTAATTGCAACATTAACTTGCTCTCGAACGCCCCTTGCGCCTGGTCTGATCACCATATCATCACCTTCAATATTGAAGTAGCTCCTCTTCCTACGCCTACCGTCGCTCCAGCTATCAATACCAGAAACAAAAAGAACATAACCACGGATAAGTTACTCCCCCTCATCCTCCCTACCCTTAATAACGCCACAGACTCTTTTTCGGACCCTACAATCTTAGGCGACACCTATAACCAGATTGTGTTCTCAGCCATTAACTTCATTGCCCCGCTCAAACTTAGGAGACCTAAACAACATGCGCACCTCACCTTGTGGTACACAACACAACTCAGAGTGCTGCGTAAAGAGAAACATAACGCTGAGTCACATTGGAAAAGTCACCCTTTTGATGCCCACAAGGACAGCCTCTTCTTAGCCACTCTCAATTACAAAGAAGCTATATTCTAGGCCAAAAAAGATTCCTTCAATAACCGTATCGTGTCAGAACAATCTAATACCAAGGAATTATTCAAAATTGTCAAGGAACTTGAGACGCATGCAGCCCCCCCGACTCCTGCACTAAAGATAGCAATTGGTGTACTAATATACAGACAGAATCTGGGTTGGTTCTAGGTATGGAAACAGCCTGTGCTAGGCTCCTCTGTTGTCCGGAACTAGTGAGTTATTTTGGTATTTGCAAGATCACAGGAGCTGCTGGGGTTAAGCCAGTACCCCAATTTGAGTAGAAAGAAAATTTTTTCTCTACTGGCTATCTTGCTTCAGTAGTTGAAATAATATTTCTAACACTTTAGTTAGTGCGATACAGGATTCGCTTTTATTAGTGATAGTGTTGAATGTTTCTTTATATTACATCAGATAAGCTTTAGGGCAGTAGTGCGCCCTGTTTGTCAGCCGACACGTGTTTCGACCCGTGGGTCTTTATCAAGGCTGATGAATATTCAAAAATCATGTGGTTCGTGACATTTGTGACATGATTAATTAAGTGCATGAATAGTGGTGATTGTGTGAAGTGAATGGTTTGTGGTACGGTATTCAAAATTCCTTAACACATACATTTGATGAAGTGAATTATAATTCAAGGTTGGAGAAAAGAGGAGAGAGAAAAGAAAAGGTTAGCAAAGAGGTGGTAAGAGGTGGTAGACATACTGGGTTATGGAAACATTCCCCAGTATGTCATTCAGCAGAGCACCGACACTAAGAAATTTACTTAGCCCATCCTTTCTCTCTGAGAAAAATATCCCCGCACAGGACTGGTGCGATACAGGATTCGCTTTTATTAGTGATAGTGTTGAATTGTTTCTTCATATTACATCAGATAAGCGTTAGGTACACTTTAGGGCAGTAGTGTGCCCTGTTTGTCAGCCGACATGTGTTTCGACCCGTGGGTCTTTATCAAGGCTGATGAATATTTAAAAATCATGTGGTTTGTGACATTTGTGACATAGGTTAATTAAGTGCATGAATAGTGGTGATTGTGTGAAGTGAATGCTTTGTGGTATGGTATTCAAAATTACATAACACATACATTTGATGAAGTGAATCATAATTCAAGGTTGGAGAAAAGAGGAGAGAGAAAAGAAAAGGTTAGCAAAGAGGTGTTAAGGGGTTTTAGTCAAGGTTGGGAGTGGCGAGGAAAGAACCTCTTACCTATTGTCAATAGGTCTTGAGCCCCCTGTGGGGTCCTGGTCCTGATATGGATGCTGTCCTGTTGGCAGTTGTGGCTCCTGTTGGGCCATGGAAGGCAAGGGGAATTCTGTTAGGGTGCTGGGTAGCAAGGGCTTGGAAAGGCTGTTAATAAGGTGGCGTAGTGTTAGCATGCCATGGCCACTTTTAGTGTTGGGGCTAAGATGTATAAGCCAAGTGGTGGGGGTGCTGTCCCCCTGGAAGGAATATTATGGTGGGACTTGCCAGGTTGTGGAGGTGAGGTCGCACCTGGGTGAATGGTGGCCGTGGCGGGACCTATGGGAGGTGAGGTCCGGCTGAATTGTGTGAGCCATGGTGGCCCGGAAGCTGTTCTCCCCAAAACCTGTGCAGCGAGTGGTGCCTGGGGTTAATTATGGCATGGCAGTGATGTTGCACGGCATGGAGTGCCAGTGAGGGTGAATTTTGAAACCAGCTGGCAGGCCGTGCTGAGATAGCAGAGCAGTCCGTTCTAAGTTGGTAATAACGTGGGTGAATGAGGGGGCTTGAGAATTTAGCCAAGCGCTGTGGCTGCGGTGGCTGGCCTGCACTCTAACCATGGGGATGGATGAGGGCGCTGCTGCCAGTTTGTGAGTTGTTTGGCAATTCATAATTGCGGTTGCTAAATGGGCCGAGATGCACCTGTTTTGGGTGAGTTATGGTTGGTTAAAAGGGTGCCAATCCATCAGTGGCGGAGTGGTGGTTGTGTCCATAAAGGACATATCCAGGTGGCTAGGTGCGACGACGGGTGAGGGTTTCTCCCGGGGCTTACCTGTAAGCAGCTGTTTCCTAGGTCCGTACGGCTCCTGTGCGATGTCCGTCTGATGGCCATCTTAAATTATTTGCATGGAGATGCCGAGTCACTCAGTATGCGGACCGCGCAACCGTGGGGGAATAGTGTTCCTGTATGCACGATAGCGCATGACGGGGGAGAGAGGCGGTGAGCACGACACATGCGCAGTCTGCAGCATGTTCATTTTCGAGGGATTTGGCCTGCGCATGCGCAATGGGATTAGTATCCCTATGGCACGGATGGCCGTTTGAAGAATTTGGGCGTAATAGGCTATGGGAAGGGGTCGCAAGCAGGGAGTGGGCGATGTCCATGTGTCTGAAGTATGTGGAAGTGTGGCAATGATTTTAGCACATAAATAAGTAAGGTTTGTGATTGGTGGTGAAGGTGTTGAGTCAGGCCCAGGTGAGCCTGTGCTATAATGAGCCCCTGGTTGGGGGATGTGTTCGGGTAGCGATGAATTGAAAAGCAGTGAATGCTTTGTGTGATGGGTGGTGAGGAGTCAGAAGCCAGGTGGCAATTATGCCTGTCTGTATAGGGTTGGTCCTAGTTGCCCAGTGGACATGGGTCAAGAGTGGGAAGGTGCCCTTGCTGTCCGTGAGGATAGGGTTGTGTCCGAGGATGAAGGTGGGGGTTCCCTGATTCATGCAGGTTTTATGAATGGTAATGGATTTAGAGGGCTCTAGTTGTACTGGTGTTCACTGTGCTTATCGGTCTGGTTAGGGGAAATTACAACTGGTCGGTTAGTTGGGAAAGGAGAGATTTTTACAGAAAGACATTGAAATCATGATCCTTGTTAAGGCCATTCTTAACATATCTGAAATGGCAGATCAATCATGCTTCCTCTTGTCTGAGTCTTTTAATTCGGTCTCCTCCTCTGGTTCCCAGTCGTACAGTTTTCAGTCCGATGAATCTTATCTGGTTCTTGTCATCCATCTGGTGATTCCTCTGCCAGTGGTTGGCCAGTGAGAGTTTTGGATCTTGCGAGTGTATGCTTTTCATGTGTTCTCTTATCCGGGTACGAACTTCCCGGATGGTGCTTCCTATGTAGATTTTTTTACACACACAGATTAAGGCATAGACTACAAATTTGCTTCTACAGTTAAGGTGCTCCATGATTTTGAATGTTGGGCAGCCTATGAATTCAGCACATTTAGTTTGGGTAGCATATTTACACATTGAGCAGGTTCCACATTTGGTAAAGCCAATTTGTATTTGTTTACTTCGCCAGTCCTTTGTGGAGATATTTTTCTCAGAGAGAAAGGATGGGCTAAGTAAATTTCTTAGTTTGGGTGCTCTGCTGAATGACATACTGGGGTATGTTTCCAATTGCGGTTTGATATGCTCATCCATGAGGAGCAAGTCCCAGTGTTTGGTTAACATTTTTTGGATGGCATGACTGTCTTTGTTGTATCTGGTTACAAACCGGATCGTTGGGTTTGCATCTTTTTTCCTTGGTTTAGGCGAGAGCAAAGTTTCTCTTTCAATGTTTATGGCTTGATTCCTGGCTAATGTTAGGTTTTCGGTGGAGTAGCCTCGACATTTGAATCTGTGATCCAGCAAGTCACATTCATCTGTGAAATGTTTTTCGGTGTTGCAATTTCTTCTGGCATGAATGTAGTCCCCTTTAGGGATATTCTGTATGACACTTTTTCTGTGACAGCTTGTCGCATGGAGGGTTGAGTTTACCTCTGTCGGTTTGCGAAAGGTTTTGGTTATTATTCTGTTGTCCTCAATAGTGATCCTTACGTCCAGAAAGTCAATTTGGTCTGTGCTGATGTGACTGGTTAGCTCGATGCCATAGTTGTTTACATTAAGGTAAACCACATATTGGTTCAATTCTTCCTTGGTTCCTTTCCATATGAGGATGATGTCATCAATAAATCGTTCCCAGTTGACAATATGGGTGGTGAACTTGTTTTCTCGCATTGCATGCTCTTGTTCATACGAATGCATGAAGCAATTAGCTAAAGCTGTAGCATAGCTTGCTCCCATCGCGATCCCCTTGGTTTGCTTATAATATTCTCCATTGAAAATGAATATGTTGTTGGTCAGTGTGAATTTGAGAAAGGATTTGGTCATTTCAACTTGGTCAAGATGTGATGCTGACTCGTGCTTGAGTAGGTATCCTAGGCTTGTTATGACTAGCTCATGATTGATGGATGTATAAAGGGCTTTAACATCCAGTGTGGCCATCATGAAGTTAGGTTGCCATTGAATTTTTGAGAGTTTTTCCAGGGTGTGCATTGTATCCCTGAGGTACGTTGTTATCTTGGTGATTAATGGTTGTATCACATTGTTTATGTATCTGGATAGTGTTTCGGTTATTCCCCCTATTCCACTCATAATTGGTCTGCCTTCTGGAATAGTGTCAAAGGTTTTGTGAGTTTTGGGCAGGAAATAGAGTGTTGGCATGACCGGATGATCTGTTCTGAGGTATTCGTATTCCTCATCTGTTATAAGTCCTTCAGTTTGGTAGTTTTTGAGGAGTTTTGTGTGTTCCTTGAGGATTCTCGCCTGTGGATTTCTGTCCAGTTTTTCATAATTGCCCGGTGTTTCAAGATGGTTTTCAGCCATTCTGAGGTAGTCCATTCTTTCCATTATTACAATGTTGCCACGTTTGTCGGCTTCTTTGATTATGATACTTGTCTCTTCTCGTAGGTTCTTGAGTACGGTTTGTTCTTCATTGGTTAAATTGCTTTTCTTATTTGTGCTTCGGTTCCGTGTATCTTCCAATCTGTGTAGATCATTGATGACTGCTTGTTGGAAAGTGTCTATATAGTTCTCTGCAAACAGTTGGGGAGTAAATTTGGATTTATTTTTGAGCTCCAGGATACTCATGGCTACATTCCGGATCCCAAGTTCTTGCATGCATTCTTGTTTGCTTTTGGTATCTTCATCTAGTGTACTGAGGAGATGGATGTCCTGTAGGTCTTGAATGGTAAGTAGGCTGGGTTCTGGCGCTGTTTCTCATGGTTTGTACACGGTTGTTTTGGTGGCAGAAAATTTAGTTAGTTTGAGGCGTTGTGTAAATTTAAACAGGTCAATTTGGATGTCCATGAAGTTGTTGTTGCTGGATGGTGAGAAGGATAGTCCTTGTTGAGTACTTTCATTTCCACATTGGTTAGTTCTTTGTGTGACAAATTCATGATTAGGTTTTGTTGTTCTTCTGTCCCATATTTTTCTCGGATTGTGACCTTGTTTGTCTTTGTTCTATTTCCTCCTCCAATTCTCTTGCGTCTTTTGTCTGTTCTTCCTCATCTTGCTCTTCTTGTTGGATTCCTGTATTTGTTAAAGGTACTGCGAAAGATACTGTTTTTTTAGGTTGTGGTTTCAGACGGCTTGCTTTCTTGTGCCGTTTGATTTGTTCTAAAAAAGAACGTTTTTTTTGTTGTTTTGTCTGTTGCATGTTCCTGTGGTGCCAATGTTTCTTCTGGTTCACTGTCTACTTAAGAGCTGGCTGCTGAGCTATTGGGCGTACCTTCTGAAGATTTTGATCTGCCTTTGTGATATTTTGCTTGATAGATAAAGACTCTGTCTTCCCTGTAATCTTTGTCATCTCTAAAAAATGTGTGTAGTTTCCTCATTTTAACTTCATCCTGGTGGATTGTGAGGATTCTGTACATTGTTTTGTAGTTTTTGTCTTTGGTTGATCTCGGGTCATCATAGTCATCAATTTCCTTCTTTAATTCCTCCAGGAGAATGACAATTCTTGCAAGCTTTCTTTTTGTGTGTTCAATTAGTAGCAGTATCATGGTTGATGAGCCTTGAACACGATTCTGTTCCCAGTCATCCGATTGGTCGGAGTCAAGTTGGTCGTCGAAATCTGGAAAGATGAGTATTCTAAGGCCTCTCGGTATTTTCTTTTGCTCTGCATATTCTTTCATTGTCGTCTTTTCCCAAAATGTGTTTATTTTTTTTCTTAATAGTTTCTCTACTCTCATGAATTTTTGTTTAAGATCCTCTTGTGGGTTGGAGTCTCTGAAGGCATTGTCTGTAGATCCTCTTGGGGCAAAGAGTGCCCTGATGTCCTCATTCCTTGACATCTTGTATTATGCCATGTCTACTTGAATTGAGTTTCTTTCAATGGGATAATCCCAAGAGCGTGAGCATTGTGCGTTTCCCTAGTCTTGTTGCTAAAATCTGGGTTGGCTCTAGGTATGGAAACAGCCTGTGCTAGGCTCCTCTGTTGTCCTGGACTAGTGAGTTATTTTGGTATTTGCAAGATCACAGGAGCTGCTGGGGTGAAGCCAGTACCCCAATTTGAGTAGAAAGAAAAAGGTTTTTCTCCTGGCTATCTTGCTTCAGTAGTTGAAATAATAATTCTAACACTTTAGTTAGTGCGATACAGGATTAGCTTTTATTAGTGATAGTGTTGAATTGTTTCTTCATATTACATCAGATAAGCTTTAGGGCAGTAGTGCGCCCTGTTTGTCAGCCGACACGTGTTTCGACCCGTGGGTCTTCATCAAGGCTGATGAATATTCAAAAATCATGTGGTTCGTGACATTTGTGACATAGATTAATTAAGTGCATGAATAGTGGTGATTGTGTGAAGTGAATGGTTTGTGGTACGGTATTCAAAATTCCTTAACACATACATTTGATGAAGTGAATTATAATTCAAGGTTGGAGAAAAGAGGAGAGAGAAATGAAAAGGTTAGCAAAGAGGTGGCAAGAGGTGGTAGACATACTGGGTTATGGAAACATTCCCCAGTATGTCATTCAGCAGAGCACCGACACTAAGAAATTTACTTAGCCCATCCTTTCTCTCTGAGAAAAAATATCTCCGCACAGGACTGGCTAAGTAAACAAATACCAATTGGCTTTACCAAATGTGGACCTTGCTCAATGTGTAAATATGCTACCCAAACTAAATGTGCTGAATTCATAGGCTGCCCAACATTCAAAATCATGGAGCACCTTAACTGTAGAAGCACATTTATAGTCTACGCTTTAATCTGTGTGTGTAATAAAATCTACATAGGAAGCACCATCCGGGAAGTTCGTACCCGGATAAGAGAACACATGAACAGTATACACTCGCAAGATCCAAAACTCCCACTGGCCAACCACTGGCAGAGGAATCACCAGATGGATGACAAGAGCCAGATAATTTTCATCGGTCTGAAAACTGTATGGCTGGGAACCAGAGGAGGAGACAGAATTAAAAGACTCAGACAAGAGCAAGCACGATTGATCTGCCATTTCAGATGTGTTAAGGATGGCCTTAACAAGGATCATGATTTCAATGTCTATCTGTAAAAATCTCTCCCTTCCTTTTCCAACCGACCAGCTGTAATTTCCCCTAACCAGACCGATAAGCACGGTGAACACCAGGACAACTAGAGCCCTCTAAATCCATTACCATTCATAAAACCTGCATGAATCAAGGAACCCCCTCCTTCATCCACGGACCCGACCATCTCCTCACGGACAGGCAGAGCACCTTCCCACGCTGGACCCATGTCCGCTGGGCAACTAGGACCAACCCTATACAGACAGGCATAATTGCCACCTGGCTTCTGACTCCTCACCACCCTTCACACAAAGCATTCACTGCTTTTCAATTCATCCCTGCCCGAACACATCCCCCAACCAGGTGCTCATTATAGCACAGGCTCACCTGGGCCTGACTCAACACCTTCACCAGCAATCACAAACCTTCCTTATGTATGTGCTAAAATCATTGCAAAACTTCCACATACTTCAGACACATGGAGATCGCCCACTCCCTGTTTGCGACCCCTTCCCATAGCCTATTACGCCCAAATTCTTCAAACCCGCCATCCGTGCCATAGGGATACTAATCCAATTGCGCATGTGCAGGCCAAATACCGCGAAAATGAACATGCTGCAGACTGTGCATGTGTCGTGCTCGCCACCTCTCTCCCCCGTCATGCGCTATCGCGCATACAGGAACACTATTCCCCCACGGTTGCGCGGTCCGCATACTGCGTGCCTCGCCATCTACATGCAAATAATTTAAGATGGCCGTCAGACGGACATCGCACAGGAGCCGTACGGACTGACGAAACGGCTGCTTACAGGTAAGCCCTGGGGAAACCCTCACCCGTCGTCACGCCTAGCCACCTGGATTTGTCCTTTATGGACACAGCCACCACTCCGCCACGGACGGATTGGCACCCTTTAAACCAACCATCACTCACCCAACACGAGTGCATCTCGGCCCATTCAGCCACCGCAATTATGAATTGCCAAACAACTCACAAACTGGCAGCAGCGCCCTCATCCATCCCCATGGTTAGAGCGCAGGACAGCCCCCACAGCCACCTCGCTTGGTTAAATTCTCAAGCCCCCTCATTCACCCACGTTATTACCAGCTTAGACCGGACCGCTCTGCTATCTCAGCACGGCCGGCCAGCTGGTTTCAAAATTCACCCTCACTGGCACTCCATGCCGCACAACATCACTGCCGTGCCATAATTAACCCCAGGCACCACTCCCTTCACAAGTTTGGGGGAGAACAGCTTCCGGGCCACCATGGCTCACACAATTCAGCTGGACCTCACCTCCCATGGGCCCCGCCACGGCCGCCATTCACCCAGGGGGGACCTCACCTCCACAACCTGGCAAGTCCCACCATAATATTCCTTCGAGGGGGACAGCACCCTCACCACTTGGCTTATACATCTTAGGCCCAATACTAAAGGTGGCCATGGCATGCTAACACTAAACCACCTTATGAACAGCCTTTCCAAGCCCTTGCTACCCAGCACCCTAACAGCATTCCCCTTGCCTTCCATGGCCCAACAGGAGCCACGACTACCAACAGGACAGCATCCATATCAGGACCAGGATCCCACAGGCGGCTCAAGACCTATTGACAATAGGTAAGAGGCTCTTTCCTCGCCACTCCCAACCTTGACTACAACCCCTTACCACCTCTTTGCTAACCTTTTCTTTTCTCTCTCCTCTTTTCTCCAACCTTGAATTATAATTCACTTCATCAAATGTATGTGTTATGTAATTTTGAATACCGTACCACAAACCATTCACTTCACACAATCACCACTATTCATGCACTTAATTAACCTATGTCACAAATGTCATGAACCACATGATTTTTGAATATTCATCAGCCTTGATAAAGACCCACGGGTCGAAACACGTGTCGGCTGACGAACAGGGCGCACTACTGCCCTAAAGTGTACCTAATGCTTATCTGATGTAATATGAAGAAACAATTCAACACTATCACTAATAAAAGCGAATCCTGTATCGCACTAACTAAAGTGTTAGAAATATTATTTCAACAACTGAAGCAAAATAGCCAGGAGAAAAACCTTTTTCTTAATATACAGACAGCACTCCTGGGCAAAATTGCCACCCTCCAAACCAAAATTAGAGACAAACCAAAGTCCCTACAGTCAGACCAACCTCTGACCTCTCCCACATCTAATACACACCAAGCTAACCCCATATATCAACCATTTGCCTTCTCCCCCCACCACCCTTGAAGTAGAAGGAATTAGAAACAACCTCAAGCCTTCTAACTGCCAAGGTGACCCTTGCCCGGCGCCTATCATTAAGGTAGCCTCGCATGACCTAGCCCCCTTCATACCAGCCTTCATAAACGCATCCTTCAAAACTGGCATAGTCCCTGACAATCTCAAGGGCGCCTGGGTAATCCCACTAATCAAAAAACCATCTCTTGACCCCAACATAACGACAAACTTTAGACCGATCACTATTGTCCCGTTCCTACGCAAGATCTTGGATCGTGCAGCATACCTGCAGATCCAAGACTACCTTGAATACAACAATCTCCTGGGGCTTAGACAATCAGGCTTCCGCCCCAAACATGGTACCGAAACAGCTCTGATCGATCTGAAAACTCAGATGGAGACACTAAAGGACAATGGGAAGTTAGCGCTACTCCTTCTCCTTAACCTTTCCACGGCATTTGATTTGGTTAACCACCAAATACTTTGCCAACATCTTAAATCAGCGGCCCACTTCTCAGACTCTGCCAATGCCTGTATCCACTCCTTCCTTAGCAACAGGTCCCTGCGGGTCTTCTCACCCACAGCATCGGCAGTCCCTTCTCCTATTCACTGCGGTGTCCCTCAAGGACTGCTGTGTCCCTCAAGGATCGTGTGTATCGCCCACGCTCTATAACGTGTTCACCAAACCCCTCTTTGATGTGCTCGACTATCTGGGTGTTTCCTATACCAACTATGCGGATGACACCCAGATACTCATTCCCATCACTGGTGACCACACAGTTGACACCAAATCCTTGAATGATGTCTACCTGGTCATCCAGGCTTGGATGGCGCAACATGAATTATGCCTTAACGACGACAAGACAGAGTTCCTACTACTAGGATCAACTCAACGTCTTAATAAATTAGACCAAGCTTACAAGTCCTTCAGTATTGACAGTAATGACATCAAAGTCTCAAAAGACACTAAAACTCTTGGCGTCTACCTGGACTCCACCCTCTCCCTGAACAGACAAACAAATAAGGTAAGGTCGGCTTCAGCCTATACCTGCAAACTTATTACCATCTGCAGACCTTTTCTGGACTCCCATAACTGCATTACCCTTGCTAGAACACTTATTACGTCCAAAATCGATTATTGCAGTGTCCTCTATTTGGGGACTAGCCAAGCTAACCTCAATAAACTGCAAACTATCCAAAAAAATGTCATAAGGGCAGCTCTCAATATACCCAGACGGTCTTATATTTCTAACGTCAGAGCCGATCTACGTTGGCTCCCGGTCAAACATCGAATTGCCCTGAAAACACTAGCCTTGACTCACAAATGCCTGGACAACAATGCCTCACTTTACCTCTCCTCTCGTCTTACACTCCACACCTCCGCTCGACCCATCAGAGCAGCTCAAACTGACAGCCTCATCTTGCCTAGATTTAAACTCCAAAAAGCTGGTGTTGCGAGCTTCCCTGTCTTAGCCTCAAAACTCTGGAACTCATTGCCTACCTCCATCAGAACCGAACCGTTGTTCCTAACCTTCAAAATTAATACCAAATCTTGGCTGTTCACGCAGAACTTTTGAAACTCCTTCACATATGAGTGGCTACTGACTTGTAGTATATTTTACCTGTGTACATACGTGATATTGTACGTGTATCATAACCTGTAAATTGTAATCTGTGTATATTGTATATCTACTGTAACCTGTATCCAAGATTATGCGCCCGGTTGCCCTTGGGCCTGGTTGCGCTATATAAATAAATAAACAAACAAACAATCCGGCGACCGGGCCTTGAGGATCCAGTCCTGTGTCTGAGGTGCTGTCTTTCCTAGACCAGACCCAATCCTGACCAGAGCTGACTGTCCCAGTTAAAAACTTATCCTGTGAGTATGAATAGGAAGAACTGTGGCCCATAATATATGTACTTTGCATAGTCTTATCCCTATCTTAGACCCATCCTATCTGTCATTCAGGACCAGTATTGTTAGGAGTATCTTTGCCTTGTTTTATCCCTTGCTCAAACCCACCCTATCATTCCTTCAGAACCTGTATTGTTAGACCCATCTTTACGCTGACCGAAGAAGTCGATTTTCCTTATCAGGTGGGTCACCCTGATCCAGTGACTGTAACATCCCTGTGTGGTATTCGCTTCTTCATAGTCAAACTCTAGTGTAAGAAAACCCCTTTGTCATTTTCAAAAGTGCATTCCTGTTTTCCATTCTTGCGCCTATTTTACAAAAACAACCTTTACTAAAACCTCTATAACTCCCTCAGTTTTTGTGATAGAAATTAAATTGTACCCAACATCCATAGCTATCCATAGAACCCAAAACCGCATTGCAAATCAGTGCGATTCTCCCATTATCGCAAATATCGCGCAATGAAAAGTTTGCCGCGATTTAAAAAATCTGAAAGGTTTACACGTGTAAAATAGCTTTTAACTGCTTCCGACTTGGACCTTAAGTTTTCAATTGTTTTCTGCTGACCAAATCATTGCTTGTGCTTGTGTGCAACTATTCAAAGCGGCTCCCATAAGAATTTAGAACAATTTCAGTATTTTTGACCATATTTGGTGTTTTTGCCCAGTCCATTCTAAAGATAATTTGAAAGCCAGCTTGACAGCTGAAAAGTCAATTCCGTTTTTCTCTTGTGTTTGCTGGGGGAAAGTGGGACTGATATTCTGTTTGATTTGTGCCATTCCTGAATAACTGCTCTCTCCTCCCATCTCTTTACATTGCTTATTGGGGGTTGAGGGGTGTTGCAGGGGAACTGCTAAGCACAGTGCTATCTGATCTGAACCAACACAAAAGTATTATTTTCTGTGCTGCATTTATTTTGCTCATTACTTACTCCTCATGTATTAAAGATATTATTGAGTGTTCGGTCACCCCATTCGTGATTGTTGTTTATCTATTAAAACATATTGTGATTACATTTTAAATACATAAATAAATATTTACCTTTGCAAACCAGCCTGATTCCTGGTTCAGTGTGACCGGGGTGAGGGGGGTTCCAGGAAAAGAGTGTGATAATAGTGGTATATCAGTCAGAATATTGAACTTCTAGACAAAAATAAATAAGGATTTCAGTTGTGCACTACATGCTGGGCTTTGACTTGGGCGTGTGCCGGATTGAAATCGCTTACAATGTGCAATGCCACTTAGCTTATCAAGAACAATTCACTCTTACCAATCTTACCAGGTCTCTACGCCTGAACGACTTCTACATCAAACCAACAACTCCACATGTATTCCCTTTCATATGCCGCCACAGTTGTGGAGCACAGCCATTACCCAGCACCCTTTCAGTTTTGCAGCTTCCTGCCCTGTAAGGCATTTGTTTTGTTAGAAAGTGAAATGTGGCAATTTTGTTTCAAATATTGTAGTTTGTTCTGCTTTTAAATAGCTGGTAAGGCCATTGACGTTCTTCGATATGATGATGTTTCAACATAAGGAAAATGGTGCACCCTATGCAACCTGAAAATTGCCCAGTTGAATACCCTGAAAAGAAAGATCACAGAAGAAAGTTATGTCACCTGTCACATATGTTGACCCGCTACAACATTGGTTATCATCAGAATAACACAAATAATTTACCTAAGTGAAATGACCCTATATTTTATATTGTATTTGGTATGTTACACTAGTTTGTACAGCGTCAAATGGTCATAGGCCAATAGGCAGCAATTGAAAAGAAGTTAGTATTGGGGGCTGAAGTCAGGGGTGTCAATGCAACAATCCATGGGGAGCGGATGTGATTTCACATACTCCATGACCTGACAGGAAGTAATATCACAGGACGTTTGGTCCTGGTGACATCACATTACGTGCAGTCGTATGATGTTTGTTCCTGGTGGGCAAAACGCTAAACCACTTACTAACAATGGTGCAGGCTCAATATCTAAAGGACAACATGACAGGAACACACACATCGCAACCACATAGGCCAGGACGACTGCTTTCTTATGTTAGTAAATTAGTCATAAGAGCAGTTACTGGCATCATAGATAATATCTGTTAAAACATTGCATGCCAGGTATAGTCATAATTTGCTAAATACTGCCTACCAGGCCAGACATTACTAAACGATGACAAACGCAGCCTCAAATGCCAAAGTAATGCCATTTTATGACAGGTGATCCTAGGACAAGTGCAGTCTCACTTGCACAAGTACTGTAATCACATGACAGGTAAAGCCAGATATGGTTGATAAATGCTTCTTCTTTGTTTTTTTTAAGGTGCACACTGAACTGAATCACTTCGAGGTGATCTCAATTGGAGAAATAAAGGAAATTGTGGTATTACGAGGGAAAGTGATTTGCCAAGGATGACACATGTTGATCAAGTAGATTGGTGCCCAGGTCTCTTTCACTATCTCCAATTTACCATTAGACAAAATCTCCTACCATCCTATCTTTATTTTTACACCGACATACTAAGACTTCTGAATTGTGTTCTTTGATGAGCAGAACCAGCTCTTTGTGTTTACCAAAGTGACAATGTGAAGCACCATACCACCTTCTAAAAAAATCTAAATACTACACAAAAAGATGCTTTCATAATTACAAATGTACATTGAGGTCAGTGCTTTCGACAGTTCACAATGACGTGTCACACGTAAGACATTAAAAATCACAAATAGAAAAATGCTGCAGACACACTCAGACACAGACACACATACACACACAACACGTGCACATGAATTAAGAGGAATTCAGCTTCCTACACGATAATGATTTTGAAGTTGTCACGGTAAGTGCTATTGTGGAAATTGTTCAGCTTCCTTATGCCAGTAGACCAAGCATGCATTGCTACAGGAATTAACTGTGGTGGTGGTGGTTCCCAAAGTACAAGCCAGTTATAGTTTTGAAAAGGTAAAGCTGAATGGGACACTTAAGAATTCATACTCGAGAACCCTGGACCAGAAAAACGGTGCTAAATATAAGATTTTTTATATATAACATCAGTGTTAATAGCTTTTTCTCCAAATTGCGATACTTTCTTCAGTTTTGTAAGTGCATTAGGAGCACAGGACAGAATCGTTCATTGTGGGTGACTTTTTCTTTTTATGCAAGATGTAGTGCAAAAAAGGTGAACATTTTGCTTGTTTTACTGTTTTTTCTTTTACACTATGCATCGCAAATGTTTAAAATTGCAAGGAAAGACCCAATTGCATGGAATTTGAAACATTAGCTCCTGCATTCACTTAGCACTGTGCGTAAATAACCCCCATAGATTGCCAAAACCAAAGTGATTTATTTCAGATAAACAGAACATTTTCCTCTGTGCAATACACCACTCTTTGCCTTCTAAATGTTAGGGTCAATAGCTTAGGGATTGCATAGGCAGTGCCAGAGGCAAAAAGGAGTGTGCCAGGGATAGCAGCAGGTACCCTTAACTATCGCTAATTGACTTGGTATGAAAAGGCCCAGAAATCAAGGTTACCAGTTACTTGTTTTTGAAAGTGGCAGGTTTTCAGTTGTTTCTTGAAATTAATTAATTCATGAGTGAGATTGTTCCAAATACAAGAAACTTGTAATGCAACAGTTTGCCACCATGCTGATTTTAGGTTAAATCTAAGGGCATACAATAGATTGGCCTTGGAGAACCTTAGGTTGCATTTTGGGTGACATATTTTGAGGTTATGTTGGGCCTTTCCTGTAAGACTGAAGTTGTGTGGGAAAATGGATGTGCATTGACTACTGCATATGCAATTTGATTTTTAAATACCTGCAATCTGCGTGTTTTTCAATACAGCCAATGTAAAGGGGGTTGCTGTAGTTTCCTTTGGCTGCTGTAATAGCCCTTGAGACAAATAGGCAAGTAAAGTATGTTTTGAATCTTGTAATAATGCTAGTGTGAGATGACATGAACAAGGCTCTGTCAAAATGTACTACCATTATTTTGATCTTTGGAAGGTTCAAAAGGCGTAGAGTCGGTAGTATACTGCGGTAGACAATTGGTGTAATAATCATGGTAGAAAGCTCTGTTTTTGAGCTGCTGAAACATAGCCAATGATGTTAAAATATAACTAAGTATCATCAACCGAGCAATGATATGCTGGATGATGAATGACGACATGGTCATGTAGTATTTTTGAAGGAGTGTGCAGCAATTTCATAGACTCCACAACTCATTGGACATTTTGAAGAGGTAAGGTCAACAAAGTGAGGAAGCTGTATCATTTTAATGAAAAACGAGTTAAACCACATGAAGCAACATCCAACACTCTGGCCACCGAGAGTGTGTGGTCTAAGATGTCAAAACCCACTGAGAGATTAAGCATAAACTATTGGTCAGTAGTTAGCTGGCATAATTGGCTCCAACATATGCTTTTATGGAAGTGGTGTAAATCCATGATATTTTTGAGTACATCTGAAATGCATCCCTGACAATGGGTTGTAGTTCATTCACCCACTTTAGAACATGCATATTTGCCAGGGCGTGAACAGTATCAAGGTCCTGTTTCTCTCATGGCAAGGAACCTTAAGAAAGAACAGAAGGACATCCCAATAATTACCTTTTACCAAGGGTAATGACCAAACATTACAGATTGAAAGCTTGTGTCTATAGCTCAGAGGGGCACCCACAAGGACATAATTAATGGCTACCAGGCATTTCATGGTAGGTGCCAGGTTAGAGGAGACAAAGGGAATTGTTACATTTTTGGCAGTGTGGGTAAAAACAGGTGATATTTACCTTACTGAATTTTTTTCCGCAGTTTGTTACAAAGCACAGAACTACATGTTGGACCTTGAAGTGTAGGGTTTTAGTCCAGCATCATGCTGGAGGTAAATCCACAACTTTAAGGAAAGTAAATCATTGGAATTATTGCAGCTCAATTACTGTTAACAGTAATTCTGCCAAAATCCCCATGGAGTCTTATGGACTTCAGATATGGGGTTAGACACCACCCTACCACCACTTATGATCTCATGGGTTTACAATGGGAATAAGTGGTGGTAAAGTTGAGCGAGACTAGCAATAATTCTGCAGATTTACTGCTGAATTACTACCAAAATCCTACTGAGGCACAATAATAATTTGGCATTTATATAGCGCTACGAACCCTCAGGTATCTGCGCGCTGAACAAGGTATGGCTTTCTGAACTCACGCTGAAACGAATCCTAATACTGAAGAGAACTGAAAGGGAAGAGAGGAGTTGAGGATGACGATGAAGAGTAAAAAACAGTTTCAGCTACAAGACAGACTGTTGGTCCAAAAATCCTTTTCAGATCATATTCAGTGGTTGGTCCCTATTTTGTTTTGAGGGCTTATGTTAAATAATTCCCATGATGTGATAACAGCAGGTCACAGAGGTACTCAGACATTTTTTGAAATATCAAAGGCCTGGTCCAAAGATAATCGCGAGGAAACAAAACAAGTACATGCAGACAGTTACCTGTTTAATGTCAAAATATGTGGAATGTATGCCTGCCTGCTCCTGATTTCAGTGCGCAGACCGTGCTAAATAATTGGTGAATCAAATATTTTCTAGGTTTGGGTTGCAGAGAGTAGAGTCATACCGTGGAAGCCATTTTACCAGTGTGGTGATGAAAAAGATGTGGCAATGTTTAGGAGTAAAGAGGAAGTTAAATGTTTCCTATCTGCCATCTTCTAGTGGTGGGGTGGAGACATGCAACAGATCAATAATCAATATACTCAAACATTTTTGTGGGTGAAGCAGGGTATAGTTAGGATTTATGACTTCCTTTAGTGCTTCTGGCCATTAGAGCGACAACATCAAAATCTACAAATCTCAGCCCACATGAGATAATCACAGGAAGGAAGATGGTACTTACCCAACATTTATTGTATAGGACCAATGTGCAAGTCTTGGTAAATGCATCCACAATTCGAAAGTATGTGGAAGAGTTGAGGAAGCATTTGCAACACACATTTGCATTCGCACAGCAAAATCTAGAAAAATCAGCTGAGGGTGCCAGGCCATACTATGACAGGAAGTCCTCTGTCAGGGAATATGATAGGTGACCAGGTATACAAGTTCAATTTTGCAAAAGGAAAAAATAGGAATTCAAAGTTAATGCGATCCTGGCGTGGTCCATTCAAGATTGTGGACACAATTATGGCTGTGTTGTATAGAATACTGATGAAGGAAGGCAATCTGACTGTGAAACAGTTCATCCAGGTAAATCAAATCAAGCCATTCCACACAAGACATGAAGTACGAAGAATAGAACAAGCAGGTGAAATAAACAAGGATTGAAATGTGTGATGGATTTATCAGGAATAAGTATCCATAAAGGACAGGACACAAGGGTAACAGAAAATTGATTCATCATAGCAGGTAAGTAGGTGTGTTTAGTGTGCTTGGAGGGATGAATGGAATGTTGAAAAAAAAAGGATAACCCTTGGTTAAAATGATTGGTGCTTGGCAATTAACATGCTTGTCTCCTTCCTCTGTTATAGAACGTGGTTAACTCGTTCCCCTCCAAAACGATTCACTGGAGCCCTGTGCCTACGGAGGAGGCCCTGACGAGGAAAGGTGGAGGCCCCCAGATGAGGAAAGGAGGACTCCCTAAGCCGTAAGGAGACTGGTGGGCACACAGTAGAAGACCAGATGTCAAAACGGCAGTTTATGTTTCAACGTTTCCTGGAAAAAAGAATAGGGCCAATAACTTTCTTGAATTATTTAAAAATGTTTTAGTTATAACAGGCCGTGTAACATGGACAGAGGCCACACTGGCATGTGGACACGTTTTGATCAAGCCGGGGCCAGCATCACTCATTCTGATGGAGGATGTGCTTGGATTCATATTAGGGAATAGATGTCTTTTGTACCAAAATACTTATAATAGTGTAAATCCAGATTTAATTTTGGACGAAACTTCAATGTTGCAGAGGTTAAATCCGCTCAAGTGAAATAGTGTATTGAAATACATAGGGACAGAGATAACCAAGCAGTAAAATAAATATTGATTCAGCTGGAGAAGACCTTTGTGAGCTGTGGGATGTTTTTACCCATGCATCCGAGCCCTACCTCAAAAACTGTGCAGTACTGGCATTGAAAACATCATGATGGCCAGAGCTTCCCAGAAAATGCCCAGGGAAATGCATGAAGAATAGGCTGCCACCCATTTTTGCCGATGTTATGGGCACAGAAGGGCACTGCCTAAAACCCCATTGGACTACCCACACAGTAGCCTGAAACCATTGGGAATGGCAATGCTGATTGCCAAGAGCAACCTAGAATTGTGGGGAATTCATTTTCTTAAATCCCAAAAATGGTTGCATTACCAGTACTGACCACTATCAGAAAGCCGGCGTTTTAAAACAACACCAGACTTTTTTTTTTGTGTAAAACTGAATAAATGAACCCAAAGCAGGCCAAAGAAAGACTTACTGAGAGGTGGATACAATGTAAAGTTATATTCTGAAGTGACTTGAAGGTTTATAACAAGATTGGCTGAGCTGTGGATTTCAGCAGTTTAAGTAAATTTGGACTGAAAGACACTAAAAATCTAAATGTTTAAAAGAAATGAGTGACCTACTTTGAGTGTCACATAGGTTGCAATTGTTTAAATGTCATAGTTTTAAACTTAGAATCAGCATTCTAGCTGCATATGTAAACATTGTTAGTTTTATTTGAATGCAGAAAACTAGGTAACTAAAAGTGACATTAGCTGGGGCTTGGCTTAAGGAACTGAATTCTGCCCACCAGCTACCCCCGGCAGGAGTTGAGACTTGCACAACAGCTGTGTTCCCAGGCCTAGCTGCCTTTTGCTGTTCCCACCAAAAGGGATATGACACTTCTCTGATTGAATTACCAAGGGACTGCTAGAGACTAAACATAGGACCCAGGCAGAGGGTTTATTGGGGGGAGGACATAAATGGCTTCCTCTTGAACAATGGGCCTTCCAGGACCCAGGCAGATGCTTTATTGGGGGGACCATAAAACAGCTTCCTCTTGGCAGAAGCTGGGAGGGGCCGGGTCTCTTAGCTTGGCAGAACTGGAAAAACCAGAAATTCAACCTTGTGCTGGGGGGAAACCACACCCCTTTGGGGCCAGAACATAACTCTAAAAAGATGGATCATTCATAGAGCGGACTTGTGAAAATTATTGTAACGCTCACCTGATTCCCGTAGAGGCGCCGGTCTTGACTGGGCGTATACCGTATCTTCAAAGGTGATGTGTAACACACGGCTGGCTCTTTGGGCTGGACCTCTGTGCACTGTATGTTTGACTCGAAGGGTAAGATGTCTTAGGTAAGTGAACGCCGTGCTCTCCATCTGCCTCGGGGCAGGGTGCTGTAACCAGTTTCTTCACTGGATAAGGGGAGCAGGCCTCTTGACTTCAGAGGACTGCTGTCCGTCGTTTACTGCACGAACGGTAAGTTTCGAGTAATTCTAATGTCTTTAAAGTCTTTAGTAATGATGTCTCTTGTTTTGCAGGGTTCCGGCGATGGTGGATGACGGGCTGAAGTGAGTTGAAGATGGAGCCCGTGTGATGAATAGAAGCGCCTGGAAGCACGTAAGTAAGCGCTTGTTGCCTGCTTCACGATGCGCTCTAACTGTCTTTTTATTTTGCAGGTACAAGTTCGGAGCGGCTGCAGGGTGCCGGAATACCCACTGGGTTAGATGTGGAAAGGAGTAATGTCACGTGAGTATTAAAGTTCCCCAATGTCTTTAAACGCACCTTGTTTTGTCTTTCAGATGCGGGATGCAGCGCCGAAGGCCTCCGGAGCGTGCGAAGAGTTGGTAAGCTTTTGTCTTTCAGATGCCGGAATGCAGTGTGAAGACCTCCGGAGCGCACGAAGAGTAGGTAAGCCTTTGTCTTTCAGAATGCAGCGCGAGGCGTTGGTGACAGCCGATGGCCCAGGTAAGTGAAGAGCTGTCACTGAAGACCGTAATGCTAACCTGTTCTTTCTTGTCTTTATTGTTGTTGCTGAAGACTGGATTCAGGATGGTAAGCCTTTTTCCTTAGGCCCAGGATCAGATGCAGAAGACACGATGAGCGTTCTGCTGCAGAGGATGCAGAATAACGCAAAGCAAGATTCATCCATCGGGTGTGGTTTAAATAGCCTCCTGTAGTGCTTAGGTGTCTCCTTCCACAGCCACGCCTAGGTAAGAAAAGAGTTCCTGCTTTCCAGAAGAGTTCCAGTGTTTTGAACCTAGGGAGTGGCTCCTGCCCCACCCAACAGGAAAAGTAGTCCCAAACAGAAGAGTATCAGGGGTTCAACTGGCAGGTAAGTAAGCAGCATGGTCTGCTGCAGGTAAGTCCACCCAAACATTATGAGCCCGGCGCTTCCAGCGCTGGGACTGGGCATCTTTATGAGCCTGGTGCCACTGGCGCCAGGACAGGGTCCAAAAGGTCCCAATTGGGACTGGCTGGCACTCGGAACCGGGGTTATGGGTCTGCTTCCAAGGGAGTCGGGCAAGTCCTGATCTTTTGGAAGCAGAGATCATGACAGCACCCCCCCTCAAGGCCCCTCCCAAACCGGGATTCTCCGGGGGTTTGGGCTTGTTAGGAAATGTTCGATGAAATCTTTTGATTAGACGAGGCGCGTGGACATATTCTGCAGGTTCCCAGGATCTTTCTTGGGGACCGTAGCCTTTCCAGTCAATCAGGTAAAATAGTTTAGATTTGGAGATCTTGGAATCCAGGATGCTTTTGACTTCAAACTCGAGTTCTCCATCAACTAGAATAGGTTTTGGAGATGTAGTTAGTCGGGTTTGAGGTTGCACGGGTTTTAATAGAGAGACGTGGAAGACCGGATGTATCTTCATGTGAGGGGGCAAGTCCAACTTGACCGCTACTGGATTTACTATGGTAGTGATGGAATAGGGACCAAGGTATCTTGGGTTGAATGTGCGTGGTCCTTTTAGAGGTAGATATTTGGTGGATAACCAGACTTGATCTCCTACTTGATATTGGGGGGCTTCCTTCCGATGTTGGTCTGCTCCTTTCTTGTATTGTTCTTTAGCCCTTTGAAGGTGAGAAACGGCTTCCTTAAAGGCTTGGGTGATTGTAGAATGCAGGTGGTCTACTGCTGGTGTTCCAAGATCTTGGAGTGGATCCAACTCCGAGGTTCGAGGGTGACTACCGTATAAAAGAAAAAACGGGGTCTTCCCAGTTCCCGAGTGGACAGAGTTATTGTAGGCATATTCGGCTATCCAAAGGATATCTTTCCAAGTTTTTTCAGTTTGTTGTAGCATGCAGCGCAAATACTGTTCCAGAGTTTGATTGGTCCTCTCGGTTTGTCCGTCGGTTTGAGGGTGGTGGCTGGTCGAAAGTCTCACATCAATTTGAGCCGACCGACAGCAACTTCGCCAAAAATGAGAAATAAATTGACTACCTCGATCCGAAATTAGAACTGAAGGAAAACCGTGCAGTCGGACGATGTTTTCGAGAAATTCTCAGGCCAGAGTTGCTGCTGTTGGTAAACCTTTGAGTGGAATGAAATGCGCCATCTTGGAGAATAGGTCCATGATTACTAGGATCGTATTGTATCCGGCGCATGGAGGTAGATCGGTGATGAAGTCCATAGAAAGCGTATGCCAAGGACGAGGCGGGATGTCAATAGGGCGTAAGAGGCCGGCTGTTTTTTCCTTTTGACTCTTGTTTTGGGCGCATACTCCACAGGACATTATAAAGTCTCTGATATATTTTTTCCAAGACGGCCACCAGAAGTAGCGCTTAATCTTTTCCGAGGTCTTGGTCATACCGGGATGTCCTTCCATTAAAGAATCGTGATAACAAGAGATTACCCTTTTCTGTAAATCTGTGCTGGGCATGTATAACCGTTCTTGGAAATATAATAGGTTGTCCTTCACCGTAAAGTCCTTTCCCTGCAGATGCCAATTCTGTATGTCTGCTGGAGTTACCAGTAGCCTGGCTTTATCCTTAACTTCCTCTATGGATTGTGTAGCGATTACACCTAGAATTCTTTGTTCGGGAATGATAGGTACAGGTTTAGGATTGATCAAATGTTCTTCCACTCCCATCCGAGAAAGGGCATCAGCTTTACCGTTTTTTGTACCAGGTCGATAGGTAATTATGAAGTCAAACTCGGCAAAGAATAGTGCCCAACGGAGTTGCCTAGAGGATTGAGCTTTTGCGGTTTTCAAATATTGCAGGTTTCGGTGATCTGTAATCACAGTAACGGTGTGTCGGGCCCCCAGAAGATAATGCCGCCAAGCCTTAAAGGTGGACTTGATAGCTAGAAGTTCCTTATCAGTAATAGTGTAATTGATTTCAGGAGGCGAGAATTTGCGGGACCAAAATGCCACGGGATGCAACTGATTGGTTACTGGGTCCTTTTGTGATAGAACTGCCCCCATGGCAAGGCTCGAAGCATCAGTATCAACGATGTAGGGGAGTTCTGGGCGAGGATGTTTTAAGATCGGTGCAGAGATAAATCTAGTCTTCAAATTCTGGAAAGCTTGTTCCGCCTCGGTAGACCATTCAAAACGTTTGTTTTTCTTTAACAAGGCAGTGATGGGCTGGACTATTCGAGAGAATTCGGGGATAAACCTGCGGTAAAAGTTAGCGAAGCCTAACATGCTTTGCACACCTTTTACGGAGGATGGTGATTGCCATTTGAGAACTGCATCGACCTTCTTTGAATCCATACGCGCTCTGCCAGGTGATAATATGAATCCCAAGAATTCAACTTCAGTCACGTTGAAAACACATTTTTCCAACTTAGCGAAAAGTTTGTGTTGACGCAATCTTTCGAGGACCATTTTCACGTGTTTCCGATGTTCAGATTCCGGTGAAGAATAAACGAGGATGTCGTCAATGTAAACAACAACACACACATCTATGAGCTCTCTGAGGACATCGTTCATAAAATATTGAAAGGCGGCCGGGGCATTGCAAAGTCCGAAGGGCATGACCTGATATTCAAATAGCCCATACTTGGTGCGGAAGGCCGTCTTCCATTCATCGCCCTCTTTTACTCGTACCAAGTGGTAAGCTCCTCTAAGATCCAGCTTTGTATATATGCATGCTTTTCTGACTTGGTCCAGGAGTTCAGGGATCAAAGGTAACGGATATCTATTCTTAACGGTGATCTGGTTCAGGGAGCGATAATCTATACAAGTTCTAAGGTCTCCTTCCTTTTTTGGAACGAAGAACAAAGCTGAAGAAGCAGGGGACTTGGAAGGACGAATAAACCCATTTGCCAGGTATTGATCCAGGTATTGTCGAAGGTGAAGGTTCTCAGGCTCGGTGAGGGCATAAATTCTACTACAAGGAGGAGTAGATCCAGGTATCAGGTCTATCTGGCAGTCATAAGACCTATGAGGAGGTAGAGAGTTAGCCTGATCCTTCCGGAAAACATCTTGGTATTCTAGGTATTCGGGAGGTAACTGGGGAGTCTCTGAAGAAATTGCTGCCAGTGCAACACCAGGTGGAGGGTGACAAGTAGAGACACATTCTGGAAACTGGACCGTTCTTGCTCGCCAATCGATCAGAGGATTGTGTTTCTCTAACCAAGGTATTCCTAGAATAATCTGAAACTGAGGGGCCTTGATCACATCGAACACAATCTTCTCATGGTGTCCATCTTGACTTATTAGCGTCACTTCTTGAGTGGTATGCGTTACTTGCCCGGAGGCTATCTCCGTACCATCCACCATAGTAATGACGTCCTTTACAGCCTTGGGACAAAGAGTTAGATTCATCCTCAAAACCATTTCATGATCCACATAATTGCCGATGGCACCGCTGTCGACGTAAGCTTCAATTGCATGTAATCGATCCGGATTATCAGGGCTAATGAGGACCATAGGTATCACGAAATGCGAGGTCACGGAACTGGTTTTCACGCTCGGCAAGAGGACCTCTATTCTTGTCGGGTGAGGTCGTTTCCCTGCTCAGAGTTTGTAACTTTGGTAACTGCCGCTCCTACTGCCTTCTTAGCAGGTTTCACCGGACAGTCTCGAAGAAAGTGCCCTGAGCTTCCGCAATAGAGGCATAATTTCAACTGTTTTCTCCTTTCCCGCTCCTTTTGTGTTAGAGGACCTTTCAGACCCCCTATTTGCATGGGTTCCCCGGAGTCTACTCCTTTGGAAGGAGTTGGCGGTTTGGAAAATACTCGAGCATCAAACTTGGAACGATCGGCCTTCCTGTTCTGCAGTCTGTGATCTATTTGAACGACTAAGTCTATATAGTCCGAACAATCTTGTGGGGGATTCACTACTTGGGCTAACACATCTTTGAGCTCTCCACGTAGACCTCTATAAAACAGCGTAATTCTTTTGTCCTCAGGCCATTGAGTTTCCACTATCAGTCTGTTGAAAGACGCAATATAAGCCAAAAGGTCTTGATTACCTTGTCGCAACGAAAGAAGCTCATTGTCCAAGGCCTGCCCCTGTGAATGTCTTGCGAACAGTTTTTCCATACTGAGCTGAAAAGCTTGAAAATCATGGAGGACCGGATCATCTTAATTTACTAGAGGGATCGACCAGTCTGCCGCATTGCCACTAAGGTACGAAAGCACGAAAGCTACTTTAGCTTGATCAGTTGGAAAGGCTGCTGGCCGGCATAAGAAATGCAACCGGCACTGATTGATAAATACTGCAAACCTCTTTGGGTCACCAGAAAATCGTTTGGGCGGAGCCAGAGGTACATTCCCAGGTAGGTTGATCTGCACTGGATTCATAGAGGATGTAGAAGGAAGATTTCCCCAAGATGCGGGTAACGGGGTCTGTCCGGCTTGTGACTGTAGCAATTGTATAGCGAGATCATCTGTGCGCTCCTTGGAAATAATCAGTTCCCTTCTTAGAGCGTTCGTTTCCTGACGGGCTGCATGCACTTCTGCCCTTAGTTCCCCAAGTAACTGGGCTAGTTGGTCGGTATCCGAGGTTTCCATAGCACCTGGACGGGAGTTTTGTGGTGGGCTTTGCGTTCTGTAACGCTCACCTGATTCCCGTAGAGGCGCAGGTCTTGACTGGGCGTATACCGTATCTTCAAAGGTGATGTGTAACACACGGCTGGCTCTTTGGGCTGGACCTCTGTGCACTGTATGTTTGACTCGAAGGGTAAGATGTCTTAGGTAAGTGAACGCCGTGCTCTCCTTCTGCCTCGGGGCAGGGTGCTGTAACCAGTTTCTTCACTGGATAAGGGGAGCAGGCCTCTTGACTTCAGAGGACTGCTGTCCGTTGTTTACTGCACGAACGGTAAGTTTCGAGTAATTCTAATGTCTTTAAAGTCTTTAGTAATGATGTCTCTTGTTTTGCAGGGTTCCGGCGATGGTGGATGACGGGCTGAAGTGAGTTGAAGATGGAGCCCGTGTGATGAATAGAAGCGCCTGGAAGCACGTAAGTAAGCACTTGTTGCCTGCTTCACGATGCGCTCTAACTGTCTTTTTATTTTGCAGGTACAAGTTCGGAGCGGCTGCAGGGTGCCGGAACACCCACTGGGTTAGATGTGGAAAGGAGTAATGGCACGTGAGTATTAAAGTTCCCCAATGTCTTTAAACGCACCTTGTTTTGTCTTTCAGATGCGGGATGCAGCGCCGAAGGCCTCCGGAGCGTGCGAAGAGTTGGTAAGCTTTTGTCTTTCAGATGCCGGAATGCAGTGTGAAGACCTCCGGAGCGCACTAAGAGTAGGTAAGCCTTTGTCTTTCAGAATGCAGCGCGAGGCGTTGGTGACAGCCGATGGCCCAGGTAAGTGAAGAGCTGTCACTGAAGACCGTAATGCTAACCTGTTCTTTCTTGTCTTTATAGGTGTTGCTGAAGACTGGATTCAGGATGGTAAGCCTTTTTCCTTAGGCCCAGGATCAGATGCAGAAGACACGATGAGCGTTCTGCTGCAGAGGATGCAGAATAACGCAAAGCAAGATTCATCCATCGGGTGTGGTTTAAATAGCCTCCTGTAGTGCTTAGGTGTCTCCTTCCACAGCCACGCCTAGGTAAGAAAAGAGTTCCTGCTTTCCAGAAGAGTTCCAGTGTTCTGAACCTAGGGAGTGGCTCCTGCCCCACCCAACATGAGAAGTAGTCCCAAACAGAAGAGGATCAGGGGTTCAACTGGCAGGTAAGTAAGCAGCATGGTCTGCTGCAGGTAAGTCCACCCAAACATTATGAGCCCGGCGCTTCCAGCGCTGGGACTGGGCATCTTTATGAGCCTGGTGCCACTGGTGCCAGGACAGGGTCCAAAAGGTCCCAATTGGGACTGGCTGGCACTCGGAACCGGGGTTATGGGTCTGCTTCCAAGGGAGTCGGGCAAGTCCTGATCTTTTGGAAGCAGAGATCATGACAATTATTTAAATGATACCATAATTCTTGTGATTTTTCTGGCCACATTTTAAGAGGTTTTTACAACCGGTGGTATGATCTGGGGGCAAGCTAGCAGTTAAGAGGGTATTACTTAAAATGTATGCATGTTAAAAATCTGACACTTCATCAATTAATGTCCATACTCCTTGCGCACATGTGTTTAAATTTGGGTTAATGTCCGATATTGCAAAACCAGTTAAAAAGTGCAAATGTTGCCATTTCTGAATGCAAGCCCCCAGGAAGAGAAGATTTGGACAGGGTATACCTCCTGTGATATGTGATGGGTGCATGTAATTTTAAACAAATGTGTACATGTGCAAATATGTCTTTTTGATCAAATATAGATTTGTGCAATTTGACAGGGGAGTGTCCTTTCTGAAAGCCATTAAATGACATCATTCTGACACACAATCCTGCTCTCCAGTGAGAACGCAAAGAATTCTCCAACCTATCAGAACTCTGAAGGGGTTGGGCCTAGAAAGCTAGCCTCTCCACCCACTTTCAAAACACATAAAAGCAGACAGTCAGGACAGATAGGGAGATTCAATTCCATTTTCTGCAACGCGCCATGCCGGACCACGCAACATCCAGAAGATACTAGATTCAACACTTAGACTTTAAAACTCCAAAGAACTTGATTCAGAACTCAAAGCAAGGGCCTAAACCCACAAACTGAGAACTCTTCTCAGTGGGCCTCAGCATCCAGCAAACCTAACAGCGATAGCAGCATCCAGGAGCCGTGCAGATCAGCGCTGGGTCCAGAGAAAGCTGTGCAGAAAGATCCAGAAGCAGTGCTGTACCCAGAGAAAGCAGAGCAGTATCCAGAACCAGAGGCAGAGCAGAGCTGACCCAGACCGCTGTTCGCAGAACTAGAGAGCTGACCCAGACGCTGTGCGCAGAAACCGTCCGTGGCGAGTGAAGAAAACCTGTTGACCAGATCCGTGGCGAGGCCCATTTATTTCAAAAATATATTGTGAGTACCTAGCAGAACTGTGCAGAACCAATCTCTTAGTTAAAATAATATAATTCAATCTATTTTAATCTAACCAGAACTGTCTCCTAACTGTCACCTGTCATTTGCAAAGCTGTCACCTGTCATTTCTAGTTCCTAGCTGTAACTTGTCACTTTGAACTTTTAAAATTTCAAATCTGAAAAACGACCTTTACCATATCGCTCATATCTCCGTGACCGTTGGTCTTAGAGACTTGCAGTAACTTTCCTACTCCCTATACTTTTGCCGCAATCGCGAAAAACGCACTCGCGAATTTGCCGCGATTTGCAAATTTCTCCACGTGTGAAAACAGCAGCTTCCTTGCTTTCATTTGCCAAAAATTTGTTTAACCTGCCAATCATTCCTAGAACATTGCTAAAGTAAGCCTGAACTAATTTAAACCAACTAATCCTCAACCTGAACCTCCTGAAGGGAATTAAAAGCATTTTCAGCATATTTCTCACTGCATTGTCACCATATTAAAAGCATGTCATAGGAATTCCTGGTCTGTAATTTTACCTGAATGATGGTTTTTATATGATTATACATTGTAATGTCCCATATGTGAAGGCATTTTTTGTAATGATTCTCTCACTATATCTGACTGTATTTTTCCTTTTTTGTAAAGACTCTCTTACTTGCTAGGAGAGTCAAACACAAATAAAAATAAAAAAAAAATAAAAAGCATTTTGAGCCTGTGTAAAACTCATATCTATTCTCCTCTAAGCTTGCTGGGAAACTGGAACTCTGTATTACATTGTGATTGTATACCTGAACTGTGTGCTCTTCCTTCCATCTCCTTACATTGTATAGGGGGGTGAACTTCCACAAAGGGAAAGTGATTACCTTGTCTTTTGTGAAACCATATCAGTTTATCTTCTATACTGCATTTCATTCATTCAAACTTGCATTTCCTTGAACCCTATAAAGCATTCTCTACCACATTATTCTTCTGTCCCTATTTACCAGTGTGCTACCTTATCCATTTCATGTCAACTCCTTAGTGATTATAAAGAAGTGGGCTAGTGCCAGATTCTCTGTTGTTAATCTTTATCATATCAGATTAAGTGTGATATTCAATTATTAATTTATTATAAAGTGTGATATATATATATATTGTTTAAATTCTCAAATAAACCTTTTAACTTGCAAAACAGAACTACTTCTTGGCTCAGTGGGGTCAGGGGGATTCCAAGAGAGGGGTGTTATATAGGGGTAGTCATCCAGAACGCATGAACTGGACATAAAGATATATCAATAAGGGTTTCCATTCAGTATCCCAGACTAGGCATTGACTTAGCTGTAGTGTTGAATTGAATCCTCTTACAGAGCACATCAAGTGTTAAGAGAAAAAGAAAATATAGAATGGCAGGTTTTCTGGTTGCAGTGATTGTGGTCACGATAATTGGGGCTAATTTGGGGACAACTGTGTCAACAGCAAACACAGTGTCAGTGAACACTTTGGGTGACAAGGCCAGGGATTTAGTCCAAGATTTAAACATGATACAACAAAAACTTGACAAAGTTAGAGTGAAAAAAAGGAACTGGCTCATTATGTGAATCAAACATTAATATATGAATAATATTGTAACCCTGACTGATCAATCCAGGCTATTAGATCATAGTATAAATGTAATCGTCAAGCAGGATGGGATATTGCAAGATATGATGAATTTTGTGAACCCGATGGAAATTTTAATAACCAAATTTGTGTGGGAGGTACAAGACGGGTATCTCAGTAGATACAGGGTCATATTCCTTTGTATTTCATATTGTTTGATATCATCTGGTAAATGATAGCACGGATAACCAGAAGAGAAGTAGAAGCAATGCAAGAGAAAATCATCTTTGAGATGGGAAGTGTGATTCCCCTGTACACAGATATAGAGTGAATGGATAATGGGTTTGTTTTGAGTATTCCATATATCACCCCAGAATTGATATAGCACACCAAAATCGTGCATAATGCAGGCTTCTGGCAGAATGATAAATAGATAAAAATTGTTACTCCTGAGGTCGTGGCCTTTCAAACATGGGAGACAGGTTTATACCTCATTCCAAAGTTAGATAGTTGTGTAAAGTTCAAGGAGCAACATTCCATATGCATAGGGACACCATTCATAGGTGTGTTTATAGTTTCATGGTATGGTTAGTGGTGCTTACTATAAAGTTACTTAACAATTCAACTGGGTTGACAGCAATGGAAAAGAAGAAGGTGCACGTGAATGGGGTGCATGATTTCTAGCCTTTGGGGGTTAGTGGGTCTGCAGTGTCCCCATGTTTTGATCAGTGTCATCCACAGAAAAGGGGGGAATGTTAGGGACTTTATGAGCTGTACCGTATTTTCAGTGTGTAGTTAGGTTTGTTTGGCCACAGGCTACAGAGGTGCTGATAAAGCAACAGGCTCACGAACATTGGCAGATTTAGAAAATAAATCTGAGTAAAAGCTGAAAATGAGGAAATGATTTGTGCTGTGCAGAGCAATGTAAAAGTGCAATGGGCCTTGCAAACAGAACACTCTTTGTTTGTGCTAAGCAGGAGGGAAGGAAGGATGGGTAAAGTGGTAAATGCAATATTGATGGGAAATTCTGCTAAGAGGAACGCTGCAAAAATGTCACAAATGGGGGGAGACAGGTGATGGAAGGTTTTGGCATGTGGTGTGGCCATCACGGAAAAGGCTGGGAAATATTAAATACAACATACAGGAGCATATGGAGGAGGAGTTGGCGGATGAGGGTTTGAAATAGAGGGAGAGAAAAGGGGGGTGATCTGACTTCCTTGAGAGGATCATCTGCTGCGATGCTGATCTGTGTAGCTGGGAGTAGTTTCTGCAGAGGGAGTTTGTTAAAGGATGTGGTTGGACTCTGAGGTGGGGTCCTGGGAGAGACAGGATGAGGCATGACTAGCTGCAGGAAGGGAAGTTGTGATCCATTGGTGAAGTGGCCTTCTGAAAGACAGAGTGACCAAGAATCATTTGGATGGTGAGTAGGTCAACAATTAATTAGAACCCCATCTACAGGCTAATTGGCAACATGTCAGACTGGGAACGAAGGACATAACTCCCTTAATCTTTGAGGAATCAAAAGATTAATGGAGAAGCCAAATTCAAAACAGTGAATGCAAGTTGTCCTTTTAGTGCAGGTGCGGCCATAAGATAACAACCCATCAAATGATAAGTGACAGAAAGGGAATAACCGATAACTGAGATTCTAGTCATGTTATTTCACTCTAATAACAAATTAATCCTGGGGAGGGTCTCAGTGTCTAAAAAGATGCATGCTATGGTGAAATAAAATGTCTTTTTGCACATATGCCTAGTGAAAAATGCACAATTGCAAGTGTATTCATGTATAACAAGTGATCTAATCATGTGGTTTGTTTCTTACTTCTGAGATTGATTATATAAAATTTTGATCTGCGAAAGTGTGTTGCGGTCCTTATTGTGTCTAGAAGCTGTCTTTGTTTCTGCAAGTAGAGGTAAATGGACATTATAGATGAAAGGTTCAGAACTAAGCATCACGATATATAGCTTAGGTCCTGAGGTATAATTAAACCGGCAGAATAGGAAAGTAATTCTTCCTACACACTCCTATGTCACATTCAAATGCAGCTTTTCATGTAAATTACAGGGATGTATGCAACTCTGATTTTGACTTTCAGGGTTCACCCTGATGCCACATTTAATGCAATTAATTAACTGTGGTGCAGGGATGGAGTCACAGGACAGAGGACTTAATAGGGAGCTTAGAAAGGAAATCTCACTCACTTCAGGCTTACACATGTATAGGGATTGACTAACATAGGAATGTGTCCCTGTAGGTGGGGCACTCCATTTGGGCTGGTCACTTTCCCTCAAGAAAGTATATGAATTTATTAAACTTTTCTTCCACCAAAACATTGTTACAAACTATTGTTTTATGTCGTTTTAATCAGTGCTGATCCATTTATGCAGGCCTTCCTATCTACGTGTGGTTTCCTCTTCATAATGTCCTTAACTCTGCTGTAAGAATCTTGTTTGGTCTTAATTTCTCACTGAAACATTTTATCCCATCAGGGTCAATTAGGTTGCTTCCTGTTAAAATTGAGATTTGAGTAGCAGTTAATTTGTTTTGTCTACAAATATGTTCATGCTTTGGCTCCTGTCTATCTGTGTTCCTTGGTTTCTTTATATCATTCATCAAGGGTTATTCATTTGGCCTCTCAATTTTTTCTTGCTGTCCCCAACCTTCCCACCCCTAATGGGCATCTTCTCGTTTTCACTTGTTTCAACTTTCAGACCGCCAAATCATGGAGTTCTATTCTTTTGGATATTTGCTCCTGCTCGTTGAGAGACCTGAGATTACATTGTTTTATAAACATATTGAAATTCAAAAACGTCCATGGATCTCACAGTATTACATTTTAAGATTTCACAATATTTAATTTTGTTGTCTAGCCAGCTTTCAATGGAAAATGTAATAATGCAAAGTTATTACGCTTCCTAGGGAAGAGGTGGATAAGTGCAACCTAATTAAAATTAGTCATATTTTATAAGTTAAGGGCTCAGACATGGTGCTAATTTTTGTGCCAATTGCATTTTGTTATATTCAGTATGATGAAATCTGTCCTTCGACTTGACGTACATTTATTCCATCTCATTGCAAAACTGGTTGTGATTTTACAAAACTGTTATTATATAAAACTGCTTGAGATTTCTTTAATACATTGTCATGATTCATAATCAACAACAATAATGCAAAGTAAAACAGTAACTAAAAACATATAACAGCACTGTTTTGAGCAATCTACAAGCAACTCCAGAGATGGAAAGAGGAAAGACAAATAAACAATAAAAAATCAGAAAAGGTAACACCACTTCAGAATAACACAGGACCAAATTACATACCATACAATCATCTAGTTATCACAATAATAGCCTGTAACCTATTTCCATAGTTCCCTGTGGAAAGCCTTTTTGTCTCCCAATTGAATGATTATTGTTCCATAGTAGTAGATCAGCGAGCCAACAGTCTACATAAAAAAGTGTAATGCTTTCTAACCACTTTGTTTCATGAATGTCACACAACAAATGTGAGGTCAAATCACTGATGGAAGAGAATGGAATCCTCTTAAAATAACTGGAAAATAGTAGATATAGACTGTTGAAAAATATTCAGCCAGTAATGAATATATACCTGCCTCTTCAAGTCAGATGACTCAATATTTTAAAGGACGGATTTTATGAAGTTGCGTTTTAACCAGAGAATCTCACAGCAAATAGGTAATTTGGAAATCGTCTTTTTACTTCTTAGGAATATATTAGTTATGGAGGGTAGTTGAAAATTGGACGAAGGCTCATAGTGTTATTCTGTGCAACATGAAACTCTACTCTAAAGTAAATGTATAATGTATTTTTGTCAAAGGGTACATCAGGAGACTTAACACACACCTGAACATATTTGTATTTGTGAAGAAAAACAAAGTCCATACACTGAATGCCGGTGTGTAACAAGATACAGAGTCAGTGCATCACATTGCAATGCACTACAATAACACGCAGAACGTTTCAATTTAAAACTAAAAGAACCATCAATGTCTTTTTTTATAATGTTCTAGTTTGCAGACACGCCACATTTGCCCTTGTGCAGTTGATAGAGTCCTGGGAAAATGACTTACACTATATGTTTAAGCAGATACTGGAAAGGGTGAGGAAACATAACTGTCCGGTCAAATGGTCTCATAGATGGGATTTAACAACCCTTTTCTCTCAGCTGGACAGAAACAGTAAGTGTCAAGCTCTGTGTTTTAGTGTAAAGCAAATGCCTTGTGTAGATGTACCACTTACCCAAATGCAGATGTCATGGGCACTAAATAGCTCAGTCCCATCCAAGAAGAAACCATGACCTAAGCCTTCACATATTCTGTTGACCACTACTACTATGGGATCTGGTTTAATTTCACCGAAGCACTACAGCTGTGATCCTTCCAAGGGCAGACCCCTCAACCTGTTCCAGTACCCAACCAGGCATCGCAGGTTATCTCCGAGCCACTGAGCACAACTATGCTATGTTTTTTTAAAATGTCCTGGCTGTCTTTGTAGACTCTCCAGATGGGTATCCTGCCCAGGGTCCAGATAGTTTGTGGTTGGTAGGCACGCATATTACTTCAATGGGCCTGTCACATTAATGACAATGATAATGATGTGTTATTTATATAGCGCCTTAATCCAAAAGGAACACTGATCATGCTGGCAGTTTCAATTTGAAAATGACCTGAGCATTCACTACGGCCACAGTTCAGGAGTAATCCCAGATTCTTCCTTGAGCATTCTGGCCCAGACCCAATGTTCAACATCACAGTTCCTCAGCAACTTTTCAGTCAGTACATCTTGCGTCTCAAAGTAAGCAATATCCCATCTCTTTGCTGCAGCAGTGACATTTAACATCACATTCATCATTGTGTCTTTAGTGATGGGTCACAGTGAAGAGACAATTTGCAGTTTACCAACCATGCCATTAAGGATGAATAGCTGTACCCCAGTTACAAGTTAGTTACCCTTTGACCAATGTGTGGCACATGAATTGGCCCATTTAGATGTTCCGTGGTGCAATCATTGCATTTCTCCATCACATTTTCTCCATCCCACACATTACCCTCTAAATCGTGCTTATTCCTCAATATAAACAATGTCCTCTGTTTATCCAAAAATATGGCTGCTCTCTTTGAACAGTTTATTGAACTGGAAGGTTGCCTATAAGGCGGTAAAAGATAATACTAATAAACAGATAGTCCCGAAACTATCATTAAATAAAACAGCCTATGAGGTGTGTCATAATACAATGGACATATTGCTATAACAGTGAGGTTTTGGAATTCAGCCACATTCATAACATACAAAAGCATAATTTTGAATTATGGTGCAAAATACACTGTGAGGAAAATAAATGCACAGCTTTTCCACGGCCTTTCTTAAAACACCCTTTCAGTAATTGATTCATTATTCACTGTCAAATATGTTACCAAGAAACAAAAAGTTGTCTGTGTTGTCATGATTTATGCTGCAGAATACAGAGACTTCCACTATGTCCACTGTTTCAGGAAGAGGGACGTTGAGGCTGGTATCTCCTCTTTGAGCAACATAGTGTGATGACTCCATGACAGTAAACTTAACTGTACCATGCATTCTCTTTCAGCCACGCAGCTTTACCATTTGGGCTAGCCCGGAGGGAGGAGTCCTGTGAAGTCGACCTTATTGACCTACGGTGTCCAGGGAGTAATGTCAGTATGATAGAGAGTGCACTATGTTTGGACGGATGGTTAGATCTGTGAGGCAGACCCGTTTCAGATGGATAATACGGATTGTCACCTCCCTGATGCTTGCAAAATCATGTTGCAAAGGTAAGGCTATTTTGTAATGCAAAGTAGTTTGTTAAAAGTAACGGGCATTATAATATTACACTAGGTGAACTAACAATTTTGAAAATCAAAGCTTCCATTTGTATTGTCAAAGTTGGGAGGCCCGAAAAAATGTCAAAGTAGAGAAATGTGGACTTGGGAGGCAGGCCAAAATGGGGAAGGCCATGTGGGAGATCCCAGGCAGAGCCATAGTTTTGGGCCAGGGATTAGCAGACCCGGTGAGGGTGTGTTGTGTATGCAGGCGGTCTGGTTCTCGCCTCTGTCAATAACAGGGAGGCTATACTGATGAGTGCAAACACTCAATGGCTGCACCAAAGTCTTTACGAAATCAGGAACAGATTGATTACTGGCAGAGAAGCAAACGCATTGCTGACAAGTACATTAGGCATACTGCTGCAGGCACAAGGTGGAGCATCACCGGCAGGCATACAGGCTAGGTATGCCCACGTCCATGTGACCCATGGCTTGTGGAGTACCCTTGGATGCCGGAGGTGGAGAAGGGACACCAAGGGAAGAAGGGAAGGGTTGGGGGGGGGGGCAATCCAAGTGAGGAGGCTGCTGGAACGAAGGAGAGAGAGAGAGAGAGAGAGAGAGAGAGAGAGAGAGAGAGAGAGAGAGAGAGAGAGAGAGAGAGAGAGAGAGAGAGAGAGAGAGAGAGAGAGAGAGAGAGAGAGAGAGAGAGAGAGAGAGAGAGAGAGAGAGAGAGAGAGAGAGATAATAAATAATGGGCTTCAATGAGAGAGTGGGGAGTGATGAGGAAAAAACAGCCAGGAGGGTGGGAGGCATGGAGGGAGCGAGCTAAGGAGAGAGAGAGACTCCTCAGCTTCTCTGCCCCCACCCACATGTTCAGCACACCACCACTGCAGGCAACACAGAAAAAGAGCCTCAGGTCCTCTCTCCACACGCTTATAATGCTGTCATGCCCACCAAACCCCATGATAAGCACAACAGGTGGAAACTGGGTTCTGGCTGTTCCCAAGGCTAAAGGAGGCTTGGTGACAGGAACAGGAAGGGAAATCCCAAGGTGAAGGCCAGGGGGGCAGCTCCTCTCTCCCCAGTTGTCGCACCCACCCCCATGATGGACGCAGCTGTTCCCAGGCTCCAAGGAGGCTTGGTGACAGGAAGGGGCAAGGAAATCCCAGGGTGCAGTCCAGGTGGACACACAAAGCAAGGACAACAGATGCTGTTACTGGGAAGGGGAATAATTTATGAAAGGGCCAACCCCAGGTTGCAGATGACACTTGCTGAAAAAGCTGGCAGTTGTTGCTTGGGCTGGGAACAGGTTTAGTTTTCAGGGCGGTTGACTGGGATTTGGAGGGGATGGAGTACATTTGTCTGGGCAGGAGCATGGCTGGAGTTCCACAACTCTAACAATTTACTGTCTTATTCAATCCGGTCAAATACAGTGCACAATGAAAAATACATTTGGGAAAAAATACAGAAGGCCCACAGTGAACAATAAGTGACACATATTTGAAATACAACTGAAGGCTATCAGAGTTCCACACGTGGACACTGCATTTCCACAGAAAATGTTGGTATCCATTGAGAAAGCAAATGTGGTTGAACAAGTGATTTTTATGTGGAAATGTCTGTTCTTTCAAGAAGCCCACTGTGACACTACATGGCAATGCACATCCCACTGTCTGTTCGATCTGTGCATCTGCTACTTGGTATTTTGGTTCAGGTGAGTATCTTTACTAGGAAGGAATTTGCTCTCCCAAAGTGGCATTGGTTTTGGGCCTCTTGTTCATTCCGATACACTTGTGTTTCCCACATTCACATTGGATTGCACATTGATTAGAACGTCGCCTTCATTGCTATTCGGTAAGGGGCTGTACACCATTGGACGTGGTGTCCTGAAGCAGTAACGTTTTCAGTGCTCGAGAATGGAAAAGAGTCTTTGTTTTAGTTTCAGTGTTCATGTACAAAGTGAGCATTTTGACAGGCTGTGACAAGGCTCTGCTTTGGGAACGATCTAGTACTCTGCAAGGAACACTGACTGGTTTCTGATGATGCTGATAGTTTAGATGGAGGAGGCAGAGATGGACTTTTTAAGCTGGCTCATCCCTTGGCAATCCGGGGTATGTAGAAGTAGCTACTCGGCATATAGTTCTCTCACTATAGCATTGAACTTGTGACATAAAAATAAAGAAGCCACCCATTGGAATGCGTGTGTCCTAGATTTCTTCGACCAATTATAGGAGTTTGACTGTTCTCTAATAAATAGTGTTGGTGTTTACTAGACATTTACTAACCTTTTTCCAAAATGAAAGGTTCCTGCATAAGCATGTGGCAACGCATAGACATTGTTTGAATTGAACTCCCTCCCATCTGTCCAAGATATCTGTTTGTTGATTTAAGTAGATGTAATTTACTCTGAATATCATGGATTAGTGTAATATGTGGCTAGGGTGTTGAAATTGCTTTATGGCTAGAAACAGTGTTGTTCACTGAACGTGTAAAGTAAATTGCAAAGTACATGGTGTTGTTAAGAAAAAATGTGATTTCTTATGGAGGAAACTTTGTATTGTCTATGCCGTTTTCTTTTTACTGTAGAAACAATTATACTATGCCAAATGACTATGGTCCAATTAAATGTAGCCTGTATGCATTGATGTTGTGTATCTTCCGAAAATTGTTTGCAAGCTATACTTATCTGTGGTTTGGGACGTTGCAAAGCTATATAAAAAAAAGGAAAACATATACTATATATTGTCGCTAATATGTAGGCCATTACCTGCTAACACGATGCACTTTGTAGTACTTTGTTAAAGATCCGAACTGCAATTTCAGCATCTTGTCTGGGTATGCACGACACGTGTCTCAAAGTTGTAAAGGTATGGTGGGCAGCATCAACAATGTGGATTCCCCATGCAGGTGGATTACTGGGGGCAGGCGGGCTACTGCTTTATTGTGCGGCATGGGATAATTGATTGTGAAATTCAAATCACACATCAGGTCTTGTGTGAGCGCATTAAACACTGACACGATCTTAAAAACAAACGGTGTGAGTTAAATGGATGGAAAGCAAGTCTGTGAAAATCGCTGCGTTATGTAGCTGTACTGTCGTTTACCTCTGTAAAGCGCTGCGTTGCACAACTGTATTCTGCTGCTTCTCGTAGCTACGTCCACATCTCAATGAATACCATAATAATATTAAAATAAAAGCCAAAGCCTTAACATTCAATAAATGGCAACAGCAACGTCTATGGCAAGACAAGAGGCTTGATATTATGTTTGATTTTGTTTTCTTTGCTGCTAACAGGGAGTTAAGTGACAGGTTATGCTATTTGATATTTGTATAGTGCCTATTGTAATTGTTGTGGCTTTGAAGCACTGTGGGTTGGAAGGTCCTTTGGAAGACCGTAGTCTAGTCTAACACGGAAAATAAAAGCATTGCATTGCATGCAAATATTAATTTAAATCAGATGCATATTCAAATACTAAAAGAGTTGACTAGTTTAAAACATTTGAAATATCATGCAGAGCATCGTGTTCAGGCACAGAGATGACTGCTATGCCAGTGACTATTTGACAGTTCGACTGAATTTTTCATGGGATTCAGCTGTATTCTATGGGTTGCAGCGCAAGTGGGGGAATGGGCATTATAGTCTAGCAACACCCAGAGCAACTGTCTACAGTTGAGGGTGCTGCTATACTTAACATGCATAGCACATGCACACTGAATAACAGCAGTCACATGCAAACTACGTGCACAATTGTCAGATATGTTGCTTTGATATGTATGCTATTTCAGTAAATGTTCTTTCAGGATTAGGGTTGTTGAAGGGTTTAGTGTGAGCAAGGAACAACCCTGCTCTTGTTTTCCTGCCAGTGCTTTGTTGGCACGTGATGACTTTTTAGCTCTCAAATTGCTTCCTGTGAGCACAACCTGCGCTGCGCTTTCACTTCCCCACTTGATCGGGGTCTGGCAGAAGTCTCACTGCTTTTGATTTGCAGAGTAGAGCTGGGTTTGGACTTCTACCAGTCATGCTTTGACCTCTGCTCTGACCGCACAACACTGCTGTCTGGCCTCAGAGCAGAAATGGCTGAATTGGGCTGTTAAAAGCCAAAGGGGCTTTATTCCAGTACAAAGTCTGACACTCAAGCTTATTGGTCACTGAGCTTCTTGTGACAGTCAGCATTGCATTGTAAAATGAGACAAAGCTATGCTAGATCTCAAATCGACCTTAGCTAGCATAGCTGATAATAATCAAGCTGCCCTGCTCATGTTACTTGACCTCTCCGCAGCCTTCGACCTAGTTGATCACAGCTTACTGGTGTCAAGGCTTAGAGAGGTCGCCAAGTGCTCCGCAAATGCCTCCAGATGGATTGCCTCCTTTCTGGGTCCCATAATGGTGAGGGTTTGCGTGGGCGATAGCCAATTTGCTCCAACTGCTCCAATTACTCAGACATGCGGAGTTCCGCAGGGCTCCTGTCTATCGCCCTTGCTCTTCAATCTATACATTCGTCCTCTTCTTGACCTCTTAAACAAACTAGGCTTTCAATATACGAACTATGCCGATGATACTCAGGTGGTTATACAGCTGAGTGGCCTTTATAGCAGCGATTCTGCAACCATCAACATAATATACAAAGCTATACAAGACTGGATGGCCTGCAATTCTCTTGCCCTCAATGATAAAAAAAAACGAAATTCTCATTGTGGCATCTAAAAACACTAGGGCGAAACTAGATCCCGATTATGCTAGCTTCCATATTGCTGATAACACCATTCTCGTCCAGAAGAAGGTTAAGACATTGGGAGTTGTTCTTGACGAAGATCTCTCAATGAAATTTCACGTCTCCAGCATCAAATCAAGCTGTGGTCTCATAAATAAGAGAATAGGGTACATTCGCCCATTAATATCACAAGAGAACTGCGCTCTTCTTTCCACCGCACTAATTCATTCTAGATTGGATTACTGTAACGGCCTCCTAGCGGGCACCACAGCTCTCAACATCCAATCATGACAAGTGGCTCAGAATAATGCTGTGCGCAATATCTTCATTCAGTCCCGTCGCACACACATTTCCACTTTCAGAAAAAAACTTCATTGGCTTCCCATTAAACATCGGATAACCCATAAAATACTAACCACGACTCATAAATGCCTTAATCTCAGCAGTCCCACCTACATGTCAGACCGTATAAGCATTAAGCCAAACATTAGGAACCTTCGGTCATCCTTGGCCATCATTCTCAAACAGTCCAAAATTAGGACAGCTAAATTTGGAGGCACAACTCTTGATGCACAGGGACCCCTACTCTGGAACAAACTTCCAGCCCCGATGCGGCAGATTCAGAACTACTCCGTATTCAAACGCGCGTAAAAACCCATTTTTTCAACATGGAATAACTCCTTGACCTATCTCCTTCTCTGCTCTATGCAGGTTACTCTATATGTTTGTCTGTCCTGTTAAGTTTCTATGTGCGCCCTGAGGCATACGGGCATGTTGGCGCTTTATAAGAATTAAAATGAATAAATAAATAAATAAAGTAGTTAGTGAGACAATCTGAAGGACCTTCTGTCATTTCTACAGCACCTTCTACAGTCAGACTGCATTACTTTCACATAGATATATTGCAGATTGTATAGGAGTATGAGTTGTATTCTGATTACATTACAATCTCCAAACCAGCAAAATCAGACCCTCTTGGTGAGTGTCTCCTTCTGCTGTGGTCCTTGGGTCCTCGACCTGTGCATCCATTTTGCTTTTGTTCCTATTTCCTTTCTCCTCTCCTATCCTTTCCCTCTCCACATTCTCCTGCCTGCCTCCTTTCTTTGCCTATTGGTCTGTGACCCAGTCATGGACAGGAACAACTCGCAACTCAAAGAGATTTATCTGTTGCTTGCACACTTCTCAGACCTTTTGGATTCTCCAAACCAGCAAAGGCAGACCCTCTTGGTGAGTGCCTACATCTGCTGTAGTCCTTGGGTCCTCAAATTGTGCATCCATTTAGCTTTTGTTCCCTTTCTCCACTCTAGACCCTCCCAGTTCCTCCTCTCTCCACAACCCCCTGCCTGCCTCCTATCAACCCCGATTGGTCCGTGACATGGGACAGGAACAACTCACAAGGACTGTAGAGGTTTCTCTGCCGCTTGCACACTTCTCCAAACCAGCAAAATCAGATCCTCTTGGTGAGTGCCTTCCATCTTTTGTAGTCCTCGAGTTTTCGACCTGTGCAACCATTTTGCTTTTGTTCCTGTTTCCTTTCTCCTCTCCAGTCCCTCCTAGGCCCTCCTCTCTCCACAACCCCCTTGTCAGCCTCCTTTCTCCCTGATTGGTCCATGACCCAGTCACGGGACAGGAACAACTCCTCTTCAGAGGCCGTCACAGAGCAGTCATTCCCAAGCAGCCAGCGAAATGCCAAAGGCAAAGGGCAACTCCCTTGGGCAGCTCCCACTACCTGTTTGACTGTTCACATATTGAGACCCAGCCTGGCGCGACATTCAGTCTACAATACATGTAAGAGACATCCTTTGCAAATTGACTGTATTGCTCCTAGCTGCATAGTCAAGCAAATCCAGCTCTGCTATCTTCACCGTAGCTGTATTAATACCTGGACTGCTTATGTCACGTGCACGCATTAGTCTATATCTGTAAATTGCACTAGGGTTTTACTGCTTTCACTCAGTTTACCAGACGTTAGCTGCACAGTACTCACTGCCTTCAACTAGGCGTCTTTCAATGCATATTGGAGCATGGCCAGTCTATTGAATCTCTGTGCCTTTTTATAGTATTTCCGGGTTTCGAATCTAGGTGCATTTTTTAGAGTATTGTCAGGTTTTGAGTCTTGATGCATATTAGAGTGTAGCCAATGTTTTGAAACTAGGTACATTTTTAGAATACAGCCAATGTGTTGAAGCTAGATGCATATTTGAGTTTAGCCTATGTATTGAATGTAGGTGCATTTGTAGAATACAGTCAATGCTTTGAAGCTAGATACTTATTAGAGTGTGACCAAAGTATTGAATCTAGGTGCATTTTTAGATTACCGCCATGTCTAAATCGAGTCGCTTATTAGAGTGTTGCTAATGTTTTGAAGTTATTGCGTTTAGAATATAGCCAATGTACGGAATTTAGGTGCAGTGAACTGAGGTATGCATTCTAAGTGAATATCTTCAAGTATAGAATACATATTGAAACAAGGTGATTTTCAGAGTGTAGCCTATGTATTTAATTTAGGTGAAAGAGGGCTCCCAAAAATGAAAGGCCTGCCTTGAATTACCATGGAAACAAGGCCCTGCAATTTCAAAGTGAAAAGGAGCGAAATTAGACATCAAAACTTGGAGATGCCTACAAATGTTCATTGCCTCATCGAAGGGAAAGACAAATGGCATAATTTATAAGAACGCTGAGATTATACCCTCTAGAGCTACAGCCTTCAGAACCCTAAATGGGATGGCAGCATTGTGAGCTACAGTTACTGTGAAGCAGAGTACATTTCGGCATATATATTAAAGGATATGTGCAAATCCGTGTTTCCCTTTATATTAAAGACATGCTCATGTAAATGTGATAAAAGTGTAATAAAGGAACTGTACGTTTTGTCCACCATGGGCCCATCACAAGAGGAAACAATATTTTACAGAATCTACATGGAGATGTTGAATTGCAGCAGAGTGAAAGCCATTCATGGCTGGAATTGACAAAAGGACATTTCAATTGTGTCTTTCAAGGAACACTTTAAGCATTCACATGTACAGCTAAAGTCTGTATATATACATTATGTTGCCCTTCTGTAATCACTGTCTGCAGGTAACCACTGTGCAAGGGTTTTAAATGTGGAAATGGTGCAATTCTAAGAGTTGATTTAAATGCTGTTCAGCAGAGGTAGGCTGGAATCCTAGTTTTGTTTCTTTGCTGTGGGTTCCCAAGTGTAAAACCAGGTTTCAAAGCTTCGTTGTCAGGGGGACGAGTTGAGGAAGTCTCCTTGTCCCCAGGGTTTATGACTAAAACCACTTAGGCCATCATAACGCTGGCCATACGCCCTTGAAGCTATGGGCTAATCTAAACAAAATCCTCCCTCTTGATGTCAGAGCCAAAACCAGATCCCTTCCAAGAGTGGAGGCAGAGCTGAGCAGTAGTTTCACAACCATTGCACAGAATGGGAGATATGCTGTTGATGGGATAACTTGGGAAATATTAATCGTACACGATCCATGTCCGGATTTCTGAAAAGCTGTCAGCGAGCTGCTTCTGGTGATCCAAAAGCAGGTGAGAACCATACAAATTTGAGGAAATATGTAAAATCTTATCCATATTCTGCCCACGAGTGCCATATTTTTCATTAATATAGTTCTGGTGTAAATGAGAAAATACTGTAGCGTCACACCAGTAGGTTGCACAGAAATCAAACAAGGTTTGTGCAATTCCCTGTAAATGCTGGCATATGTGTCATAATATGATGAGAAAGGGCATTTGTCATGCAGTGAGATTTTACTGTTCAAAAAATAGACCCAACCCCTGTCCCAGTTAGATGATGGATGGGGTATCCTCCCTTGGCTTCCCAGAACACTCCCACTTTCTTTGGACCTATCGGCCGACTCAGGGGAGGGAACCCTTGAACAGTGCCCTATCAATTGTGTTAGAAATATGACAAATCTATGATGTCACTTGCCATATAAATAAGTCACTCTGTCTCAAATCAGGACTCCCCCTACCAGATCTTGAGCTGTGCAGCTGACCAAATCTGGAACCATACTTGCAGAGGTGGGCCTAAATCTTGGAGTGAAGCCAGGAGCTGGAGTGGGACCTTTTTGGAGGACAGATAGAGGTCTTGACTGATCCCTTGATTGTCCCTGCCATGATGCCCTGGTGCCCACTTGATGTCCATCAAGCCCTCTCATGTAAGTGTATATACCCCAGGCAATAGATGCCATAGAGTGTCCCCATAGAAAAATCCCCTATCTTCTTTGTAATTCAGTCATTTTCCTATTGAAATATATTTCAGTTGTCTGTGCGTTGTAGTAATTGTTCCCATTGAACATCCTTTGTGTTTGCTGATGCATTTCTGTAATTTCCCTTGAAGAATCTCCAGTTGCTTGTGTAGATCCCTAGTATATTTTTGTTCAGTAAATCAATTAATTTCCACATTATTTCTTGGGATCCACATAGTTAGAATTGAAAACTAACTAACTCTTCCCAGTGTCTTGTGAATTGTTATAGTTATTAAGTATTCCCCCAAAGAATGAATTTCATTGTGAGCTAAAAAAATGAATGTGTCTGTGTGTTTAAATGGTGTTCTATAAAACAAAATTCTCTTAGCATCTGTCATTTTGAACCAAAACCATTTCCTTATTGTGAGAAATCTCTTTGCCCATAGCCTACCTGTTATGTGTCTCTGTCATTTTAACTGAAAACAGATTTTCCTATTATGAGTTCCCCATTGCTCAAAGCGTGTCTGTCATTTATAGCCTTAGTAAAAACGAGTGGCATTTGCATTTTAGTTTCCCTGGAAATTTAGCTTCACCTTTTAAAAACCATTTTTCCTAGTCTATCCCCCTTCCCCTACTATATTTTCAAACAAATTTCCAATGACATTCCCTTTTTATTTGCCTGTGTCTTACATTTTTTTCTAAAATCGATGTTCCTATTGTGTGCTGGCTAGTCTGTTTTGAAGCCCTATTTGTCTTCTTGTCTAAGCAGCACAAAATACCCTTTTGTGCTGTCCCATAGCAGTTGTCCTAACTAAGTAAAAACCCATTTTACCGGGTGCAGAAAAGCTAGCTGGTCCATTTGTTGCTGGCCTTCCATATTGTTTCTGAAAAAACCCATTCAAAATCCAATTTTAACCTGGTGTTCCCATTCCTTGTCACGGCCTTCCATTTGAAGCAGATAAGCCTAGTGGAGGTCTGGGGGGTGAGGGTTGCTGGGACTCAAGAATCCTTTGTGTGTGCATGCACTTTCCTCTGGAGTGCCTTCATTTTCATGGTGTTTTGAACTTTTGATAGTAGTGGTGAAATCAGTAAAGTAAATCTGTGTGCCATACATGTTTGAGTTGTCTTAGTGTGCCGCTTGACTAAAAGTACTCTGAAGTGTGTGTTGCTACACCTTGGTGGCTATTGTAACTGTGTATTCAATATTCCCATTAAATCACAAATTAATAAAATATTCATTGATAACACACCGGCCTGGTTCCTGGTCTACTGTGACACAGGGTGCTGGTGGAGGTTGGGTGCGAGACGGGTTCGAGGATTCCCTAAAAACGAATTGGGATTGTAAAAATAAGAAGTGTTTTTATTGAGCGCCACATTCATTGCAAGGGAAAGAGAACACTGACTTGCATGTGCTGTATGATATATTATGATAATACAATGTATTAAAGTAAATGCATTTAGAGTGTATTCAATGCACTCACTCTAGAGGAATAGTAGCTTACATCCAATTTACTGAAACTAGGTGAATATCAGAGTGGAGCCAATGTACTAAAACCAGGTGCTTTTAGAATGTAACCAATGTATCGAATCTAGGTGAATATTGAGGTGCTGAGTCCAGTCATTGTGCAGTGTTTATGTGACTGTCAGAGTGTAGGCCATGTATGTCTAACTTCAGCCACATCCACAAAACCACGAAACCAGCCAAGACACATGGTTACGTATCACACTCCATACTTATGGTAGATAGCCAGCGGGGCATCCACACACATCTGCTATCATGCACTGCTCTAAGGCACATCGCTTAAAACCCCTGCCATAAGAATGCATGTCACATGACAAACATTTGCTCTAGCTGCAAACATAATGAGTCTCCTGCTCTTGCATACTCCCTTGAAAGCCTCTCAGCACCCATCCATGTGCCAGCTCTACATGGGAAGCTAGCTGGGACACGACACCCCTTCATATCTTAGAAATAGATAACATACACACATGCATTGTAATAATGCCTCTGATTATTTCCCATACCTGGACGTCAGTCCCCCAAGGGCGTTCAACCTACAGTGTGTTGAGACCATACCGATGGTGAAAGGTGCTATACAAATGCCAATTACAATGAGATACAAACCTTCTGCCATTCTATCAGTCTTCACATTGATTTTTATGATCATTAAAATACAACAAGTTAGTAGAATACCAAGCAACAACACACTTATGTGATGTTCTACACCACACAAATCCATTTAGTTGCACTTATTTAATGAGGGGCTAACAGTAAGCGCTTAAGCCCTTTGAAACACATTGTGTATAGGCGCTATATAAATACACTATTATATCATATCGTAACAGGGGTGGTGGGTTAACCTGTTTAGGTTTTTGATGTTCGATGGAAGTGCCATTGATTAATTTATGATAGTTCTGATCTGACATCTAGTTAGAAAGACCAGGTAGGTTCTTTCACTTTTCCTTTCTTGCTGTGTTTGTTTAAGGAGTACTTGGAATGGCGCCTTTCAGCATGGGAGTGATGACATCTTACACAGGTGTACTTTCACATCATTCTCATCCTCTTGCTCCAGTGAATGGCTCACAGAAGCTCTTCTGTTTATTTTGGTGATGTTTATTTACCTGTGAGAGAAGGAAACTGATAGACCAGATCAGTGATTTGCCTTACTCAAGCTTCACATTGTCTGTCACTTGTATATTCACCTGGGATGCGGTTAGTGGCGCTAATGCAGGAAGACATATTGGACGACCTATCAGGATCTCATGTGGGCTTATATTAGCTCTTGTTCATACTGCTAAAAATCAATAGTGGAAGACCACCGCATCTCTGAAGACCAACACAGCAGACATCCAGTAAATGGCAAATCAAGAGGGCCAGAGGTCCATATGCGCAAACCACGCTTCACAGATCCTGAGCTGACTGCCCTCAAAGATAATGTAGTGGAAAATTCAGAGGCACTCTTTGGAGATGGCAATCATAGGACCAGCCACAGGGCAAAGATGGTAATCTGGCTGGATATAGCCGCCAATGTGACTATAATGGCGCCCATCCCACACATGCCACATGATGTGTGGCTGCGGATGAAGAACATTGTGGCCACGCATTGGAGGGAATCGACTGCCATAGGAGGAGGGGCAGTGGCACCACCGACCGATGCCCTGCGAGGCGACAAGCTGCTCCATCCTGCACATGGAGTTCATCAAGGGAATCAAGAAAGCAGAGTCCGCAGCCAAAACCAATGCAATGGGGGTCAGCACAACAAACCCCATTTAAATGCCAATTTTGTGTCCAAATAAATGAATCCCCAACCAGACAAACACTAAATGGGGCAAGGGAACGGGTCCAACATATGTCAGTCACGTCAAATAGGCCAATCTTACACACACATGCCAGAGGTTTTGTGGCAGAGGTAACCATGCAAAAGCGCTATACACAAAATGCACTGCCCCACACATGGACACATGATGTGCGCCCATGTGCGCCAAGGGAGAACAGGACAGGAATCATAGGGCCACCGCACACAAAAGAACAAGCCACCATGCAGACCAACAGTCAATGTGCACACCCACCACCCACATCTAGAAGCACACATCGGAGCAAACCAACCAACCACACAGAATGACAAGAGCAGGACAAACACAATGTTTAATGCAAGCCCGCAGACGTGACTCAATGAAGACTAACTGCATGCTCAATTCACACCAACAGGCACATCCTCCGACAGCAACATGGCTGGTACGGCATCTGGCCAGGCACGTGAAGGCGAGAAGGGACCACCACCTCCAGCACTACAAGCACCACCACCTCATGCAGCCAAACCACCACCACGACGTGTAGTGAGTGTGGCGCAGCCAGCCCAACCACCAACACCTGTTGTGATGGCTGCACAGCTGCCACCACCACTGCCAGCAAGACCACACATATCGCTAGTGGCCCCACTGTCTCTCCTGTACCCTACACACACCAATGCCACACCAGCCACCACCCTATCATGACATGAACGGCACAGAAGAGGAGGAGGAGGAGCAGAAGGAGCAGGAGGAGGATGAGGATAAGCACACCCCTAGCTGACCACATCATTTAGCCTGGCCACTCTGCACAGCCACACTCCACCACCCATGCCCAACATACAGGACATGGCAGTGCGTATCTGTGCTATGGAAGACCGGCACGGGGCAATGGCTGAAATGGTCCAGTGGAAACCGAAAGAGATGTGGCTCCTGAGGGGGTGCATTCAGGACAACAGCTGGAGGAGCACACAGGCATAGGGACGCACCTCTGCTGCCCTCGCCATGCTCACCCAAATGGTCTGGGCGAGAATCAGGGGATCTTGGTAATGGCTGCATCCCTGTCCCACACCTTGCAGGTCACACTGAAGCACTTGGGGGCACAGGGGTCTCACCCTCCCTCAACCGTCAACACCCCAGGGAGGTTGCTCAGGACAGCCCAAGGCGCTGCTTCCATCAGATAGCAAACACACCTGGACCATCCAAGGGACCTGTAGCCAAGAGGCATAGAAAATGACACCTAAAGTGACACTTTTGTTTTGACACTGTGAATTTTGGGTGTTTGGAGAATGTGGGGGGTGTTAAGAATTCCAATTGGGCATCACACACTGGACCATGACCCTTGCCATTAGCCTAGGATGTAGCGCTCAATGAGAATGCTTTTTTCTTTATTTTCTACGAATTCAGATTGAGCTGGCACCCAACCCGTCTCACACCCCCTTTTACAAATACCCCGTGTCACAATGGACCATGAACCAGGCCAGTTGGTGGGAATACAATATTTATTTATTTTAAATTAAAAGAAAATCCCATAGTTTGAACATTGGCCAGCAATCACCAATTTTACTGCTCGGGTAGATAGCACTCGAGTTAAGATTTCCCCCTGCAATGCTCCCTCAAACCCCAATCAGAGTTTGAGTGGATAGAAAGGAGCAGCAAGAAGTCGGGGATATTAGGCAGTAAACAGAATTAAAATCTGACCTTCCCTCACGAAGTAAGAGGCACATTTTAAAACCCTTTGCAATTGCATAGAATGACACTAGGAATTGGTAAATTATTCATTTAACGTGTGATTAAATAAATGAGGTAAATTTGATTTAACACAATACCAGGGATTTAATATCACTAGCAACTACAAGGCAAGGTACCAACCAAGGGCATACAGTTCAAAAAGCAACCTGAAAGTAAAAACACAGTGCAGCCAAAATCACACGTTCAAAAGTTGCATTTTTCTCTTTTTGCAGTTTTAAATGTCAAAACGTTTTTTTAAAAAAAAAAAAACAGGTGAAATAGACAGAATCGGAATGTGGTTTTTAGGCTGGGCGGTAGATGCACATCACAGGGATAATATAGAAGTGAAAGAGTGACTCTAGCTGAATAACTGGATGAGATTTTCAATGTGGAAGGAGACTCGGTTTTGGGAAAATAAATCAGTTAAAAGAGAAAATCGGTTTGGAAAGAAAAGACAAGTTTTACTTAACCTAGATTATCAAAACTAGGTTGTTAAAGAAAGACGTGCATTCCAAGGTTAATTTGCAAAGTTAAACTTCTTCCCACCCCCCCCCGCGTTCAGCTCTATGTGGGAATTACTTAAATTATTCAAAATATGACTAAGGATCAATGAAAGACAGACATGAATTGAAGAATGGCACTACTAACACTTGGAGATCAAGGACAGGATGCACTGAGAATCTGTCAGTTTTAAACAAGTTACCAGGGTACGGATATGATTACTTAAAGAGTAGGGGACAAAGACAAAGGGCCTCATCACGACTTGGGCGGTAACGCTATTAGCGCGGGCACTATTAGCCCTACCGCCGAACTCCCCGGCGCTAATAGCGCCGGATCACAAGTTTGGCGGTAATGTAAGTCTTCATTCCCCACTGAGCCCATTCGGGAATGCCCCATTCCCCATTGGGCTCAATGGGGAATCTTTGCGCTAATACCACCGGCGGATTTCCCGCCGGTGGTAATAGCGCGAATTTTTAGCGGATTTCCCCCCAGCTCAGAGCTGGGGCGAAATCCGCCGATGCCCTGATTCGGCGGACCCTTAAATCTGGCGGTAATAGCGCTACCGCCGAATTTAAGGGTTACCGCCGAAGTCGTGATGAGGCCCAAAGTATCGAGATGGGGTAGGCTATGTGTTGCTATGGGATGGGGAAATACTCACAATCCACACTTGAGTTTGGGATTTGTGACAGCCAACTGGGTTTCTGGACTCAAAGGCTCTGGTCACAGCATGACGGGCTCTCCTAATCGCAAACAGCTGGGCCTGTCTGGTCACTGGATATGAAGGGTACAGCTGGCATGCAGGTAGTGGGGCAAAAAGCTGGTCTGGTCACAGGAAAAGGGTACCACAGCTTTTCCCCCTAGTTATTGAGATTTTTAGTGGGGTTTCTGGATCAATGGTCCTGCCTGGATAGGGTCAGCTTCCCTTTTTTATAAAGCGGGTGACCTCACAGGATTTATTGTTGGGCAGAACTAAGCTAGACCTACCCCTAAGAACCGGATAGGTCAGCCTATGTTTGTCTCCTCCTCCAAGAGGGGACTCAGTTTATGGGGTTGTGTTTTATGAGGTACAAAGCCGTCCCACAGTCATTTTTGCACAAAATCAATTATGAAATAAATTGCTCCTTTGTACAGTTGTCACACTTTTGCAAATTACATAGGCAAATTACAAATTTTATGCAGAGCAGGGTATTCCAACTCCCAGGTTTGTACGACATTGTTTCGCCCTTCTAATAATTTTTCCCAATTTTTAGTGGGAACCGCTTCACCCCAAATACCACAACTCTTAGACATGTGTACATATTATCATATAGAATGTTTCCATTAATTTTTAACGTTCCTCCATATGTACTTTTCCCATGATTCACATTTTCCTGGTGTTTGCGTCCCATACATGTTATGGACAGCCACAATATCTTGTTTTAAAGCCACAAACATTACATTTGAACTGTAAAACTTTTACATTACTGCGTTGTCGGTTGTAGAAATAACAACCTTAATGTTTATTCATTAAAATAGTCTTTTGAGCCAGATGGGCTGGCTTTTGTCCTCCAAATATGGTAATTTATGCCCAGGTTACCACCAAATGTCAGTTTAGCCCAGGGTTGCCATAACATTTTTATTTGGAGCTCCTTAATTTGAGGGGATGGGAGGTGTCACTTCCAAAAGTAACACCTAGGTGTCCCAGAATCTCTTGTGTCAAAGCTGAAGGCCAGTCACAAAGTCTGATGGGTGTGTTACATTCACCCCCTTGGTCCATTCAGAGCTTCCAAATGCTGGCCCCCTTGGGTGGATGCCATATCCTTTGAAGCCAGTGCAAGAAAACCTGTTCTGTGTCTTCCAGTACAGCCAATGCATTTATATATTTATTTATTTCGTTTTCCTGAGCCCAAAAGGCAATACTGTTGGAATAAAGCATTATTTTCGGACAGGGGCTTATTCAACATTACACTTTTAAAATAGATATTTTTCTTTTTTGCAAAAGCACATTTTTAGATGTGGTGAATTCCGCTGGAATGTCCCTTTCAAATTTGGTTCTCTCTTCCCTCTGGATTCCAAATATCGTTTGCACCCCTAGTCAGTTTCTCTTTCACAGCAATCTGTTCAAGGCACAGGTCCACTGAAATTGACATATGCACCAAGAGCTAGGGTTTCTTTTGAAGCGTTTATTTTGAAATTTTGTAGCATAAAAGTCAAGCATTTTTTCATACGGCTGATTTCTGGTGAAGTAAGTAAAGTTTCTGGGGATTTCCCAGATCTTGCCTGACACAGCCTGTCATTCAGTGATAATGATCTCTTCTGCTGGAGCACAATCTGGATATGGATGGGCGTAGCTGGGTCTCACTGATAAAAGCAGTGTAATGTTGAACAGATGAAAAAGAGCATCAGGGCGGCATCATTTGGACTGTAAAATATTTTTCAATGGGACATTTTGAGCTAGCAGTAAAGCAGCGCTGCTTTTCAATTCTCTTCTTGGCTGCGCATAAGGAAACACACTGGCAGCCTTTCTCATTGTGCTCCCTGTTCCTTCTTGCCTAATAGGTGCTTGGCAGGACCTTGCAGCCATCATTTTGTAGATGCAAATGCAGTTTTGATGCGAGGCAATGGTGCTCAAAGGAGCCAGTGCAGGCATTCTGCTGGTAACTGCTGAAGTGCAGCTTGGTGAGGGAGGGGAATTCTGGTGAGTGGGTAAATGTACCCCACAGTAGGGGGGTGTGAGGACAGGGTGTGTGGGGAGGGGTAGGAGTGTGTGGGGAGGGGGCACAGGCAGGGTGTTTCAATACATGATAGTTTATACATGAAGCAATGAGTGGACATTCCTTATTTTGGTACTCAATAAAAGTTATCTTGATGGGCCATGCACCCATCCTTGGCCTCCATGTGCACAAGCCTGGGCTGGCTGGTGCTGCATCATCCTATAGCAGAGGAATCTCCATATCTGGAGGCAGGGGTAATTTGTGTTTGACACTGATGTTATGCAACTTTGCATAGGCCAGGCCGATCTGCCCCACCATCACTGGCCTGTACATGATTGCAATCCCAGACCAGTATAGGCATCTGAAACAGGCCTTCAAGAGCCTGAATGTCTGCTCAATGGTCATCCTGGTCCTTACATGTACCCTGTTGTATGCCATTCCCTCCAGTGTCTGGGGATCCATCAGAGAGAACATCAGCCATGGAAGCAGCAGGTATCCTGATGCCCCTGCAAGGGTTAAGGATTCAAGGTTAGCCTTATCTTTCATGTAGCAGGACTCTGTAAATTAGCCATAAATAACACCTACCCTGTATCACAACCATGCCTCTCCCACACCTCTAACTGTAAGCACTGCATGACACCCGACATGAAAACCAACCATACACAATCATGCATCAGCACCACATGACGACTACCCAGCAAAAACACCCCAACGCTCAGTAACCAGTTTCATCAAAGCTCATCAAAGCACATCAAAGCTCTCTTTCTCTTCTCCCTCTCAATCCCACTAACAATCCACCCCAACACTTATTCCATTGCTGACCCGCCAGAGCGCCAAGACACTATGCAAGTGTCATCAGTGAATGGTACAAGACCCATTGGCATTGACATTTACAGTAACATGTGTGAATAATGTTGCTCTGCATTGGTGTTGCCTGTGCCAGCGGAATTCCAATGGTCTGTCTGTGCATGCATGCCGCATGTATCACCAGGAAATACATGTCATCGCCTTGGGTGGCCCAGTCTACTAATTCAAGTGGTTTGGAGGGGTGAGGGTGTTGCAGTCTGGTACCTGTAGAGAACAGCATGCAAATGCCCCTTTGGGTTTGAAATGACCTGGTCAGTTACTGCTATATCTCCAGTCATATGCTACTCATGTGTGTTGTGACATTAAACTCCTTCTCTTTGCCTGTCACCCATGCTGCAATGTAGGTGTGAATATATGTGTACTTACCAAACATCCAGGCCCTTTGTCCTCCGTGACGCGCCATGTAAGCTGGCAGGGTGCTGTTTCACAGGACCATGTATGTGTGGGTTGATCCTGGGAACCAAGCACAGCAGTGCATGATGGTCAGGTCGTCGTCAAAGGTCAGCTGGACATTGAGGAAATGGTACTGCTTCTGGTTCCTCTAGACCTCCTCTGAGGTGTGCGGGGACAGCAGCTATATGCGCGTGCAGTCCAATGCTGCCAACACATTGGGCATGCCTGCAATCACTTAGAACCAGGCCTTGGTGGCATTTACCTGTGCCTGGGTGGTTGGGTGGGCGATGTGCTGGCCCACATTGCGCAGGAGGGCCTCATGTACCTGCACCAGCACTCTGGAGTAGGCAGGCTGTGAAATGCCATGCAGCTGGCTCACAGAACGCTGGAAAATGCCAGTGCCCAGGGAGGGCAGGGACAACACCAGCATGAACAGCAGTGGTATGGCTGTCCTGATGCCAAATGTTAGGCAGAATCACATGCAATACCCTTTCGGAACACTACATGCAATTAAGACTACAAGTGTCAGTACAATTTCACCTTTGGTACAAGTCTGTACTACAGAGTTATGTGGTAGCAGTGGCTGAGCAGCCAGACTTATCTCAAGAGTTGAGTGAGCAGTAGAACAAGTTACACAAAGGACCAACAAATACAGTGATTCAAATAAACACTTACTCAAGTTTTCTTGGTAAAAGAATATCAGGGTAATTCATAGAATCCAGCGCACAAGTAGCGCACGCGGCTGGCGCAGAGCGTGCGCCTGCGATAGTCTGCGCCAGGCACGTGCGCTAAAACTGATTTCCGCGCACAGCGTATTCATGGATTTCATGCTCCCAAACCAGCCGTGGCGCAGAGAATCGCAGCGAGCCTGCAGCAGCGCCAGTAACGCCCCCAAGAACGCCCTCGCGCAAGGAAAAGCCATCAAAATCGCTAAATCATCGCTAAGGGCTGCGCTAACCCTGGACCACTTCACAGGGCAGGCAAACAAGGAAAGCAAAGCGGGCAATCTTCAAATCAGGAGTACGCGGGAAGTTCTACACGCGACTAGGCAGGGTACGTGTATTACAGGGGTACGCGTGAAGTACAACACGCGATTGCCCAGGGAACGTGTATTACAGGGGTACGCGTGAAGTAGAACACGCGATAGGCCAGGGAACGTGTATTACAGGGGTACGCGGGAATCATCACACGCGATAGGCCAGGGAACGTGTATTACAGGGGTACGCGGGAATTATCACACGCGAACAGCCAGGGTGCGTGTATTACAGGGGTACGCGTGAAGTAGAACACGCGATAGGCCAGGGAACGTGTATTACAGGGGTACGCGGGAATCATCACACGCGATAGGCCAGGGAACGTGTATTACAGGGGTACGCGGGAATCATCACACGCGATAGGCCAGGGAACGTGTATTACAGGGGTACGCGGGAATCATCACACGCGAATAGGCTGGGTGGGCCCTCACAGGTGTACCCTGTACACCCTCCACGGCCCCTGCAGGCAGCCCACAAAACAGGGGACTACCCTGCACACCTGATCATGTCCCCCTGCACCCCCATCCACCAGGGGCACCCTCCACCAGGCCCCCACCCATGTCTCCCACCACCCCCACCCCCCAGCAGTGCAGGGGCACCTGCCAGCAGGCCCCCACCCATGTCTCCCACCACCCCCACCCCCCATCCACCAGGGGCACCCTCCACCAGGCCCCCACCCATGTCTCCCACCACCCCCAACCCCCAGCAGTGCAGGGGCACCTGCCAGCAGGCCCCCACCCATGTCTCCCACCACCCCCACCCACCAGCACTGTGGGGCACGTGGCCAGCAGGCAGTCAGGCAGCAGCAGATGGCAGGTGGGAGCGTGCTCAGGGCTCTGGGGGACTGTAATTTCGCCTCCTGGCCAGGAGCGTGGTCTTTCGTGTTTGAACGCGTGGACAGCCTGATAGGGAGTGATTTTGCACGTGAAAATCCCACACTCAGCGAATCGCGCGAAAACCCGTCACCAGCATATGTGCGTCTATAGTTACCTGCACGTGCAGTGTCAAAGCGTGTGATTGGTGAAAATGGATCTACACGCAGGAGTGACAAAGCGTGTGATTGGTGAAAATGGATCTACACGCAGGAGTGACAAAGCGTGTGATTGGTGAAAAGTGAGCTACACGCAGGAGTGTCAAAGCGTGTGATTGGTGAAAAAGGATCCACACGCAGAAGTGACAAAGCGTGTGATTGGTGAACATGGGCCAAGCACGTACACGCCGTAAGTGACGCTGTACGTGTGGGCCTGTATATAAGGTAGTGTAGAACACCATTTCCTTGTACGTGCTTTTCGTGGAGAGCGAGTGGGTGAATTCTGTACTTCTTGTCGTTTCACACGCGATTTACTTCACGGCGTTTCCAGTTCGTACTCCCTGTTACCTCTGACAGCTTTTTCTCTTTTTCCTCTTGTACTGGTTTAGCTGGGCCTGTTCCCTCAAACAGTGTCCCCTTCTACTGTTGTCCTGTCTCCTCAGACAGCGTACACATCTTCTTTTGGCGGGGGTGTTGCCAACCAAAAGCGCTCATTTTTCACGCTCTTTTACCTGGCAGACGGTGAGTCACGCACGTATCTAACTTCTGTGCTTGCCCCGTGTGTAGCCTACCCCTTCAGAGGTCATTCTAGGCTGCGTGTGACACGCATACGTTCATTATTGTGTTACTGGATGCCACAGTGTAGTGCAGGGTTTTCCATCAGCACACGTGGTCTAGGAGGGGTATTGTGCAAGTTCCTTAACTTTTTTGGGGTGCCTGTGCGTTGCGTGACCCGTCATCTTTCCCCAGGGGTGTCATATAGCCTTGCCACTGCACTAGGGTACGAATACCATCTGGTACCCAACCCCTTTGACACCCAATTGCCCAGGACAATTGTGCACACCGACTCCCATACGCACAATAACATCAGTGCCATGGTTGGGAGGCGTGCAAGCCGTAAGGGTGGCAAAGGTGGCCGAGCCACACGTGGTGGCCGTGGAGGATCCACTAGGGGACGTGGTTGTGACTTGCAGGGTGCCCCTGTCCCCCCCAGTCTGGAGGACCAGTCAGGGACACCCATGCCCCCCCCCCCAGTTGAGGGTCATGTGGCTGATACCAACCCTGATCAGCCCTTGTCGGACCAGCCCATTGTGGCACCAGACCTGTCCGAGGGTGATCCCATCGCTGACATCCAGGTCAGCAGGTCCACTGCATGTGCACCGGTGCACATTGGTGTCATCAGGGCACGCGCATCTATGCCAGATAGGTCATCTGCTGGCCCCCGTAGCCAGGGTGTGGCTCCATCCACCCCACCTCTCATACACCCTGCCAAGACTGTGTCGGTCCTAGTTCATGCACCTCAGATCAGGCCTGACCCCATCCCTCTACCCCCAATGCCTGCACCTACTCCCATGCTGAGTGTGCAATCCCACACACCCAGTACTGAGTCCACCACGGCTCCTGCCCCTAGTGTCCACAGCGGCGTAGGACACTCTGGATCCCCACCCCCTTCCAAGCGCAAGAGGAAGAGTGCACGTCCGGCACAGGCTGATGCCCCAGGCACGGCTGCACAGTCCGGCCCATCAAGGAAGCCAAGCTTCACAGAAGCCGAACTGAATGCACTTGTTCAGTATGTGTCAGATCATGATAGGGAAATGGTCATCGTTGCAGGGTCCAAGACCACACATGCCAGACGCCAGGCACACTGGCAGACCATTGCTGACAGAATAAGTGCCCTTGGAGTAGTGAGGCGCACAGCTAGTGATTGCCAGAAGCGCTGGAATGACCTTAAGCGCAGGGCAAAGGATAAGCTGGCCTCAAGTCATGCCGCAACCTTGGTGACTGGAGGTGGGTCCCCAGCACAGGAAATAGAACTCACACCACACGAGTCCGTAGCTGGATCCTACATCACCGAGGGACAACTCCAAGGTGTGGGAGATCTCCCTGATTACGAGGCATCATCCGGTGAGTGCACATGCATGTGTGTATTATCCATGTGCATGGTGTGTGTGTGAAGCATTCATGTTGGGTGCCTGTCAAGGGGGTGTGTGGCAGAGTTGATAGTGGCACCCATGTGCCTCATCCAGTATGTTCAGTGCAACACCATCTGCCCACAGCACTATCCCTACTGGCAACAGTGCACATATGGCCCTACACCATGGAAGTTGCCCTTGAATTGTCATTTTGTCACTACATTGTTGCTCATACTCCCCTGTCTATTCATCTGATGTCATACATACCATTCCTATACTTTCCCCCAGCCATTCAAGTTTCATCTTCACATGCCTGACATGCAATGATACCACATGCTAATGCGTCCTCTGTATATAAATGCCAACCAACATGCTGTCATACTGTGGATGTTGCCTTGACATCCACCTCCTACCTGTGTGCTTTGGTACCGTCTGGTTTCGAGCCCCATTCCCTCACACTCCATGCTGCTCTTCATGGTCTATCTTCCCTGACTTCTACAGTTCAGACCATCGTGCCCTACTCACGACACCTGCTTGCTAACAGTCAAATGAGGGCACCCTGCCCTCCAATGCGACCCACCCTATTGCTGACAAGTGCATCTGAGTCTACTCAAAGCTAACTCTCACTGACATCTGCTCATACATGCCTTTGCCTGTCCCATAGACCCTTCACATGGTCCCTGTCCTCTCTCCTTGCTCCTCTTCCACCATCAATGGTGGGACCCGTTGGGGTGTACTCCTGGCCTCCTTCCAATCCTCAGAGGCCACAATTGATGTGTATGGTAATGGGAGCATCTCAGTCCAAGGCCCTTAGGCCAACCTCATTCTCCTTGAGAAATGCTACCCACATCTCATCAACTTCCTTTCCTCTCCTGCTGTCCCCCCTCCTCTCTCCTCATCAATCCTGCACTGCCTCCCTGCACCCTCCCATGATCCTTCTCCGCCTCCCACTCCAACTCCTACACATGCTGCACCTCTGATCTCTAGCACTCCCCGTAAGTCCTACAAGGCTGTCAACCTCCTCCACAATTACACTCCTTTCACTGCGGCTGCATCAGGCATTCCTCCGATATCTGTCACTTACATGAGGTTATGCACCTTGACATCCTTGGTCTCATGGAAACATGTCTGACGGCCAGCTCTGTCTGCATCCTTCACACACTCCTACCTGATGTTCAGGAGATCCTCTCCTTGGCCCGCCACTACTGTGCAGGGGGGGTGTGCCCTTGGCTTCCCTGAGGGTATTCCTGCCACTGTCACTCCTACTTAGACCTACTCCACTCTGGAATGGCTTGTGTGACGTCTCTCTCTACCACACCTTGACATTCACAAACTGTGCGTACTGTGTCTGGGAAAACTGGTCAAATGTACTACTTCCTTTCTGAGTGTCCTCACCTCTCCTCCTCACTCATGTCCCCAGACACAGAAATCCTCTTCCTTGGTGCTGTACGCATCCACCTGCATGCTTGTTGACCCCCCCACGTGACCTTTCTGTGACCTCAGCAACTCCCTCTCACCCTCTAGACTCCCGTCTGTCCCTACTCATTCTGCAGGGCACACTCTTGATGCTCTGATCTCATCTGACTTTCCCCTCTCCGTCCATCTCTGCACTCCTCTCTCCTGGAGTGATCACATTCTCCTCTCCTCCCAGCTCACCCTCACCACCCCACAGGCAAAGCCACCCTCACCACTGTCACACACCTTCTTGGTATTCCAACCCATGAAGTGTGTGTCAGTCGAGGCTTATGCTGCCAAAATCTCCCCCCCATCCAGCTCCCCCTTAGGCTCACTCCCATCCTGACAGGGCCCACTCCATGCTCCACTCTATGTCAGGTACACTGGATGTCTTTGCCACGGTCATGACCACCTGTCTGAAGCCCCATGCCAATGCAGAGTCCTGGCATGACTCGGATCTTGTGAACCCAAACCACAGGTGCCGGGTGGCAGAGAGGGAATGTCCTGCATCATGCTCATCCTCTGGCAAACTGGCCTGCCACATGCTCCAAAGGCAATAGCGCCTCACCCTTTTCACCAAGATGAGATCCCCAATCCAAGGGCACATATCTGCGGCATGTGACAACTCTGCAGGACACATAGAAATCTGCAAGGACCTTGCCGAGCCAGATGCAGTGTGTACCTCCCCTGTCCCCTCCGAGCCCACAGCACTGCATGATTGTCTCTGTACCCCTATAGGCCACCCCCCCCAGCACTTGTCTGCGCCTAACACCATCTGCCCTTGACGTTAAGTCCTACTTACCTTGTACAGCACTTCCAGCCGCCACTTCCCCTTGCACTTCATTGTGCCACCCACCCCTGCACTTGCGTGACATGAATGACACCAGCACCAGTAGGATTGTTGACTGGCATCCCCTTCTGCCCCACCACCCCTCAGTGCTCCGCTGTACCTTCATACATTTCTGGACCGGTGCTTCACGAATGCTATATGATTCCTTTACAGGTGATGGGGAGGTGGAATCTCATTGTTTACTGCATTTTGTTGATGTAGACAAGGCACTGTGCATCGTGGCCAATTGGGACTAGCAGATCCATGTACAACATGTTAACTTATTGATGTGATGATGCAATGTCAGGACCAGAGTGGTTGAAATCCAAAAAAGTTGCCCTCCTCTCCCTCTTCACTTGGTGGCTATGTCACATGCCATGTGTGTGATGGCATGTGCCTTTGACATGGCAATCACCGGCCAATGTGTGATGGCAGTGCTAGGCAGCATGGTGAGCAGGCGTTGCTCTCCAATCTGTACATTGTATGCCCTGAGCCTCCCCTACAGACCCAGTGATGGTGAATGCATAGGAGGTCTCCCAGTCATGTGGGACATGTGTCGTAGAACTACTGCCTCTGTTGTTCATCAGCCCTTGTTGTATGCCATGGTGCTAATGCCTGTTTCCATTTTTCTCTTTCATGTCTTTGCAGGGGACGAAGCACTTGTTGATGCTGGGGATGTGGTGGTTGAGCCGTCCCAGGAGGGCAACCCGGGCCGACCTTCCACAAGTGAGGGACGTGGTGTGTTTGTGGGTGAAAACCCACAAGTGCTGCAGGTCGTGCTGTCGAGGGGTGTCTCTGGGGGTTCCTCCCCCGAGCAGTATTCAGGTGTAGACTCGGAGGATGACACCTATGTGCAGTCGCAGGTGAGTGTTCTTGGGAGAGAATCTCCTCTGTCCGACCCACCTGCAGCCGGGCCATTGCCCTCAATGGGGATGTCAGTGTCGGCAGCTCAGCCTCCGGTGGTTACGGATGCAGGGCCACACCACACAATCTCTGATCCTGCTCCTGGGGCTGCAGATCAGAGAGGGAATGCAGTCCTGCAGCCTGAGGCCTTGCCGGCACAGCAAGGCGCAGTCCGCCTTGCCCCAGGCAGGTGTGGTGCCCGTCAACGTGGTGGCCGTATGCCACCTGGCAATACCGCTTGGGAGCAATCCATCTACGGTATGGCCACCCAACAGGCAGCATCATCCGAGATGATTGCACAGGCCATGGATAGGGTGGCCACTTCCATTGTCCCCCCAGAAAGGCTGATGGAGCGACTGGAGCAGGCTACAGAGTCCATCTGCCAGGCACACAGGGAGGACATGTTGGCGTCCAACATGGACAGGCGGGCGGCACTGGCGACTCTGCGGGAATCACTTTCCATGGAGTCCCAGCGCCACAGGGAAGGCCTGAGGGAAGAATTCCATCACCTCAGGTCGACCCTGTTAGAGCTTGAGGCTTCATCCCATAGAAGGACAGAGGAGCAGCTGGAGCGTCTGACACGGACGCTCTCGGCCGAGATGCAGGCAACTCGTGCGGAGGTCAGGTCATCCCGGAAGTTACTGCATGGGGACCTCCGCATGATTATAACCCAGAACCAGAACTACCAGACCCGCCTGCTTGCAGCCATGGAGGAGCAAACTCGTGCTTTGCGTGGGCTGCCTCCCATTGTCACACCATCTTCTGAGGCAGCTCCCCCACCTCCTCAGTCAGCTGCAGGGTCTGGCCAGAGCGATAGCGACTCATCTCCCACAACAGAGTAGCCGTGTGGGCCACGAGCCTATGGGGTGTTTTATTTTCCCATGATCCACACAGGTGGATTGTGGCGTGCATCCTGTCCTCGGACCTCATAGGTGCCCCCCCCTCCCCCGCCGGCCCTTTCATGGCCATTTTTTCTCAATTTTTTTTTCTTTATCAAGAGTGTTGCCTTGTGTGGGTACCTGGGCATACACTGTATTGTGGCTGGGCACATGCAGGCTTGTCCTGAGTTTGTTTTCGATGCTTGGGTACCAGACATCCACACCCCTCCTGCTTCCGTTTCCATGGGCTTGCAAAGGGTGTGCCCAAGTGACAGCAAATTACACGGTGACATTGGACTCCCATGAGCTGTTGGCCAGTCCATAGTCAATACTGTGTAGACATTCATAGTGTACATTGTTGTTGCACCTAACTATGCATGATGGTTTGATATGTGCCTCTACTTACATATGTTGCTCATGTTTTGCAGGTATTTCACACAGTTCTTCACACGGGCATACTCTCTGGAGTCAGACAACATGTCGGTAGATGTGCACTGACACTTTTGCGTGGCGCCATCACTGTACATCTGGACGGTGAGGACATACCAGCAGAATCAGGTATTGAGACTACCATTGATTACATGCATTGTGTCTTGTTTGGGTGGGCTTCAGGGTGGGTTGGTGTGTAATTAGATTGAAATTACTCTTACACAGGTGTGTAGTAGTGGCTCCAGCGCGGTTAGCTGTTCAAGTGCGGCTATGTACCATTTGGGGCACTGCTATTTGTGACACCGGTGTCATGTTGTGATGGCCAGTTTGTTTGCTCTCACATACCATGACATGGTGTCCTCAGTGGCGGGACTGTGAAGGGAATGGGTGACATGGCAATGTTGCCATGTAGTGATTCGCCTGTGGCAATGCATATTTGATTGATGGAGTTGTGTCTTTTCGTTGTGATGCATTGCTGGTGTATGTGTAGGTAGGGGTGCACACATAGTGACACTTCCATGTTAACAATCTCAGGCTGATGTGTATCTGACAGTTTATTGTCAAGTAATTTTGTGACATTGTCAGGTAGTGTCATCATTGATTGTCAGATGGTATGTGCCAGAGCAGTGTGCACTAGCCAGCACTGTGATTCCTAGGTGAAGAAGTTGGCCACCAGTTGCGTACGGGCTGCCTCCCCCCGTGCCCTTTCCCCTCCCATGCGCAGCGGGCGTGCATGTGGTTGTGGATGTGGGGGCACCACCATGTCCACGGGCAGGCCCCGGCGTGTTGCAACGTTGTGCAGGACACATGCTGCCACTATGATCCTGCACACTATTCGGGGAGCATATAACAGCTGCCCGCCAGAACGGTCAAGGGAGCGAAAGCGTGACTTCAGCACTCCGAATGTGCGCTCCACTATGCCCCGTGTTGCAATGTGGGCTGTGTTGTACCTTACCTCGGGTGGCGTGGTGGGGTTCCGGATTGGGGTCATCATGTGGGGGCTGATAGGGTAGGCACTGTCCCCTGCGGATGTGGTGATGGGTATCATTAGTGGTGTTGTGTCATGACCCAGTATCTGACATGCATGCATGTGCAGTGGCATTCATGCTCACCAAGCAGCCATGTATCTCCATGCTGGCCAGCCTCTAGGTCCCGGCATAGGGTAGACATTCTGTAGATGAAGCTGTCGTGGGTGGACCCGGGATAGTTGGCATATACTGATGTGATTATTCCCTTGGCATTGCATACAACTTGCACGTTGATGGAATGCCAGTGCTTGCGGTTTCTATAGATGTGCTCTGTTGCCCTGGGTGGACGTAGAGCCACATGTGTGCAGTCAATTGCACCAAGCACTTTGGGGAATTGAGCCACACCATAGAATTCCTGGATGCACGTCCGCCTTTCTGCATGAGTCCTGGGGAGATATATGTGCCTGCGGACTGATGGCCGTGCAGTGATGATGTTCAAGACCTGGTGTAGGCAGCGTGACTGCGTGGCCTGTGACACACCACCCACTATGGCACTTGTCCGCTGAAAGGATCCAGTGGCCAAGAAGTGCAGTACATTCAGGACCTTCTGCAGGGGGCTGAGTGCTTGGGAGCACAGGGTGGGTGATGTGAGGTCATCCTCCCACTCATTGACCAGGTCCAGTATGATGTGTGCTGGAAACCTGTACCTCCCATACACCTGGTCATCAGGCATCCCGAATAGGCTGGTTCTAGGTGTGAATATTCTGGCCCTGACTCTCCTCCTCCTCCTCCTTTGGTAGCCCACTGCCACTGCTGCTAGGAACGGTATGTTCATCCTGGCATCTGGCTTGTTTATTGAAAAGTGCGCAAATTAATGCTTTGCGCGTGTTCTAGGCGAGCGTGTGACCCTCGCACCCCTGGAATCTAGTTCCCACTCCAATAGCATGTGGAAATTCCCACGCAGCAGGCATACAGGTGCGCTGACGTACTTGCGTGTGTAAGTGCCTGCGCACCCCTGAAATACACGTACATAGGCCAATGGCGTGTACGCGCACTTTTGGCCAATTACACGCTATGAAATACACGTTCATAGGCCAATGGCGTGTACGCGCACTTTTGGCCAATTACACGCGATGACACTCTGACGTGCAGTATTTCCACGTGTGCTCCGTCATCACGTGCTGAGTGGGGAACGCCCGTGCGGATCACGTCAGACGCGCTTACGCGCTGAGGGACTCTGGTCCAATAGAATCGCGTATGCGTGCTGACGCACTTACGCGCTAAGGGCCTTTCCTCGGATTTCACGCTGACGTGCAGGAATTTCACGTGCCAAATCACTCCGTATCAAGCTGGCCACCCGAAAACACACTGAACACCACGCTCCTGCCCAGAAGGCCGAGTTACTGCCCCCCCAGTGCCCTGAGCAGCCTCCGACGTGCTATCTGCTGCTGCCTGCCTGCCTGCCTGCCTGCTGCCACCGTGCCCTGCCATTTGGTGCCTGCACATCAGCCATCTGCAGGGGTCCAGTTGCTGTGTCCACCCCTGCTGGAACTGAAGACTCCCAACTGGGATTACATCGCTCCACAGCCCAGCCCCAGGACCCAGTTGCCCACCCACACCTGCCTCTGGGGGGCACTTCCACATCTGGCACCAGTGGCAACCCCAGGCCAGAGGGGCAGAGGGGCACCAGCTTCACTGCCACCGAAGTTGGTGTCCTGGTGGAGCATGTCCTGGGGCAGTATGATGCCCTCTTTGGATCGTCCCTCGCCAGCAAGGAAGGACGGGAGAGGATCTGGGCCGACTGTGTGGTTGCCATCAACGCGGAGGGGGTGGCAACCCGCAACGTCCAGAAGATCAAGAAGCGCTGGGAGGACTTGAGGTCCAGGACCCTTGTGAAGGCCCGGCGCCTCGTGGAGGGGGGCCGGGGCCGCATGAGTTCCATCCAGAAGAGGGTCCTGGAACGCGTACGCCCAGCGCTCCACGCCCAGGTCCTTGAGAGGGAGGCCCGTCTGGAGTTGAGCGGTAAGTGTGCAAGCATTACTGTGTGAGACAGGGCATGTTGCGGTGTGCTGGTTCTATGATACTTGCCTGTATGTGTGCCATGGGCCATGTATGCATGTATGTGTGCAGGGACATCATGGTAATGCATGTGCGACCAGTGATGTGTGACCCACATGGTTGTTGCATGTGTTGAAATGCGGCATGGGGAGCCCTAATCAGATTTAGGACATGAGAGCATGCCAGTCTCTGTACCTGGACATGGATGGGGGTGAAGGATGGGTGCTGATGCCAGGTACATATATGGTAGCCATGTCTGTGTGCCTGACCTGCGTGTCTGTGACTTGTGCATGCCATGGATGCATGACACATGTGTGTGACAATGCACAGATTCAGTGACGCACCCAACTTACCCTTGTTTCGCCTGTGTTCGGTGTGTTTGGGGCCAGATGGATGTGACTGAGGTGAAGTGTGTGCATGTGATATGCATGAGCCATGATGCATGTGAGTTACATATCATTGAATGTTTCAAGAGTCAATTGGACATGCATGGAAATGTGCATGGCATGCACCATGCCTGTTACTGTGTGTGTTTTGCCTGGACTGACCCATTTGTTGTGGAGGGACATGATGGAAGTGTACTTTGACAGTGGTGCTCATCTGCTATTGCTTCCTGTCTAGGGGACCATTGTATAGTAGCCTGATGCTTGTGTCCTTTGTCTCCCTCTACGCAGCGGCTAGTGAAGAAGAGGGCGGAGACGGCGCTGTGGAGCAAGGCGGCGGGGATGCCCCCACGGCTGCAGCGGAAGGGGTGGGTGAGCCCCCACAGGGGCCTGCTACGGCGGGAGACGGTGAGGAGCCATCCAGGTTGGTGGTTTGCACAGAGGAGGAGGAGGCCGACACTGGTGCACACATGGGGCCTGGTGGGAGCATCCCTGCTGGTGCAAGTGGTGCAGTCCAGGGCCAGGGGCAGGAGGCAGCACAGGTCACCGTGGAGGTGCCTGTGCATGTCGCTGTCCCTGACCCTGTGGGTGCACCACCATGCACCAGCAGGGATGCCCCGTCCCAGGCCCGTCCGCAGGTAGAGGGGATGTCCATGTCAACTGACTCCCCTCCACCTGCGGCCGTGGGAACCCCTGGCCACGTGGAGCAGGTCCTGATTGGGGTCGCGATGCGCACGGCTGTGATTCGTGATGCCGTGCGTGCTTCCCGGGAGGAGCACGCACGTCATCACGAAGTGCACCGTGCCGACGTGGCCCAATTGGGATCGGCCATGTTCGGGGGGTTCCTGCATGTGTTGGCCAATCTGACGGCCCTCTCCTCCTCTGTGCAGGCTATCCACCGGTCGTTCTCCTTGCCGTCTTCCGGCCCAGATGCCACCATGGCCCCCTGTGGACCTGCCCCGACCAATGCAGCCAGCTCGGTGGGGATCCCATCCCTGCCACAGTTGGGAGTCGGAGGTCCAGCAGGGGTGGACAACACAGCAAGTGGACCCCAGCAGATGGAAGATGTGCCGGCATCATCGGGCAGGGCACGTGCACGACGGCGTCGGTGGTTACCATCAGCCTGGATGCCGTCGTGCTGGCAGAGGCAGTGGCGTCGGAGGCAGCAGCGGGCTCGACGTGGGAGGCATCATGGCTCAGGGCCATCAAGATCAGAGGGGCAGGCATCGGCCGGAGGGCAGGGCAACCCTGGCATGGCGGTGTGTTCCGTGTGGGAGGAGTTTGGCCAGCGGATAGGTGCGGAGCGGCAGCGGGCGGAAGAGGAGCGGCTCGCCATGGCCAGGGCGGAGATCTCCATGCGTCGGGCATTGAGGCGGGCTGAGTGCCTCGAGGAGGCTCGCAGGGATTTTGGTGAGCACATGGGGTTGTCCCTGCGAGACCTCGGGGCCAGGACAGAGTCCCGCCTCCAGGACATTGACATGGAGTTCGAGGATGCCCTGGCCAGCATCACCAAGTGAGCCGCAGGACTTGCCCGCTGCCTTTGTATATAGTTTTTTAGTTAGTTAGTGCTAGGTTTCCTTTATTTATTTTTATTATTTTGGACCGCTCGGACAATGGCCACTTTTTTGTACATATTTTTTTTATTAGTTAGTATTAGGTTTCATTTGTGGTGTTGGGCTCATGGACCCTGGAACATTCCTGTATATATTGTTATTTTTTGGGAGATACATTTTTTTATTTTCTTATTGTTTACACCATGACGTAATGGTTTTTCTTTGATTTCCTACTACATGGTTTTGCTTTGGACAAATTCTATTTGTTTTTTAATCCTTTGTTTTTTGGTTCATCATTTTTGTTCTCGGACATGGACCTTTTATTTACTTTGCCACATAGTTGTATGTTTTATTAGTGTACTTATTTTTTGTTTTTAATACATTTTTATATTTTCTTACACTTGTGTTTTTTTCTCTTTGGTTTCTTACATGTCATGATATGGGTTTTGACATTCACTTGCACCCATTGTGTATGTGTGTGTGACGGACATGTGTTCTTTTGCATACTTGCCTTTGGGGTTGTGTCATGTGATTGCATTCACTATGTGGGTGCATGCAATCCTTGCCTGGGTGTTTGTGCTGGGTATGCTGGCCATTACTGCCATGATTGTGTATCGTCAGGACCTGGGGCCAGGGGGACATGGGTGGGGGCCTGCTGGCAGGTTCCCCACAGTGCTGGGGGTGGTGGGAGACATGGGTGGGGGCCTGGTGGAGGGTGCCCCTGGTGGATGGGGGGTGGGGGTGGTGGGAGACATGGGTTGGACATGGGTGGGGGCCTGCTGGCAGGTTCCCCACAGTGCTGGGGGTGGTGGGAGACATGGGTGGGGGCCTGGTGGAGGGTGCCCCTGGTGGATGGGGGTGGGGGTGGTGGGAGACATGGGTTGGACATGGGTGGGGGCCTGCTGGCAGGTTCCCCACAGTGCTGGGGGTGGTGGGAGACATGGGTGGGGGCCTGGTGGAGGGTGCCCCTGGTGGATGGGGGGTGGGGGTGGTGGGAGACATGGGTTGGACATGGGTGGGGGCCTGCTGGCAGGTTCCCCACAGTGCTGGGGGTGGTGGGAGACATGGGTGGGGGCCTGGTGGAGGGTGCCCCTGGTGGATGGGGGGTGGGGGTGGTGGGAGACATGGGTTGGACATGGGTGGGGGCCTGCTGGCAGGTTCCCCACAGTGCTGGGGGTGGTGGGAGACATGGGTGGGGGCCTGGTGGAGGGTGCCCCTGGTGGATGGGGGGTGGGGGTGGTGGGAGACATGGGTTGGACATGGGTGGGGGCCTGCTGGCAGGTTCCCCACAGTGCTGGGGGTGGTGGGAGACATGGGTGGGGGCCTGGTGGAGGGTGCCCCTGGTGGATGGGGGGTGGGGGTGGTGGGAGACATGGGTTGGACATGGGTGGGGGCCTGCTGGCAGGTTCCCCACAGTGCTGGGGGTGGTGGGAGACATGGGTGGGGGCCTGGTGGAGGGTGCCCCTGGTGGATGGGGGGTGGGGGTGGTGGGAGACATGGGTTGGACATGGGTGGGGGCCTGCTGGCAGGTTCCCCACAGTGCTGGGGGTGGTGGGAGACATGGGTGGGGGCCTGGTGGAGGGTGTCCCTGGTGGATGGGGGGTGGGGGTGGTGGGAGACATGGGTGGGGGCCTGGTGGAGGGTGTCCCTGGTGGATGGGGGGTGGGGGTGGTGGGAGACATGAGCAGGTGTGCAGGGTAGTTCCCTGTGGTGTGTGCTGCCTGCAGGGGCCGTGGAGGGTGTACAGGTAATGCCTGGGAGCACACAGCCAATTCGCGTGTGGAACTTCCCGCGCACCCCTGCAATCCACGTACCCGGCCATATCGCGTGTGGAACTTCCCGCGCACCCCTGAAATCCACGTACCCGGCCATATCGCGTGTGGAACTTCCCGCGCACCCCTGAAATCCACGTACCCGGCCATATCGCGTGTGGAACTTCCCGCGCACCCCTGCAATCCACGTACCCTGACTAATCGCGTGTGCAACTTCCCGCGCACCCCTGCAATCCACGTACCCTGACTAATCGCGTGTGGAACTTCCCGCGCACCCCTGCAATCCACGTACCCTGACTAATCGCGTGTGCAACTTCCCGCACACCCCTGGAATCCACGTACCCGGCCATATCGCGTGTGGAACTTCCCGCGCACCCCTGGAATCCACGTACCCGGCCATATCGCGTGTGGAACTTCCCGCGCACCCCTGAAATCCACGTACCCGGCCATATCGCGTGTGCAACTTCCCGCGCACCCCTGCAATCCACGTACCCTGACTAATCGCGTGTGGAACTTCCCGCGCACCCCTGGAATCCACGTACCCGGCCATATTGCGTGTGGAACTTCCCGCGCACCCCTGCAATCCACGTACCCTGACTAATCGCGTGTGGAACTTCCCGCGCACCCCTGGAATCCACGTACCCGGCCATATCGCGTGTGGAACTTCCCGCGCACCCCTGCAATCCACGTACCCTGCCATTTCGCGTGTGGAACTTCCCGCGCACCCATGAAATCCACGTACCCTGACTAATCGCGTGTGGAACTTCCCACGCACCTCTGAAATCCACGTACCCGGCCATATCGCGTGTGGAACTTCCCGCGCACCCCTGAAATCCACGTACCCGGCCATATCGCGTGTGGAACTTCCCGCGCACCCCTGAAATCCACGTACCCGGCCATATCGCGTGTGCAACTTCCCGCGCACCCCTGCAATCCACGTACCCTGACTAATCGCGTGTGGAACTTCCCGCGCACCCCTGGAATCCACGTACCCGGCCATATCGCGTGTGGAACTTCCCGCGCACCCCTGCAATCCACGTACCCTGACTAATCGCGTGTGCAACTTCCCGCGCACCCCTGCAATCCACGTACCCTGACTAATCGCGTGTGGAACTTCCCGCGCACCCCTGAAATCCACGTACCCGGCCATATCGCGTGTGCAACTTCCCGCGCACCCCGGTATACACGCACACGTTTATTTTTTCTCTCAGCGCGTGTCTGTGTTTGTGGGTACCCCTTTGTACGTCATTTGTCCTGGAGGGCCACAGTATTGGACATTGATCATGTCTGTATATAGGTGCTATTTGTTGGCGCACCTTTTAGCGCACATTTCTTGCAGGCGCAGAGACGCTACCGCCTGCTTTCTTGTGGCGGTCGTGCTTGTGCCTGTTTGTGCCTGTGCGCTGCTTTGAGCGTGCGCTTTTTTGCCCTATTCTATTCCATGAATACGTGTTGTATGCGAGCGTGTGGGCGTTCCGCGCACTTGCCTCCTAAACTTTCCCCGTGCCGCCCACATTCTTCCCCATTCCGAGTGTTGTGCCCCATTTTATTCCCCATTCCGAGTGTCCCGCCCTGTGTTCCGCCTACTTTAGAGCTGTGCGCTGCGCTCGGAGTGATAGCGCAGTGGCCGTGGCGCACGACGTTGGTTGACCTGTGCGCCGGCCTGCGCCGCGCGCTTTTTCAGCGCACGTCCTCTGCTTTTCTTGCGCACGGACTTCCATGAATCGACGTGCGCTGGTTTCCCTGCGCTTTTCGCTAATTTTCGGCGCAGCGCACGTATTGGCCCCTCTGCGCCGGGATTTTCGGCGCACATTTATTCCATGAATCGGCCTGTATATATTTATTTACAGTGTCAGTTTGAAAACACAAACAAGAGCTGCTCAATATCACACACTAATATACTACAAATACACAACCAATAGGTTACTGAACAAGTTAAGCTCCCCTGAAGTGGGAGCAAAATGGCACTTCAGATACTTTCAAAAGGGGTATAAGACACGGTTATAAGAATCAATAGCACAAATACTTGCAAAGGCAGGGCAAAGGGTTTCAGTGAACTACCAACAGCAATTCAGTTCATAGGCTTGGGCCAAAGTCAAAGTCAAAGTCTTTTTATAGTAAACGGTTAAGTCTTTGCCACAGAGTTTAGAAGAATTTGACTAGGTAAAAACGTAGATGTATGTTTATGGAATTACGGAAGGACAAGCCTTCGAAATTGGGAAAGTTCCACAAACTTTTACAATGGGCGAAAAGATTTATGGACCACGTTTGCAAAGTACCTTGTAAGTGAAGAAGAGCTGTAGCTGCGGCAGTTGTTCCTGGCAGTTCGAACAGATCTCACTGTTACTGAGCTTCAGTCGTGGTGACACGAAGGAGGACGTCGGCAGGTTCCTACACTGCCCAGGGATGAGGCCACAAGCTCTGCAAAATATCAGTGTAAGGTGTGAGTGCCTTAAAGATCCCAAAATGGTATCCTTCCCACTGGCTATCTGGTTTTCCACAGCACTCTGCAGAAAATTCGACCAGAAGGGAACAGTGTCCAGGCGTCTTACGAGTTGGTTGCTACCATCAAACTCAAGATAAGAAGTTAACCTTAAAGGGCTTCTCTGTTGAAGGAGTTTCATGGAATTCGGACCAGCAGCAGGGCTTCACCAGTCATCCAGGAGTTGCAGCCGTCCTCTTCCTTCATCTTGTCTTCGGTTCTTTCGTTCCAGTGGTCGACTCTGCTTTCCAAGTCACAGAGACCTGTTTTTAAACAGTTTTCCCCCATTCATTCCAGCCTGGCTGTCACTCACACAGCAGGGTGGCTGTCCTTGCCGGACAGCCAGCTGGCTAATCATGTCAGAGTGCATTCAGGTCTCCTAGGAGAATAAGCACATGGAGTTTTGGGCACCTCCCTCACATCCTGTCCACCCCAGTCACCCTGGCGCCAAAGGAGGGCTTCAGCACTGAAGCCCGCCAAAGGCCAACAAACAAAGGCACCAAGCCTGGTTTGACACGCAGAGACAAACACAAGAAGGACCTTTCCTAAAAGAAATGGTGAAAAAAGTTGACCGGAGTCTGTTTTTACAGATAGGTCCTGGGCATCATATTGAAAAACATGGCTGATCCGATTTTTAGCTACCGTTTTTAGCGGTCGGGAAAAATCATGGTAGTTTGATCTAAACCACTTCCACCAGCCATTTAAAGTACGAAAGGGTAACATTTGACTGTTACATGAGCGGTTTGGCTCAGGGGATGCTAGGCAACCTCCTCCGGCACTCTATAGGAAAGTAGTGTGTGCTGGGTCTGTAAATTTAAAGAGACTAGTAAATTCAATTTAACTTTACATGCTCTGGGAGACAGTAGTCAGTCCCAGAGAAGGTATTTAAACCTTGGGGAGTCTGAAATACACCCTTGTGCCACTGCACTGAAGGTGTTTTGTGACACACAGAAAAAGATGATGCCTATGGAGTTGTTTTAAAACTCCATATCCAAAGAACACATAAGTAAAAGACATTGAAAATGAAAAGTTCAAAGTCCCAAAAAATAGCAAAATAGCTGCAGGGCTCTAAGGTAGAGGGAATTAAGCACTTGGGTGAGAATTCTCCCATACATCAAAGCTGCTCCCAACGTCCTCCTGGATATGGGTCAGTAGTTCAAGAATGGTCTCCCTGTTTAGGTGGTACAAGGTGTGTATCTGGCTGTCTCTGAGGGTCCAGGGTGTGGCCCATGTGCGACTAATCACAGCACAGCTCTGCCTCTCCACCTGCATCACATGTATCCCCATCCTCATCCTCCTCATCCTTCTGTCGCTGGCATCGTGGCACCACTGCTGCTGTTCCACCTCCATCAGCTGCACATCCACATGCAGCGCTTCCAGGCCCATGACAGCAACAATGAGTGGCAGCATGGTTGTGTTGGGAAGTGTTCTTGGGGTGGGTATGGCCCTTTAGTATTGTTCCTGGATGCATTGTGTGTACGTGGGTGGACTGGGTGCATCTGTGGCCTTATTTCCTTCATGTGCGTCCATTTACAGGCTGCTCTGAGATGGTGATATCTCGGGCTTGGATTTGCCAGTAATACCAGCCTACTTCTGCCTGTATTACCAGCAAATCCATGCTCATAATGTGCCAGTAATACGTGTGATGAATCCAATGGTGTCATCATTCCTTTTCCCGGCAGTGACCTCTCTCCATGTGGCCAGGGGATGGCGGCCACTACCTGATCCTGACCCGCGGGGCGGCTATATGAGGGAGGATCACATGGGGGATAAAGAACCTTCATGTAAGTAGCAGAGCACCAATGAACAAGGCATGGTATTCCCAGTCCTCTCTTGAGGATACTCCATCCATAACAAATGCCTTAATGGCATATTGTTACACCTCCCTTCATCCATCTAGGAAGAATACTGAAGACCGTTTCTCAAGATTTTCGTATTTTACCTAGTCATTAGCTGACTTGCCTCTAAAGAACACTTACCCAGACTTTGTTTGCAAAACACCAAGAGTGGACTACCATTTCCATACCCACAAGTATGCTGGGATGAGGAAAATGAGCTGAGTAATGCAGAGCGGAAAAGACTAAGAGTGCAGGCTGTGCTTTAGTTGTTGTGAGCGCATACCTGTAGCTGGGAGATTTAAACAACAGCCACAGGTCACTGGGGCACGCTGCTGGAGAGAGAAAGCTGCTTTTTTCAGTTCGGGCAAGGGATTGTGGGGCTGCGGAGAGTGCTGTGGAGCCATCTGGCTCAAGGAGTCAGACAAGGAAGGCTGTCCATGCAGCGTTGTAGACACAATGGCTCATTTTAGTGGTGGCTTATGCATTGGAAGCCTTAACCATTAAAAACCTTCCCTGGTTAGATAAAATCGAAGGTCAGTTTTGGCGCACTGTATTGGGCCTTCCTCCTACTTAATTCAACAACAAAGAGGTTTCCTCCCGTTGAAAGCTTTGTGTCATCCAGAGAGTCAGATGCTGACCATAATAGATACCAACAATATACGGGTCAATAAAATTGAGGATCATAACAAGCACGATGCTTTGTGCATCGATCTATACTCAGACTTAAATTGGTCAGTTGGTCGTTCATGGACAGCTTTTAAAAAGCATCTACAAAAAAGAGACTGGAAAAATTATTTCCATCATATGAGAAAATTGTATAATTTTCACAAGCTCAAAGGAATTGTTCACACTTACCTCACTCCTTGGAAATATATTGATATGCTGTCCCAGCCCAGTGCTAAGAAAGTTTCATCTTTTGATGAGGATGAATCAATTGCCTGTAAGAGCAATGCATGGCACCCAGTGGCACTTATCAGCTGACCAACGCTACTGTCGGATTTGAAAAAATACTGCGATGTTGGAGACAATACGACACATCCATACTGAATGCTCCTCACTCGAGCTGCTATACTCGCTCATGTACGGACGATATGTCCACCAGACAACAACCATCATAATAAGCATACACTTTTGGCATTATTGTTTAAACTCACCCTCAGAATCGATACATATAGCCATGTTTAATGTATGGTCCACTGTGAAATCCACTTGGAACTAGAATATGCAAATTGTGAACAGGTAATTTATAAGCATTCTCTTCCCGTATGTTCTTCTCATTCCCAGTTATCTTTTCTTTAATATTGGTGTTGAACATCATCCTGAGATTACTAACAGCATGCGATGGAACTGGAGTGATATGAATAATGCATATTGCTAATCCAAATGTATGTTTTAAGAATCTAGGGAAATGTTTGATGATTTATAGGAAGTAAACGTCTGCTGCCACTTTATGATGAGAGCATGAATTATTAAATATGAACTATGTACTGTATATGAAGTTGCTCTTTTTGAAAATGTAAACAAGAATGTATGTTATTGTATGTTTGACTGATGAAGATAGCTTATATGTATTTCTTTCGAACTATAAACAACTATAACAATAAGAAAATACAGTGTTAGATAAAGCAAATACATGAATATATTACATTTGGAAATGTGTGCAGAGCCGACATGAGAATTGCCCTGGAAGGAGCGACATGAAGCAAAGTAAATCTGCAAGTGTGTGAATTTAAGAATGCCCTGGCAGGAGAGTATACCAGGCAGTTACAAGTGTGCTTAAGAAAGTCCTGGCAGGAGAAGTATATCAAACAGTTGCAAATGTGTTTAAGAAAGCTCTGGCAGGAGAGTTTACCAAGGATTTGCAAGTGTTCTTAAGAAGGTCCTGGTAAGAGAAGAATACCAGGCAGTTGCAAGTGTGTTTAAGAAAGCCCTGGCAGGAGATCTATACCAGACATGTCCAAGTGTGTTTATGAAAGTCCTGGCAGGAGGGTATACCAGGCAGTTGCAAGTGTGTGTATTTTAGAAAGACCTGGCAGGAGAGAATGCCCAGAAATTGTAGGTGTGTTCACATAAGAAAGTCCTGGCAGGGAAACACACCAGGAAAGGACAAACTTACCAGTATATACAAAATACATCACATAAAGGGGTCCTGAGAAGTGTATCAGGGCTAGCAAAAAGATGTGTGAAGCCAGATAGAAGAGGAGTGAAAACCTAGCAGGGAAGTACACCATGAATCCTAACAAAATAAAGACAAAGAGGCAAGTTATTTTGTGAATCAGTTGTATTGTGGAACAAGAGAAACCCAAGGAACTGTTATCTTTGGATATATAACAATGGGAAGAGAAATCAAGGGGAAGGGAACTACCTTCTGGAATAAGGAACTCTATCCTTCTGGATTTTTTGTGATGGAGTTGTACATTTTCCTTTTTGAACATTTATAAACCGCTCAAGGCCAAAGATATTACCCTTTTCACCTTAGAGTTTATTTTGTTAGAGTGTGGGGCACTGAATGGTACTTTGGACATGGGACAATTTTGCTTTGGACATTCTGACACTGAGAGACTCTTAGTAGTAGCCTTATGTAGGGAAACACCTCTTAGAGCAAGGACAGTGAGGCATTTCTGCACCCCCTATTATATTAATAAAAGTATTTGACCAACACCATGAATCTCTTGTGTCCGAGTCTCATTCCTGGCTACTCACATACCAGTGTGCTGGTATTACCGGCACAAGTTTACGGCATTGCTGGTATTTACATTGCCTGTGTTACCAGTGCCGATAATTTCGTGAGAGGTGTTACTGGTGCCGGTAAAAGTACTGCAAAATGGTATTTCCAGTGCTTTTTTTTGCGAGATACCAGCAAACTCCTAATGACCCACAAAAACCTAATATTGAATTTGAGCAAGAAAACACAGCTTGTAATATTATCAAGGTAATTCATAGAATTTCGCACAAAAGTGGCGCACGCGGCTGGCGCACAATGTCCCCGTGCGATACACTGCGCCAGCCGCGTGCGATAAAATCCATTTCATCGCACAGCGTATTCATGGATTTGAGCCTCCAAAACCAGCCGTGGCGCAGAGTGGCGCAGCGACCCTGCAGCAGCGCCAGTTACGCCCCCAAGCATGCCCTCGCGCAAGGAAAAGCCATCAAAATCCCCAAATCATCGCAAATGTCTGCGCTAACCCTGGACCAGTTCACAGGACTGCCAAACAGCAAACGCCAAGCGGGGAACGTGTATTCCAGGGGTTTGCGGGAAGTTTCACATGCGATTGTCCTGGGTACGTGTATTTCAGGGGTGCGCAGAAAGTTTCACACGCGATTGTCCTGGGTAAGTATATTCCAGGGGTGCGTGGGAAGTATCACACGCCAATTTAGCAGGGTACGTGTCTTTCAGGGGTGCGCGTGAAGTTTCACACGCGATTCCATCAGGGCACGTGTATTTCAGGGGTGCGCACAAAGTTTCACACGCGATTCCATCAGGGCACGTGTCTTTCAGGGGTGCGCGGGAAGTTTCACACGCGAATCCAGCAGGGTATGTGTATTTCAGGGGTGCGCAGAAAGTTTCACACGCGAATTCAGCAGGGTACGTGTCTTTCAGGGGTGCGCGGGAAGTTCCACACGCGATTGTCCTGTGTACATGTGTTCCAGGGGTGTGCGAGGAGTACTACACCACAGGGGACTACCCTGCACCACTGCTCATGTCTCGCAGGCAGCCCATCCACCATGGGCATGCCCCCCAGCCAAGCCACATGTCACCTTGCACTACTGATCAACAACGCATGCCTCCCCACCCCCCAGCACTGTGGGGCACCTGCCAGCAGGCCCCCACTCATGTCCAACTCATTTCCCCCTGCACCCCCACCCCCCAGCATTCAGGGGCACCCTCAACTAGGCCCCCACACATGTCTCCCTGCACCCCCACCCCCCAGCAGTGCAGGGCACCCTCCACCATGCCCCCACACATGTATCCCAGCACCCCCCAGCATCCAGGGGCACCCTCCACCAGGCCCCCACTCATGTCCAACTCATGTCCCCCTGCACCCCCACCCCCCAGCATCCAGGGGCACCCTCCACCAGGCCCCCACTCATGTCCAACTCATGTCCCCCTGCACCCCCACCCCCCAGTATCCAGGGGCACCCTCCACCAGGCCCCCACTCATGTCCCCCTGCACCCCCACCCCCCAGCAGTGCAGGGCACCCTCCACCATGCCCCCACACATGTCTCCCAGCACCCCCACCCCCCAGCATCCAGGGGCACCCTCCACCAGGCCCACACTCATGTCCAACTCATGTCCCCCTCCACCCCCACCCCCCAGCATCCAGGGGCACCCTCCACCAGGCCCCCACTCATGTCCCCCTGCACCCCCACCCCCCAGTATCCAGGGGCACCCTCCACCAGGCCCCCACTCATGTCCCCCTGCACCCCCACCCCCCAGCAGTGCAGGGCACCCTCCACCATGCCCCCACACATGTCTCCCAGCACCCCCACCCCCCAGCATCCAGGGGCACCCTCCACCAGGCCCCCACTCATGTCCCCCTGCACCCCCACCTCCCAGCAGTCAGGGGCACCCTCCACCAGGCCCACACTCATGTCCAACTCATGTCCCCCTGCACCCCCACCCCCCAGCATCCAGGAGCACCCTCCACCAGTCCCCCACTCATGTCCCCCTGCACCCCCACCCCCCCAGCAGTGCAGGGCACCCTCCACCATGCCCCCACACATGTCTCCCAGCACCACCACCCCCCAGCATCCAGGGGCACCCTCCACCAGGCCCCCACTCATGTCCAACTCATGACCCCCTGCACCCCCACCCCCAAGGGGCACCCTCCACCAGGCCCCAACTCATGTCCCCCTGCACCCCCACCCCCCAGCTGTCAGGGGCACCCTCCACCAGGCCCCCACTCATGTTCAACTCATGTCCCCCTGCACCCCCACCCCCCAGCATCCACGGGCACCCTCCACCAGGCCCCCACTCATGTCCAACTCATGTCCCCCCTGCACCCCCACCCCCCAGCATCCAGGGGCACCCTCCACCAGGCCCCCACTCATGTCCAACTCATGTCCCCCTGCACCCCAACCCCCTAGCAGTGCAGGGCACCTGCCAGCAGTCCCCCATACATGTCCCCCCAACACCTCATGACGATCCATAATCATGGCCCCCATGCCCACTCAATACACTTCCTACGCCACCCCAGTCCGAACAAACCACCAGGTATGACATCCCCCGACAAAGAAATCACCAGCACATGATGCATCCCAAATGGCTAGTCTGCACATCCAAACATATCCGTCAAAGCCACACAATGACAGCATGTGAATGATAGAACACACATTGTGACATGCATGAAACCAAAGAGAGAATACCACACATTGAAGTACCAAATTATAATGTATTAAACAGAAAAGCAAGACAATGAAATGGAACAGAAGAAAATGGAAATAATAAATGAAATCCAGCATGTCCAATAAATGAAAACGATGCATGAAATCCAAATGAAAGGCAATCCAAAAGCAAGTCTCCAAAGTGTCAGTCTGAGAAAATAAATCCAAGGTTCCAAAATAAGAAAAAACCATTGATCCATGTGAAAAAAAATCAAAAACCCAAATCCATTGTCAAACTATGTACAAGGTGAACATCCAGGGTCCATGTGCCCAATCCTTTAAATGAAACCTATAAAATAAAATACTACCTAATGAAGAACTATAAACAAGAAGTTGGGGCATTGTCCAAGCGCCCCAAAACAAAACAAAACCGAAAGGAAACTTAACACTAAAGAACTATTTACAAGGGCAGCGGGCTAGTCCGACGGCTCACTTCTGGATGTTCCAGGCCAGGGCATCATCGAACTCCTGCTCAATGTCCCGGAGGCGGTCCTCCTCCATGGCCCCGAGGGTCCGCAGGGCCGACGACATGTCCTCCTCAAACACCCTGTGGATTACCTTGAGGCACTCGGCCCGCCTCAGGGCCCTCCCCATGGAGTTCTCTGCCCTGAACATCGTGAGCCGTGCCTCTTTCCGCCCGCTGCCGCTCCGCATCTATGGCGTGGCCCAACCGCTGCCACACGGAAGACACTTTCCGTCCTGGGTCCTCCTGCCCTCCGGCTGATGCCTGCCCCTCCGATGTCGAAGGCCCCGAGCCATCATGGCTCCCACCTCGTTGCTGCTGCTGCTGTCCCTGTGCCTGTGCCCTGGCTCCTGCTGCCTGCACATCCTCCACCGGCCGGGGTGCAGTCGTTGATGTGGCCACCCCTGCTGGACGTCCGACTCGTGACTGTGGCAGGGATGTGTCCTCCACCAGCCTGGCCGCACCGTCATAGGCAGCTCCACAGGGCACCCAGGTGACAAATGGCTGGAAAGATGGCACGGAGGACGACTGGCACATAGGGTTTTCAGTTGAGGAGGGGGTCGGAGCAAGCTCCAGCAAACGGAGGAATCCAGTCTGGGTGACCTGTCCCAGTAGGCCGACGCGGTCAACGAGCCATTCAAGATGACGTGCAGTCTCCTTATGAAAAGACTGCAGGTCAGCTCGCATGGCCCGTTGACGCAACGCCACACCAGTCAGGACAGGCTCAACCCGTACCTGGATAGCCATGTCCGCAGGCAGAGGAAGGCCAGTTGTTGTAAGCTCATTCCCTGCCTGAAAACAGGTCTGGACGTAGGCATCCCTGCTGGTGCAAGATGATGCAGTGACATGATCAGGGACAGGATTGCACACAGGCACCTCTGCGGCGGCCTATGCTGCCTCCTGTCCCTGGTCCTGCACTGCAGCACTAGCACCAGTGGAATCCCCACCTCCAGACCCCGTCTCTGTCGCTTGCACGGCCTCCTCCTCCACCAAACCCCCCACCAACCTGGATGACTCCGTGCCATCTTTCCCCGTTGGGGCCTGTGTGGTCCCAGCTGCCCCTTCTGCTGCAGAGGAGTCCAACTCTGACCTTCGCCTCTTGGACCTCCCTTCGGCAGCTGCGGCCTGGGACGCGGCACCGGACTTCTCACTCCCCGACGAGATGACAACCTGGGAGGGGAGCCGGGCCTTGCGTCTCCAGCTGGCGGTGCAATCCCTGCCGCTGTGCTCCACAGCACCTTCTCCACCCTCTTCATCAGCTGACGCTGCAGATAGGGAGAAATAAAACACAGGCATCAGGGCACTGTACAATGGACACATACACACATGACAGTTGTACATGAGTGGCATTTTGATACCTCAGACATGGCATCACAATCGCCAACACACATGTCATTTCAACTCGCACACATGAGCCATACACAGCCATTTTGCAACAGCCAGCACCAGCCATACACATACAACAGCATGAGCAGGCAAAGGTGAGCCAGACATCACATGCAACACAGTGAGTGCACTACACATGCACACACACCACCACACTTGCATGCATGTGTACACCTCTGCCAACTGTCGCAGTGTTCAGATTGGCATCCATGTCACATCTGCCAATCAGGCTTCCACATCCCCCTGTCACATGCATCCATGTTGCATCAATGTTGCTCCCTTGTCAAATACACACACATGCACATGTACACAGTGCTGATACATGCAGCTGAAACCAACATCCATGTGTGACATCAGAAACATGCCCTCTTACATACACATTCATCCAAACATGTGTGTCCACACATCTGCATTTAGCATGCAAGCCTATACACACAAGCACCATCCATGTCTCACACATGAGAGCCCTAGCATGTGTTAGCCTCACTGCCCTGTACCCCCCCCCCCATACTTGGCCCCATAAAAACACATGTGCAACCTGCACATTACTGGCACACCACCACACGCACAGCTTACATTCATGATGCATGTACACTTACCGCTCGACTCCAGACGGGTCTGCCTCTCAAGGACCTGGACGTGGAGCGCTGGGGATATGCGTTCCAGGATCCTCATCTGATCATCCGACAAGTGGCCCCGGCGCCCCTTAGCATCCGCTGCCTTCAAGAGGAGCCGGGCCCTGTTGAGGGTCCTGGACCTGAAGTCTTCCCAGCGCTTCTTGACATGATGGACTAGTTGGACTGCCACCCCCTCCGCGTTGATCGCAGTCACGATGTCCGTCCAGATCCGAGTCCTTCCTTCCTTGTTGGCGTGCAAACTTCAGAAGAGGGCATCATACTGCCCCAGGACTTGCTCCACCAGGACACCAACTTCGGTGGCAGTGAAGCTGGTGCCCCTCTGCCCCTCTGGCCGGGGGTTGCCAGTGGTGCCAGATGTTGCAGTGCCCGCCATGACAACCCCAGAGGCAGGAGGGGTGGGCAACTGGGTCCTGGGGCTGGTCTGTGGAGCGATGGAATCCCAGTCGGGAGTCTTCGGTTCCAGCAGGGGTGGTCACAGCAACAGCACCCCTGGCTGATGTGCAGGCAGCAAATGGCAGGGCACGTGGGCAGTAAGCAATCAGGCAGCAGCAGATGGCAGGTGGGAGCGTGCTCGGGGCTCTGGGGGGCAGTAATTCGGCCTTCTGGGCAGGAGCGTGGTCTTCCGTGTGCTTACGTGTGGCCAGCTTGATACGGAGTGATTTGGCAGGTGAAAATCCAGCACGTCTGCGTGTAATTCGAGGAAAGGGCCTTAGCGCGTAAGCGCGTCAGCACACGTACGCAAATTCATTGGCCCAAAGGCCCCCAGTGGGTATGCGCGTCTATGATGTTACGCGCACATGCGTTTTCCATGGCGCGTAGAAAAAATAAGCAAGTCGGAGTGTCATAGCGTGCAATTGGTGGAAAGGGCCTCAGCGCGTATGCGCGTCTGTGACGTGCGTGCGCAGGCGTTTCCCTGTACACGGGTGCATGTCACACGTCCAATGACTGCACGTCAGAGTGTCAGCTTGTGTAATTGGAGGATAGGGCCTTAGCGCGTACACGCGGAAGTGACGCTGGACGTGTAGGCATGTTTAAAAGGTACGTGTAGAACGCCATTTCCTTGTACATGCTTTTCGTGTAGAGCGAGTGGGTGAAATCTGTACTTCTTGTCTGTCCACTCGCGATTTACTTCATTGCGTTCCAAGTTCGTACTCCCTGTTACCTCTGACAGCTTTTTCTCTTTTTGTCTTTTTCCTGGGCCTGTTTCCTCAAACAGCGTTCACTTCTTCTGTTGTGCTGTATCCTCAGACAGCGCACAATTCTTCTTTTGGCGCAGGTGTTGCCAACGCGCACATGGGCGTATTTTTCACACGGTTTTTCCTGGCAGACGGTGAGTCGCGCATGTATTCAACATCTGTGCTTGCCCTGTGTGTTGCGTACCCCTTCAGAGGTCAGTCTAGGCTGCGTGTGACACGCATACGTTCATTTTTGTGTTTCTGGGTGCCACAGCGTAGTGCAGGTTTATTTTTCCACGCACGTGGTCTAGGAGGGGTTGCGTGCACATTATCTCCCTTTTTTGGGGTGCCTGTGCGTTGCGTGACCCGTCATCTTCCCCCAGGGGTCACATACAGCCTTGCTAGAGCACCAGGGTACGAATTCCATCTAGTACCCTACCCCTTTGACCCCCAATTGCCTAGGACAATAGTTTACTGCAACTCCCATACGCACAACAACATCAGTGCCATGGTTGGGAGGCGAGCACGCGGTAAGGGTGGCAAAGGTGGACGAGCCTCAAGAGGTGGCCGTGGTGGATACGGTAGGGGACGTTGCCGGGACTTGCAGGGTGCCCCTAGCCCCCCATGTGTGGGTGACCAGTCAGGGACACCCATGACCCCCCCCTGGTTGAGGGTAACGTGGCTGACACCATCCCTGCTCAGCCCTTGTTGGACCAGCCCATGGTGGCACCAGACCTGGCACAGTGTGACTCCATGGCTGACTTCCAGGTCAGCAGGTCTAGGCCACGTGTGGCGGTGCACGTTGGTGTCACCAGGCCACGTGGATCAGGTGCAGCTATGTCATCTGCTGCCTGAGTAGGCAGGGTGGGGAGGCTGCAGGGGCAGCTGCGGCTCCATCCACCCCAGCTCTGAGTCTCCCAGCCAGGACAGTGTAGGTCCCAGTCCATCCTGCTGACGTTCCCCCTGACTACATCACACTTCAGCTAATGCCTGCACCAAGTCCCATGGTGAGTGTTCATTCCCACACTCCTAGTCCACAGTCCACCGGGGCCCCTGCCCCTAGTGTCCAGAGCGGCGTAGGACACTCAGAATCCCCACAACCTTCCAAGCGGAAGAGGAAGAGTGCTCGTCCAGTACAGGCTGATGCCCCAGACACGGCTACACAGTCCGGCCCACCAAGGAAGCCCAGCTTCAATCATGCCGAACTTGATGCACTTGCGGAGTATGTGTCCGCACATGACAGCGAAATGGTGATTACTGCAGGATGCAAGACCACACCTGCACAATGTCAGGCACACTGGCAGACCATCGCGGACATCATAAGTGCCCTTGGATTCGTGAGGCGCACAGCTAATGATTGCTACAAGCGCTGGAATGACCTGAAGCGCAGGGCAAAGAAAAAGCTGGCCTCAAGTCGTGCCGCAACTCTGGTGACTGGAGGTGGGTCTCCAGCAGAGGACGTTGAACTCACTCCACATGAGTATGTTGCTGGGACCTACGTCACGGAGGAACAGATCCAAGGCGTGGGAGACCTGCCAGATTACGAGGCATTGTCTCGTGAGTGCACATGCATGTGTGTGTCATCCATGTGCATGGTGTGTGTGTGAGGGCTTCTGATTGAGTGCCAGGTGAGGGTGTGTGTGCCTGAGTGGTTTGGGTCACCCATGTGCTTCATCCAATACATTCTGTGCACCAGGATTTGGGTATTGCAGTATCCCTTCTGGTAACAGTAGACATTCAGCCCAACCTCACGCCAGTTGCCCTTGAAGTGTCATCTTGCCACAACATAGTTGCGTATTATTCTGTGTTCATTCAGGCTGATTGTTTGCATTCCACCACTTTCACTAGGCATTTCTCAGTGCTATTGTCACATGTGTGACATGGCTATGGTACATGCCATCTGTGTGATGGCATGTGTCATGTATGTGTATTGGACATGCCAATCACACGCCAATGTGAGATGGCACTGCTAGCCAGCATGCAACAAATGTGTTGGTCTTCAATCTTGGTGTCATCAATGTGTGCCATTTGCCTCCCCTTCATACGCAGTGACGGTGCATGCATGGGAGGGTTATAGTCATGTGGGACATGTGTCAATGGAGTACTGTTTCTGTTGCTTCTCAGCCCTAATTGTGTGCCATGGTGCTAATGCCTGTTCCCATTTCTTTTCTTTCATGTCTTTGCAGGGGATGACGCACTTGATACTGCTGGGGTTGTGGAGATGGTGCAGACCCAGGATGGGTCTCAGGCCCGACCGGGCACCAGTGAGGGACGTGGTGGTTGTAGACACAATGGCTCATTTTAGTGGTGGCTTATGCATTGGAAGCCTTAACCATTAAAAACCTTCCCTGGTTAGATAAAATCGAAGGTCAGTTTTGGCGCACTGTATTGGGCCTTCCTCCCACACTTGCTGCAGACCATTATCTCAAGGGGTGTCTCTGGGTGCACCTCCCCCGAGCTCTATTCAGGTGTCGATTTGGATGATGAGACCTATGTGCCGTCGCAGGTAAGTGTTTCTGGGAGGGATTCTGTACTGTCCAACCCACCTGCACCAGGGGTAGAACCCTCAATGGGGATGTCAGTGTTGGTAGGTCCGCCTTTGGTGGTTACGGATGCAGGGTCACACTCCGCAACATCTGATCCTGTTCCTGGGCCAGCAGATCAGAGGGGGAATGCAGTCCTGCAGCCTCAGGCAGTGCCGGCACAGCAAGGCGCAGTTCGCCTTGCCCCAGACAGGTGTGGTGCCCGCCGACGCGGTGGCCGTACGCCACCTGGCAATACTGCATGGGAGCAATCCATATACGGTATGGCAAACCAAGAGGCAACATCATCTGAGATGATGGCTCAGGCCATGGATAGGGTGGCCACTTTCATTGTCCCACAAGAAAGGCTGATGGAACAACTACAGCAGGCAACAGACTCCATTTGCCAGTCACACAGGGAGGACATGTTGGCGTCCAACAGGGACAGACGGGCGGCACTGGAGACTCTGCGGGAAGCCATTTCTATTGAGTCCCAGGGCCACAGGGAAGCCATGAGGGTGGAACTCCGTCAGCTCAGGGTGACTCTTGTTGAGCTTGAGGCTTCAACTGACACGAGGACAGAACAACAGCTGGAGCGGCTCACACGTACGCTCTCAGCTGAGATGTAGGCAACTAGGGAGGCGGTCCGGGCATCCCGTGAGTTGTTGCATGGGGACCTCCGCACGATTATCCTCCAGAACCAGACCTTACACACCCGCATGCTTGCTGCCATGGAGGACCAGACTAGGGCTTTGCGTGGGCTGCCTCCCATAGTGCCACCACCTCCTGATGCATCTGCAGAGGGTGAGGAGAGCGACAGCAGCGAATCTCTCACAATAGGGTAGCCGTGCAGGTCATGAGCCCAAGGAGGAGTTTTTTTTTTCCGCAAGATCCACACAGGTGGGTTTTGGTGTACACCCTGTCCTCGGACCTCCTGGGTGGCCTCCGCCACCCCCCCTGGCCCATTCATGGCCATTTTTGATTTTTGATTTTTGATTTTTTTGACAGTGTGTTGCCTTGTGTGGCTCCTGTGGGCATACGCTGTATTGTGGCTGGGCACATGCAGGCTTGTCCTGAATTTGGGTTAGATGCTTGGGTTTGTGTGACACACACCCCTCCTGCTTCCCGTTTCCATGGGCATGCAAAGGGTGTGCCCAAGTGACATTGACTTACGCAGTGACGTTGGACTCCCATTTGATGTGTGGGCAGTCTGTAGTCAATACTGTGTATACATTCCTAGTGCATGTTGTTGTTGTATTGTACACTGCATGGTGTATTGATATGTGCCTCTGCATCCATCTCATCCTCCTAATTTGCAGGTCCATTTCTCATGTCTTCACAAGGCGGTCTACTTTGGAAATGGAGTCTATGTTGTAAGCAGTGCACCTACACTTTTGCGTGGCGCTAACACTGTACAGTTGGAAGTGTTCGAAGTGCTGGCATTATCAGGTAGTGAGACTACCAATTTTTTGAATCCGTACTGTGATGTTTATGGTAGGTTGGAGGTTGTGTAGGTGATTAGCATTATTGGTAATTATATTGTAATGTGTGTTGTTGGTCCTGCATTACTGTGAGCATTTCATGTGTGGCCAGTTTCCATTAGGTAAACTGTAGTTTGTGACACTTGTGTCATGTTGTGGGGATTAATTTGTTTTCTCTCACATAGCATGACATGCCATGGGGTGTTGTGTGGCGGTGCCGGGGAGGGGTTGGGTGAAATGGCACTGTTCTCATGTTGTATTTGGCAAGTGGGTATTCATTGTTGCTGCATAGAAGTGTGTTTTTTGATGACACTGCATTAGTGGTGTTTGTGTAGGTAGGGATGCACACATTGTGGCACTTCCAGGTGGAAAATCTCAGGCTGCTATGGTTCTGACAGTTGACTGTCCCTTAATTCATCAGAATTGTCAGATTGAGTCATCATTGATTGTCAGATGGTATGTGCCAGGGCTGTGTGCACTCCACAGGGGTGTGATTTCTATGTGAAGTAATTAGCCACCAGCTGCGTACGGGCTTCCTCACCCCGTGCCCTTTCCCCTCCCATGCGCAGCGGGCGTGCATGTGGTTGGGGATGTGGGGGCACCACCATGTCCACAGCCAGGCCCCGGCGTGTTGCAACATTGTGCAGGACACATGCTGCCACAATGATCCTGCACACTACTGGGGGAGCGTATAACAGCTGCCCGCCAGAACGGTCAAGGGAGCGGAAGCGTGACTTGAGCACTCCGAATGTGCTCTCCACTATGCCCCGGATTGCAATATGGGCTGTGTTGTATCTTACCTCGGGAGGCGTGATGGGGTTCCGAATTGGCGTCATCATGTGGGTGCTCAGAGGGTAGGCACTGTCCCCTGGGGAGGTGGTGATGAGGATCATTAGTGGGGTAGTGACATTACTCTGTATCTGTCATGCATGCATGTGCTGTGGCATTTATACTCACCAAGCAGCCATGCATCGCCATGCCGGCCAGCTTCCATGTCCCGGTTTAGGGTTGACATCCTGTAAATGAAGCTGTCGTGGGTGGACCCTGGATAGTTGGCATATACTGAGGTGATGATTCCCTTGGCATCACATACTACCTGGATGTTGATTGAATGCCAGTGCTTGCGGTTTCTATAGATGTGCTCAGATGCCCTGGGGGGACGTAGAGCCACATGGGTGCAATCAATGGCACCTAGCACTTTGGGGAATTGTGCCACCCTGTAGAAATCCTGGCTGACAGCCTGCCTTTCTGCAGGTGTTCTGGGCAGGTATATGTGCCTGCGGACTGATGGGCGTGCAGTGATGATGGCCAACACCTGGTGTAGGCACCGTGACTGCGTGGCCTGTGACACCCCCCCCACTATGGCACTTGTCCGCTGAAATGATCTGGTAGCCAAGAAGTGCAGTACATTGAGGACCTTCTCCAGGGGGCTCAGTGCTTGGGAGCACAGGGTGGGTGATGTGAGGTCATCCTCCCACTCACTGACCAGGTCGAGTATTATGTGAGGTGGAAACCTGTACCTCCCATACACCTGGTCATCAGGCATACCAAAAAGGCTGGTTCTGGGTGTGAAGATTCTGGCCCTGACTATCCTCCTCCTCCTGCGGTATCCCACGGCCACTGCTGCTAGGAACGGTATATTCATCCTGGCGTCTGAGCTTGTTTGTTGTTTGCGCACACTTTTATGCTGCGCGGGACGTGCGCCAGCTTCATGCTGGCGTACGTGTTTCCGGATTGGACCTTTTTTTTGGGCGCGTTGTAGGCGACCGTGTAAATCTTCCCGCCCACCCCAGAAATACACGTAACACGCCATCCCAGGCCCAGTCGCGAGTGAATATTCCCGCACACCCCAGGAATACACGTAACACGCTCTCCCAGGCCCAGTCGCGTGTGGAAGTTCACGCGAACCTGTAATACACGTACCCTGCTGAAATCGCGTGTGGAAGTTCACGCGAACCCCGTAATACACATACCCTGCTGATGTCGCATGTGGAAGTTCACGCGGAGCCATAATACACGTACCCTGAGGAAATCACGTGTAAGACTACCCGCGCACCCCTGAAATACACGTACCCAGGCAAATCGCACTGCTGGGGGGTGGGGGGGGTGGGAGACATGAGTGGGGGCCTGTGGAGGGTGCCCCTGACTGCTGGGGGGTGGGGGGGTGGGAGACATGAGTGGGGGCCTGGTGGAGGGTGCGCCTGGATGCTGGGGGGTGGGGGGGGTGGGAGACATGAGTGGGGGCCTGGTGGAGGGTGCCCCTGACTGCTGTGGGTTGGGGGGTGGGAGAAATGAGTGGGGGCCTGGTGGAGGGTTCCCCTGGATGCTGGGGGGTGGGGGGGGTGGGAGACATGAGTGGGGGCCTGATGGAGGGTGCCCCTGACTGCTGGGGGGTGGGGGTGCTGGGAGACATGAGTGGGGGCCTGGTGGAGGGTGCCCCTTACTGCTGGGGGGTGGGGGGGTGGGAGACATGAGTGGGGGCCTGGTGGAGGGTGCCCCTGACTGCTGGGGGGTGGGGGGTGGGAGACATGAGTGGCGGCCTGGTGGAGAATGACCCTGGATGCTGGGGGGTGGGGGTGCTGGGAGACATGAGTCGGGGCCTGATGGAGGGTGCCCCTGACTGCTGGGGGTGGGGGGGGCGGGAGACATGAGTGGGGGCCTGGTGGTGGGAGCCCCTGACTGCTGGGGGTGGGGGGGTTGGAGACGTGAGTGGGGGCCTGGTAGGAGGGTGCTCCACACTGCTGGGGGGTGGGTCAGAGACATGAGTGGGGGCCTGGTGGAGGGTGCCCCTGGATGCTGGGGGGTGGGGGTGCTGGAAGACATGAGTGGGGGCCTGGTGGAGGGTGCCCCTGACTGCTGGGGGGTGGGGGGGTGGGAGACATGAGTGGGGGCCTGGTGGAGGGTGCCCCTGACTGCTGGGGGGTGGGGGGGTGGGAGACATGAGTGGGGGCCTGGTGGAGCGTGCCCCACAGTGCTGGGGGGTGGGGGTGCTGGGAGACATGAGTGGGGGCCTGGTGGAGGGTGCCCCTGACTGCTGGGGGGTGAGAGGGTGGGAGACATGAGTGGGGGCCTGGTGGAGGGTGCCCCTGGATGCTGGGGGGTGGGGGAGCTGGGAGACATGAGTGGGGGCTTGGTGGAGGGTGCCTCTGACTGCTGGGGGGTGGGGGGTGGGAGACATGAGTGGGGGCCTGGTGGAGGGGGCCCCTGGATGCTGGGGGGTGGGGGTGCTGGGAGACATGAGTGGGGGCCTGGTGGAGGGTGCCCCTGACTGCTGGGGGGTGGGGGGATGTGGGAGACATGAGTGGGGGCCTGGTGGAGGGTGCCCCTGACTGCTGGAGGGTGGGGGGGGAGACATGAGTGGGGGCCTGGTGGAGGGTGCCCCACAGTGCTATGAGTGGGGGCCTGGTGGAGGGTGCCCCTGACTGCTGGGGGTTGGAGGGGTGGGAGACATAAGTGGGGGCCTGGTGGAGGGTGCCCCACAGTGCTGGGGGCTGGGGGTGCAGGGGGACATGAGTTCGACATGAGTGGGGGCCTGGTGGAGGGTGTCCCTGGCTGCTGGGGGGTGTGGGAGACATGAGTGGGGGCCTGGTGGAGGGTGCCCCACAGTGCTGGGGGGTGGGGGTGCAGGGAGACATGAGTGGGGGCCTGGTGGAGGGTGCCCCTGACTGCTGGGGGGTGGGGGGGTGGGAGACATGAGTGGGGGCCTGGTGGAGGGTGCCCCACAGTGCTTGGGGGTGGGGTTGCCGGGAGACATGAGTGGGGGCCTGGTGGAGGGTGCCCCTGGATGCTGGGGGGTGGGAGGATGGGAGACATGAGTGGGGGCCTGGTCGAGGGTGCCCCTGGATGCTGGTGGGTGGGGGTGCTGGGAGACATGCATTGGTGGGCAGTAGTGCAAGGTGACATGTGGGTTGGCTGGGGGGCATGGCCATGGTGGATGTGCTGCCTGCGGGACATGTGCAGGGGTGCAGGGTAGTCCCCTGTGGTATGGGCCGCCTGCATGGGCCGTGGAGGGTGTAGAGGGAACACCTGGGAGGACCCACACGGCCAATTCACGTGTAGTACTCCCCGGCACCCCCGAAATACACGTAGGCTGCTGGATTCGCGTGTGGAACTTCCCGCGCACCCGGAGTACATGTACCCTGCTGAAATCGCATGTGGAACTTCACGCGCACCCCGAAATACACGTACCCTGCAAATTTGCGTGTGAAACTTCCCACGCACCTTGGAATACACGTACCCTGCTGAAATTGCGTGTGAAACTTCACGCGCACCCCGAAATACACGTACCAAGGACAATCGCGTGTGGAACTTCCCGTGCACCCCGAAATACACGTAGCCAGGCCAATCGCGTGTGGAACTTCTCGCGCACCCCGAAATACATGCACATGCTATTTTCCACACAGCGGGTGTCCGTGTTTGTCGGTACCCCTTTGCACCTCATTTGTCCTAGAGGGCCACAGTATGGATCATTCATCATAGCTGTATATAGGTGCTTTTTGTTAGCGCACATTTATGTCAGGCGCAGGGACGCTACCGCCTGCTTTCTTGTGGCGGACTTGTTTGGCCCTGTGCGCGTCTTTGCCCATGCGCTGGTTTGCCCTTTTTGATTCCATGAATACGAGTTGTTGGCAAGCGTGTGGGCGTTCCGCACACTTGCCTCCTGTACTTCCCCCGTGACGCCCATATTTTCACGCGTTGTTCCCCATTCCGAGTGTTACGCCCCGTGTTCCGCCTACTTTTGTTATGTGCGCCGCGCTATGTGCGATTTCGCTGTGGCCGTGGCGCACGCCGTTGGATGACCTGTGCGCCGGCGTGCGCCGCGCACTTTTTCAGCGCACATCCAATATTTTTCTCGCGCACGGACTTCCATGGATCGATGTGCGCTGGTTTCCCTGCGATTTTCACCCTTGCACTGCGATTCGCATGTTTTGGCACCTCTGCGCCGGAATTTTCGGCGCACATTAATTCCATGAATCGGCCTGTATAATCTGTTTTGAAGACATGTAGCAAGAAAAGTCATTAATCATTGATTTCGTATGCCAACATGCCATGTGTTTTCAAATGGAGTGGAAGCTTTATTTTATACATGAAGCAAATGGCCTTTCATCCAAATCGTAAACCTCTTGCTACAAAGATAAATATTCGAGAAGGTACTCTGTTGTTTTACATTTGTAATATGGATATTATTCAGAGCATGTGATGTAATGTTGAATGTAAAAAGTGCTTCTTTCCCTTACAGCAATGCATTTGCACAGTGCTCTGTCATCTTCTGTACAAAAGTATGGTAAAACATTCCTGTGATGCACATATGTATTTATTTAAGTTTATTTAATGTGTTTTTGTTCACAAGAAATCTGTACATACTAAATATCAATACAAGTTAAACAATTAAGAAACAATATACAAATCACAATTCAAAATTCAGTATATAAAACCAATAGTTTAAATAAAAAAGACTTTTCATTTTATGAGTGCCCTGTTTTATGTATTAAGGCAATATTTCCAAAACGATGGCCCCTTAATGGAGTACATTTCATAGCCAAACTATATGGACCCAAACTCTTACAGTCTGTCAGCACATCGGCACACATTTTACAGAATCTTTTGTCAGGGGTCATTTTCAATGCAGGGCCATCAACACCTAATACAGGCAGTCAATGAATATGCATTACAAACAAGATTCTTCAAAGTAAAAGGGATGGGCAAATCATTAGAAAGGTTGTGGAATGTTAAAACTATATCATGTTTTAGCCACACAAGTATAGCTTTTTAATTTAGATAAATACTTGAAAATGCATATCCAACCTAATTTCTCTGCTTTCTTAACAAATTGCTTTTTCAACACGTGAATATCGTCTGCCCCATCTGGGTGCTAAACAATCTTGTCAAAGAACTTGTAAGTGTTGGTAAGAGGGGGCAAATCAGTTTGGTCATAGCTTTAATAAAAAAAGAACCCCCTGATTAATGCAAACTTTCCTCTCCAAAGAAATTAATTCATGTTCTAGTCTCAGGATTGCCATTGGTACCCATGGTGGTAAAGCCAACATTTTCTTCCAAAAGTTTCCCTCTATCACTTGGAGCCATGCAAGGTCTTAGTGCCAAGGACGAGTATGCTCGTCCTTTTTTGCATAGACTTGCATAATAGCCTGGCACTTAACGAGCTTCCAAGCCATTGAGAACTGCAGCACAAAAACATTGCTTATATAAGTGGAGAATTCAATCTAAACAAAAGCTAGCCATTTGTTTGGCAAACTGTACGATAACAATATTTGGATCAGATGGGTTACGTCCCAGGGAGGAATACGTTGTGGAATCTCCCAAGGCTCCACCACGTGGTTGACCGGACAAATCTCAGACGGGGCGAATGCGATATAGCGTCGCTAGAAGCCATTAAAGCCTTTGATTCCGTGAACTGGGGGTGGTTGTTGAGTGTCCTCGCCCACTTTGGAATAAGGTAAGGGTTCCTTCGATGGGTTAGGCTGCTGTATAAGGATCCCAGAGCCAGAGTTAAAACTGGACTGCACGTCTCAGAGGTCTGGAGGATACATAGATGTACCAAGCTTCCCCTATCTCGCGCCCACTCACTGGAATGCCCTACCTCCCACTATCCGTGGTGAGGCCTCCCTCACCACCTTCCGCAAAACTCTGAAAACTAACCTCTTCACATAAGGCCCGACACATCAGCACGAATACTTATCATATATGTTGTAATATACGACCAAATGCAATATCTGTAACAACAGTATGATGTCTTGTAGTATTCATAATGTGTCAACAATCGCTATCATGCCTGTACCATGTAACTAAGTTATTGAAAGTAAAAGCACCTCAATGCCCCTGGGCTGCTTGCGCGCTATATAAATATAAATAAATAAATAAATAAATAAATAAATAAATAAGCAGGGTTGCCCACTCTCACCCATGTTGTAAATATTGGGCTTAGAACCACTCGCAGCTTTTCATAGAGCTGAGTATGGGGACACAGGGATAGATATTGATGGAGTGATGCATCAAATTTTGCTGTATGCGGACGACATGATCCTTTTTTTTGGCAACCCCCGAGAGAACCTGTCCTACTTGCTAAAAGCGATTGATGCGTACACTAGGCTTTTGGGAATAGCCATCAATAAAGAACAGTCCTCACTGTTCCCCTTGGAGGACCTAAGACGGGCCCCTGTGGACCAACTTCCACACTTGGGTCTTACATGGGCACTGCGCTTCTTTTGATATCTGGGGGTAGAAATACACCATGGCACAGAGGACACACAAAAACAACATGCATGCAGCCCTGGACAGAACACAGAGGGCCATGGACTTCTGGGGGACACCTCCGCTGGGTATGATGGGGAGGGCAGCCCTTTTGAAGATGGTAATACTGCCACGTATGTTATATTAGTTCACAAACATCCCATATGACATACCTAGGGCCTTCTTCACAAAACTGAACACAATAGCATAGAAGTTACTGTGGGGAGGTAGGAAGGGGGAGGTGTAGGATAGCCATGACGACTCTGGAAAGGGAATATGAAGCAGGAGGCATTCGATTGCTGGACTTTGAAAAATACTACCTGGCAGGGCAATCGCAATTTGCGGTCAGATGGCTGGGTGAAGAAACAACAATAGACACAATACTTTTCCAGCCAGTGCTGAAGCCATACTATCTGAGGGAACTGCCATAGATTGGAAAATCATTGATCAAAACCCTACCAAACATGGTCAGAACGCTGGGAGGGGGAGCTCCAGAGGCCCTTTAACGAGCAGGAGTGGGCCAGAGTGCTGGGATATCCAAAGAAAGAGTCCAGGATCGCAAGGTTTAGGCAAGCTCAGCTGTACCTCACGCCTAGAAGGATGACCATGATGAAACTGGGACAGCCTCGTAACTGCCCCTGCTGTTCCAATGAAGAGGCAGACATGTTGCATATGTTCTGGACCTGTCCAGTGATACAGACATTTTGGGAGGGAATCAGGGAGAGAGTGGCGGGAGGCGGCCTCCCAGATGCAAGTATGGAATCCCGATTCGTATTTATTGGGACTTTTTCCAAGAGGAGGCCGACAAAGTATGCATCTGGTCAAAATGAAGGACCTGGTGTGCATTCTGGCTAAACGACCAATAGCCATGGCATGGAACTCCAGGGCGGGGCCAACTATAGGCTCATGGTGGTCGGATCTTCAGAGGTGGGCACTGGCAGAAACAGTGGTGTGGATGAGGCAGTGCAGAGGGGAGAAGGGGAAAGCGGGCAAAAGATACTGGCATGGAACTCCCTGATGCAAGACCTATTTGGACAAGGGGCAGAGAGTGATATAGATGACCTCAGGAGCGTGGACAAACATTAACTAGAACATATATAGACATATGGCGTGCCCCCCAAAAGGGAAGGATCTACAACAGAAACTGATCTGAGTGCTAACCAAAGGATAGCACTAGACCAGGACAGCATAGCCACAAACCAATCCACAGGGAGAATGAAGAAGCGGAATCCAAGCTGAAAGTGCCAGAGTGATGTTTATGGTTTGTTTGTATATTTATTATCGTTGTTGGTTGTTATTTAAAAAATGATAATAAACAGTTTAATAAAAAAAAAGCTGCTCTTCTTTTTCTAAAAGTGATACAGTCAACATAATTATGTCTAATTTCATTGGCAACACCCAGGTATTTTTAACTGTCAGGATAATCTATATTGCTTCTCCCTATCACTCGTGGTTCTAGAGAAGTGTGATCAAATATCACAAGATTGTCTGCATAGGAAAGGCAGACCACAGGAGACTAAGCAATAATGGGAGGACAGTTTGAAATTCACCCAAAACATTATGATTAGTCTTCAAGGTATAGGTTAAAAAGGAGAGGTCCAAAACACACCCCTGCTCAACTTCCTTACTAGTCCATACAGGGGCAGAAATGGCACCCCTACTATTGAGTCTAATCTGGACTCTGTTTTCATCATGAAATAATTTTAAAAAATACAGAATATGCCCCAGACAACCATATGATGCTAATTTTTGCCAGTTTTCCTCTGTCAACAGAGTAAAAAGTGACTCGAAAGTCGACAAATATGCAAATAACACAGGAGAGTCCCTGCATTTAGCCCTACCCTCAACATATAAATTGGTCTTGGATAATGAGTTGTAGTAGAGGAAACTCTAAAGCTAGTATGGAACCTGTCCAGAATCTGTACTTATTCAGACCATCTATGTAGCACTTCCAGAATAAACGAGGAAAATATCGTGCCTGTGATGTCTGATATTGATAACAGTCTATAAATCGACAGCTCACAGCGCAGTCCCTTTTTAAATATGGGGAATAACATAGACTTCCTCCATGTTTCAGGTACATTCCCAACAGCTAGGACTTTCCTTAAAAGAATTGACAAAATCTTGGACCAGGCTTCAAGTTCACCTTTGAAAACATTATTAGCAAGGGCATTAGGCCATGGTGCGTTGGTTGGAGGATATAAGATTTTTAATGTTTTGCAATGTATCACCCCTATCAATCAATAGATTCAACGTATCTCCCTCAGTATCTAGCTCGATTTTAGCTTGATATTTGTTAAGTTGATAATTTTGTTTCATATACTGCCTCCACTGGACTTCATATATAGGGTTGGTCACCAACACATTTTTCTTTCCAATTTCAGTTCCAAAAAGTTGCTCAATTTGTCTCATATCACGTCCATTTAACTCTACAACCATCTTCTCCCATTTTTGCATTTTAACCGAGATACGCTACCACTTGACCCAATTGTGACATCTGTTTATAATGTTTACTCCTATCATAGGGTCATTATTGCTAATCTTGGCAGATCGTACATCCTTACACATACTCCTCTTGGCATCCCTAATTTCTTTATCAAAATCAGAGGCATTTTTTGCCTCGTACACAACATAGTAACCCTTACACAGGGCAGTTCCATCCACATAATTACTCAACTAAGCTTCGATTTCATCTATGCTTAGCTGTTTCAAATACTCAAACATCTCCTCCCCATATTCATTAAGGAGTTTGCATGCTTTCTCAACATTCTTACAAGACCAGTTAATACAGCTACCGGCATGGTTGAAACTCCACATCATCTATCTTTTCACTTGTTTGTTCACTTGAGCCCAAAGAAGAAAAATTGAGGTATAAAGTTGCATGAGCGCTTAAACCATTTTTACAGGCAGTTAACCAATAGACATGAGGATTAGGTCCTTGCTGACAAAGAATAATCTAAAGTGGCTTTTTTCCTACCACTCTCCCAGGTATGATTCCCTGGACTGTCACCCAATGTACGCCATTTAACATGACCAGATCCCACTCATTAAGAAAAATCAACCCATACATGTCCCTGTCTATTCGAAATCTTGGTGTGATAAAGTGTCTCCATGAGGATCCCTCCAGGAGGGTTATCAATATTTATAACCAGTATTCTATGGCTGCACACAGGGCGAGCGCCTCTGATTTCTACAGCTAAAATGTTATCATCACAAGAGAAAGTCTTGACACTGTCCGCAGACAGAGAATGCTTTACCCTGATCAGTATCCCCCATGGGGTCTACTAGCTTCTCCCCTCTTAGCACATTAGAAACATAACAAAAGCCATCTGCATACACATTGGACATCATTCAACTCTCCTGTAGAAGAAATACTTCATTTTCCATTAAAGTATTCCAAGAGCCATTTTGACTTAATAGATGGCTGTGTCCATGAATGTTCCAAGTCACAGTAGTAAAAGCTCATGGTTGAATTAGCAGGTACTGGTTCCAACAGTCACTTCAGCACTCATTGTGCATCAGCCCATGAAACTCCTCGAGTTACAATTTTTCCATATTTACTTTTGGTTATCAATGCGTTATCCATTGAGATGCGGTTGTCTCAATATTTTCAGGTTCAGGCAAATTCTCATCAATATTAAGTTTGTAACCAGGATTTAAAAGGTGTTCAAAATGTGCCTGTATCATATTCGCAATTTCAGGAATATCACAGTGTATGTGGAATACATTAGAGTTCGAACACTCAAATGGCTTAACAAAATCATAATCACCAGTTTCCAGAACATGCAAGGGTGGAATTTGCTGTATTAAACGATTAATGAACGATGAAACCTCTTGCGTCTGCTCTTCTGGTACAGCCACTTAATTGTGAACACTTAACTATCTAACTTAGGTTTACTGATATCACCATTCATCTTGTAGATGTTGGATAAATGCTTAATCGTAACAGGAGAAGACCTAACTATTTGAACAATCAGCAGTGGAAAAATGATCTGTGTCTTCCATACTACTAGCTTCGAGATCCACCTCATTAGTCAAATAAGTGTTCACTTGTGCTAAATTTGATCTACATCATTGCCATTAACCAAACAGCTGGTCAATTACCAGATTTCTTAAGTAGTCCTTGTTTGCTTCAATTTACTCTTTTTCTTGATTTGTTTGTTACATTTTCAAACGAAAGTGGCAACCTTTCACCAAAATCTTTTTCAGCACATATGGGATTAGGCTGTTTGCTTGTTTTAACACATTTAGAGTTTTTACGTTTAATTAACCTTCTCTGTTTACACATTAAATAAATAGAGGAAGATTCAGACACCAGTGAGGCATTATTGACAGAGTGAACTACTTTGGAATCTTTTCCACTTTTATCAACAAGCGTCAGGGCACTGTAAAATGATCATCCCGCACAGCGATAGACTCCTTATTAAGATCTTCCACAGCATCACAATTCAAGGACCGAACTGATGATCCTGTAGCTTTTACATTTTTATGAATTTTGCCACAGAGTTTTTAAAGGATTTTCATGGCTAATTGTATAGTCAGAATAAAAGCATGTGTCTCTGCAAAAGCCTCAGCATCAGTTTGCATAGTGTTAACTACCTTAGTTGTTTCAGAACTGCATACACGTTTGGTGATGCAGACAATCCACAATTAGGAGCATATGTGGGAGCGAGATCCATCGGAACAGGTCTCTCATTTTGATTGTAATTAATCCCACTTGATAATGAAGAAACATCATCCACAGCAGTAATACTTTGTTATAGTGAATGACACATATATAGTAACGCGTTGTATCAATGTCAATAATATTAGAATGATCCTGTTCCTCCTAGATAGCAGGGACAAGGTTCCCCATCACAAGGACATTCTCCAGGTGAATAGCACAACTCTTAGCCACAGCCTCTGCTTGGAAGAAGGCTGTGATATTTCCCTCATCTAAAGGGGGGTTACTGGCTTGCATATCTGCTACCGTATGCACAATAGGCATCATGGTATCATGAGTGCTAACACCACTAGTCTGGTATTTCTTCTTGCATACATTATAGCAGTTCAATTTCAATTTTGCTTTAGAAGTCATGGCGTGTGATTGTAATGAATAGGAACAAGGTACCAATTAGTTACAACTTTAAATAAAAAAAGTACCTTGTTTTAGTAAATGTACATGGTAACGCCAACGTGCAGCCAACTGCTTGACTGCTCACTTGCTGCCTCTCTTACAGATAAGGCAACAGCCCCATGAATTCAGGAGAGAGTGGGCCGGGGGCAGCTGAAAAGGTAAAAACAGCCCTGCAGTTGCTGCTCATGCCCACAATTTGCTGTCAGCCAGACAGGTCGAGATAGGACAGAAAAGGGGCTCACTGAAAAGATAGAGTATGAATAATGCAGCTGTGAACTAATCTGCAGCATCCCCACAGAATGTATTGCAAGGACTCACCGCCTCCGCAAAGGGTTCCTGCCCCCTCAAAGTAATCTCTAAAGGTCAAGCCGCATTAACCATGGTCAGAACAACAAAACAAAAGATGGTCAGCCGCTTCTGACCATCAATTACAATGGATTGAAATGTCCTGGAAAAATCAGAACCCTGTGCAGGCACCAATAGCAGGGTGCGAGATGCACTCACTGCCTGGTACTGGCATGGGCTAGAAAAGTCTCTACTTCAACTTTTCCACTTGCCACTATCCGCTCAACTCAGCCCACTATCAATGGCTGTAGCCTCCACAGGCTCACTGCTCCCCCGCCACACAGCACTGCTCACAGTCTTCACCGCTGCTGACGCTCCAGAGCACCAGATCACCAGATAATTTAGAGGACTTCAGACCGTTGTACACATGTCACACTAGTCCGCCGCACTGTGTAGAGTTTAGCATCAGCAGGTGCTTGCGACAGAGAGACAACTGCATGGCAATAGATGCCATAATGATGTCATTATAAACGAAGGCCTACATGTTTTACTTGCACCAGAAATAAATGGGCGTTTTTAACATATTAGGAACTAAGCATATTGAAGCATAAGATGGCAAATAACAGTGTCCTCATGTTGGCTATGCTGACGCATATTCTGTTTTTCAGTGAATCTAATGCAAAATCACTTCTCTTGCAAATTCAACCATGTGAGGAGGTCCTAAGGGACTACGAAGTAGTGATGTAGAAAAGCAGATCTGTTATCCAACAATCAAAAGAACCCTTGAAGCTGAGTATAGCTAAAGTGTTGTGTGCTTAAGGTTTTAAAAAGTAAATTATAGGTAGATCTTTTTCATTAAACATAATTTTAAAATGTGGTTACCTGAGCTTAGAAAATCTGAATTAGTCATATTTTACTCTCCTACTCCTAACCTCACTTGACACTCTTTCAAGTACATTCACACCGTCGTACCAATTTCACTCCCTAGTCACTATCTCATCTTCTCCAGAAATCGCCTTCACCATCTGCTGCTCCTTCTTCCCTCTTGCTGGTCTGGAAGGCACGACCCTAAATACTCACACCAGAAAAAATACAACCCACTAGGCAAAAAAGGCCAAGAGATTCTTGCAAGGATAGCTGGTTTAAATTATATTTAAAAAAATAGGTGTGCCAGCAAAGAACTTTGCTGCTCAGAAATGTTCTGAGCAAAAAGGGTGCAAGCAAGAGCTTAAAAGGGGGCACAGCATCATTAGTATACAGTAAATACCTGCACAGCTGGTTGGTGCGACCCTGTGCATGGTCAGCCTACTCCATTGGGGATGCCAGGCCATTGGCCCCAAACCTGTCCTTCCACCTTCCATCACATGGGGTCAACTGGGCTCATCGTCTCCAGGGAACTAAGGTTGAATAGACAATTAGTTATATTATTCTAACAGTGCTACTCTATTACTAAACAGGGCACCTGGCATGATCATGGGCTGGTACAGGAGGAGGCTCGTGGTAACTGTGACCCACACACATTTCACTCATCCCAGTTGCATCGTCTGACTTCCAAGGCTTCCACCCTCGCTTTTGAACTACAATGTAATCCTTCCCCACTTCACATTACAAATCATGCAATTGTAAAGTACAGATAGGGTGATCATTTTATTAGATCTTTTATGGTTGTCAGTTGGTATCTAGGAATTCAGGGGTCTTGAGACTCGGACAGTTGTAGGGGCTATAACTTGTAGTTGGCTGGGTGGGGGTTGGAGGCTTGCTCTGGCCTGGTTTTGATACATACAGCGAGGCGCCTAGCACCATCTCGTGGCCTTGCAGGATACATTCTTTATTGGGATAAACGTATTGGCAACAGTTTTAGAACAAAGGACGGTTCTCTATCATCAGCACTTGAGCCTATTCAGGTTTCTTCCCCAGGGTTGCGGGCTGCGTCTAACCACTGCCAGGCAGATCCTACATTTTTGCATTAACTACAAAATGGATCCTGTTTATATGAACGTTCTAAGTCTAAACATGTATAATTTGCATAATAATATGTCCATGCAGGGTCTCTTAGTACGCCTCCCTACCCCCTGGCACATGAAAGGCCTCCTCATGGGTTTCGCCTCACCCTAAAGTGTCTAGCGGGTGGAATAGGTTAATTTCCTTCCCACATTCCCCCCTTTTGTTCCTTCTACAGTAATGAACTCCCCCCTATGCACGCGTTAATTTTCCCTTCTTACTGCGGCCTCATTCGCTGGACTTCCTTTTATTGGCATCCAGTCGCTAGATACTGACTGCAGACTTTACCTGATTGCGCATATACGTCAGGTGTACATGTCATGTAAATATATTCCCCATCTCCTGCTAGATCAACCCATACCTCCTCATACATTTCAGGGTCAGGGAGTGGGACAATGAGGATGTGGTATAAGCGGTCTACTTCGTCTCCATAGGTAACATCTGGTAGGTGCAAAAGATGACCAAGTGAACACGATGATGAGTACCAGCATCTTCACAATGTCTCCTAGAAAGTATGGAGCCCAATCGAAAGTGATATCAAACCAATCATCCCCTTGGGTTCCAGCTTCTTTTTTCATGCACACTCCCAGACCGTGTACTACTGCCATTATGCAAGACAATGATGCATTCTCCACATCTTCAGGAGGCACGAATGTCCAATACAAATTCACAATTTTTCGGCACATGCCTCCTTCCATTGCCGTCAACATATCGAGGACGTAGAGGTTCTGCATCATCATCAACCTTAGAACATTCAGCTTGACCTTTATGACGTTGAACCCATGCTTGGTGTCGTTTGCCAACTGAACCAGTTCCCAGTGTACTATCGGCAGCAATTTGACATTAGCTGCTGACTGTACACCGCTGGCAGGTGCAAATACGCTTGGTGGCCACAGACCCAGTTGTAATGCATTACTGCGCCCGTGCCCCTTTTCTGGTCTTCGATGAGGAAGGTCCTGTTGCACTTCTTATTCTTACTGATAAAGATAGTTCCTTCACTTTTGAAGCAGTTCATATGTTTGTTCTCAATGAATTTTCACTGGTTTCTCTATCACTGCAATCCATGTCAATCTTGCAATGTGCTCTGTCGAAATGTGTGCGCTGGTTGCCCCCACTCAGGCCAGGAGTTCTTCCTCGTATCCTAATAGTCCTTCTGCTAGACAAGCAAGCGTGGTTTCTTGCAACTTGCTGTTTTTATATTTGAGTCCTTCAATGACCAAATATGGCTGCTGCAGGCATTTACTGTCTCTCAGGTTGTCTTTACAATGCAGAGGATCATGATCAATAAGCTCTAGTCGTACTCTGCGTGCCTGGAAGGTGCCGTAAATCCTACATAGCGCAAGATGAACCAGGCACTGTGCCTCTATAATTGGTACTTCCAGTGGTACTAATACCTTGGGTGTCCCTGACGTGTGTAAGATTAGTGAACAGACGTAGCAGCTGCCATTTGCTGTTTGTCTCCCTACCACACTCATATCTGTGTACCAGCTATTTGACATTTCCGGATGTAGTACATCCTCAATGGCATCAAGGCCAAGCTTGTGGTAGGCATCATATTTCGCTGTTCGTGCTTGGTCTTTCCTTCTTTTATGCTATTCTAGGGATTTTCTAACAACACATCCACTACTAATGTTACCATAAATGCTTATGTTATGCAAAACATTTTTAATAATACATTTAAAAAGGTGTTCTAATATTATGCTCATTTTCTTACTAATATATGCAAGTGCACTTTTTGTTTTTTTTTATACCTGTTGTAATGCTTGTCACAGATATCATACAGATTTAAAGTTCTCTTGGTGGTGTTTGTAAATTTGCTCACTCCCCCCTCTTTTACATGCGATCCCCATACAAAAGAAGCTCCCCAGTAAACTCCAGTTACAAACATCACAATACCAAATAGTGCTGCACTAAATTGTAACCCACATGTGTGTGAATGGGAACATCTAGTGACAGTTTGTTAGCTATCATTCTTTCTAGTGTAAATAGATGTATTCAATGATGCTGGTTCCATTGTCTTCTTCCCTAAAGGTAAAAATGATATGATATGATATGATATGGCATTTATAAAGCGCTTATGCACAAGTGTTTCAAGGCGCGATGAGGCAAGGGGGGGGGGAACAAAGGGAGGACAGATAACGATCTTACTAGGCCAGGTGTCATTCAGGTCGCGCAAGGGCATGGGAAGGGGGGAAAGGAAGAGTGCAAGGGGGGGAAAGGGAGAGGGGGAAGTGCAGTACATGGGAAGTGGAATAAATAAGATAAATAAAACACATTAAAAAAAAAAAACAGGCAAGTGCAGGAAGTGTGGAAAAGTGCTTGAAAGGGGACTGAAGGGATATAGAAACAGTCCCCAAGTGCAGGGGTTGCCAGGGAGGCAGTGCAGGTGGGCAGTTGACAGGGCCTGGGCCAGAGATCAGAGGGGTGGCCAGGTAACCAGTGCAATTTCAGTCAGGAGTTCAGCAAGGGAGGGGAGGAGAGAAAGCAGAAGCAAAGAGGAAGGTTTTGAGGTGTTTCCGGAACCGGAGGTGGTTCTCCTCGAGTTTCAGGGAGGCAGGAAGGCTGTTCCAGAGAGAGGCCCCTGCCGAAGAGTGTGATCTGCCACCAACTCGTTGCTTGGAGAAGCAACTGACCCTGAGGGAGTTAGAGGCAGATGAGCGAAGAGCTCGAGAAGGAAGGTATTTAGGAAGAGAGAGTTGAAGGTATTTCAGCCCCAGACCCCAGAAGGCCTTGTGTACAATGAAGAGGGTTCTGAATGTAATCCTTGCAGCCACTGGGAGCCAGTGCAGAGATTTCAGTCTGGGAGAGATACGATCCCTGGGCTTGAGGCCAAGGACAAGTCTTGCAGTCCTGTTCTGGATAAGTTGCAGAGGGCGGAGAGTGGAGGCAGGAAGATTTAGATAGAGGCTGTTACAGTAGTCCAGCTTGGAGAGGACCAGGGCTCTGGAGACAGTGAGCTTCTGGGGAAGGATAGGAAAGGAAGAATACCTCTAAGGAGGTGCAGCTGGTAGTGTGACCTCTTAGAGACGTCAGAGATGTGAGGGGAGAAGGAGAGTGCAGAGTCGAAGATGATCCCAAGGTTTTTTGCCTTGCAGGTGGGAGTGGGAGGAGGGCCAAGAGAGTCCGGCCAAAGAGCTGCAGGGAAGGAGGGAGTGGGTGTGCTGATGAGTAGAATCTCAGTGTTACTGGCATTTAGGCAGAGGTCATTCGCGGCACACCAGTCCTGGATGGCAGACAGACAGTCAGAGATGAGGGAAGGAGCGGAGGAGGAGGAGGCCGAGGGTAGCCTGAAAATGAGTTGGGTGTCATCCGCATAGCACTGAAAGTTGGGACAGAGAGTGGCGATGCGGTGGGCAAAGAGTGTCAGGTATTGGTTGAACAGCCAGGGAGAGAGGTTAGATCCCTGGGGGACACCACAGGTAGAGAAAAATATGTCGGAGAGGAAGTACCCAAGTTGGACCTGGGAGGGACGGTCAGAGAGGAAAGAAATCAGCCACACCAGAGCCAGACCAGTGATACCCAGGCTGTCACGGAGACGGTTGAGCAGGATGGCATGATTGACAGTGTCAAAGGCAGAAGAGAGATCAAGCAGGATAAGAACGCAAGGGGTGTTAGAGTCGAGGTTGGAGAGCAGGTCTTCACGGATGTTCAGGAGAGCAGTGCTTCTGGCAGCTCTGAGGCCAGACTGATGGTCATGAAGACAACCAACAGATTCAGTGTGGAGATTGAGTTGGGAGATGGCCAGTTTCTCCAGGAGCTTGCCCAGGAAGGGAGTTATGGTGATTGGGCAATAGTTAGCCAGGCAGGAGGGATAATCAGAGGGTTTCTTAAGGAGAGGGTGCACAAGGGAGTGCTTCAGGGGGGAAGGGAAGACTCCAGTGGCGAAGGAGTGATTGCAGAAATCTGCCAGGGCAGGAGCTAGGTAATCGATGTGATCCTTAATAGTTTTGGAGGAACAGGGGTGAACCTGTTTCGACGAGACTTTCATAGATCAGACTTGTCTAGAAACCTCGTCTGGAGAGAAAAGGGGAAAGGTAGAGAAGTAGGGAGGAGGGATGGAAGAAGAAGGGCCAGAGGAAGAGCAGGGAATAGCGGGAAGGGGGTGAGAGGAGGAGAGTGATGCACATAAAAAGGTGGAAAAGAAGGGGGGAAAGTGGAGAGGGGGTAAGTCAGAGCCATAGACATAGAGAGAGAGAGAGCGAAAGAGAGAGAGAGAGAGAGAGAGAGAGAGAGAGAGAGACAGAGAGACAGAGAGAGAGAGAGAGAGGAAGAGAGAGAGATCATTTTATAAATGTCATATTTAATAACAGGCGTGTGTGATTCTAATTTTATTATATATTCAAGAATATTTTCTAGTTGTTTACTTTACTATAGGAGCTGGTGGAATTAATAATTGGAACTGAGGTGAGAGAGCGGGGCGTGGGGACTCAGGGTTGGTGTGTACTGGTTTGGGATGCCCTACGTACATCTGAAAGATGTATCCAATAGCAAAGTCCTTTACTTTTACAGCAAGAGGGGTTGAGAAAATGTCCTTGTATGGGCCATGAAATCTGGTGTGTTCCACTTTTGGGCAAAACTACGCACAGAGATCATTTCTCCAGGTAGGAGCAGTTGGGTAGGCTGGGGGTTTGCCACTGTTGTGTGCGGTACCTGTTGTGTCCTCTGTCCAGGCGGTGCAATTTGTCATGAGATGCATTTAATGGCACCTGCTAGGGTTGTCAAATAGTCTTTAAATTCCTCACCTGGGACTGCTGCTGCCTTATGAGCATCTGATGCTCTCCTGATGGGGATATGGGTGCATAGACCCGTTACCACCTCATGGGGTGATAGATGGTGGTCTTTGCTAGGTTGGGTGCTTAAACTGAAGAGGTCCAGGGGCAAGCAGTGCACCCAGTTATTTTTCAATGTGGTGCAGAGCCTAGATAGTTTGCTCTTGAGCAGGCCGTTGATCCTCTCCACAACGCTGTTGGCTTGGACTGATAGATTGAACACATCTGGTGTTTAATGACAAATAGCACTGTGATCTCTTTAAAGAGGTAATTGAAAAAATGTGTGTCATACCTTAACACATTGCACCCACCCCATCAGATGAAAACTTCACGGACAAGAACTTTAGCAGCACATTTGGCATCCAGGTGTGCACAAAGACCTGCCTTGACCCACAGTGAGAACAGGCAGACTACAACGGTCAAGTACCGTGACCAATTGCATATTTCTCCCATGTCAGCATAATCTATGTGTAGCATCACTGTGTTCCATGGTTAAGTGGATGGCACTATTTTCCTTTGATTGAGCAGGGCCTGTATCCTGTCCTTTATCCCTTCCTCTGCCTCTCTTGATAGTGGATACTGTTTCATCCGGGGTAATACTGCTCCAGCCTTTACTGTAATGTGTACTGGGGTCACTTCGTTTAAAAGCCCATCGTCATGTGGGTTGCTGGTCCTCAACTGTGGAGGCACATACTCCAAGTCTACCTCAATGAAAGTAGGTGGTGCCACAAATGGCATCAGGGGGGCAATGCACCCATCTGTACTGCACCATAATATCACAGGGAATACAAATCTCTAAGATTATCTCTCCATCAATGTCATTGTTTTCAAAAAGCTCTGAATCTGTTACCTCCTAGAGAGGTATGGTGGGATTGATGCAGAGCACTGTACACCAATCACACCCTTGCCTGTCTGTTGCTAGAAGAAGCACTCTTTTCGCAGATACCACTAACCCTTATCAGTCTAGAGACAAGATTGTACCCGTCATCAATTCTGGAGACACTGCGGGGCGAAAACTAAATCCGTTGGCACTCTCCAAGAGCCATTGCCAATATGTGGCACTGCTTCCACAAGAACTGTTATGCAGTATATAAACATGTCTGGATCTACAGGTATCCCTTGGACCACCACCACATGTGCCATTTTCGACAATACTTGGATCAGTGAATGAGATTGTCATGTTCAACTAATAGAGCAGATCCCTGCTGAGCAAGTTGGCAAGAGAACTCTTGGAGTACAATAGAGGGGCACACACAACCCCCCCTACTTTTACATCTAAATCTTTTGTGTATGGAACCATAGAAATAGCCCAGAGAAGCCCTGCGTGTCAAGAGTTTTGCCAGATAATGGGAAGTCCCCTTCACTGATACATGATTTCTCAGTACCCGAATCAACCATGAAAATGAACTGCTTGTTTCCTATCTCTGCCCCCACCAAGGGTTCCTCTTCAGGGTTAAGGATCATTGACAGGACCGGACACATTAGAGCTCGCTGTGGGCTGTCCTAGTCAGGGTATGCATTTGTTCTGGGAAATGAGAAGGGGTTTCCCCCACCACGGCTGCGCCACAAATCGGGGCAACTGTACCATTCGGCATTCCATTAAACATGTTTGTGGTACCTGCCTGGTTGAAAGTGTGGGCCTGGGCTCTGGGGAGGCAACTGTGTGTAAGCCTGGACTATTTCATGGGGTATGGAGGTCATTCTATGCATTGGCCCTTGGGGGCCCCCTGAGGTGGTGGACCATAATTATGTTGACCATAACTTTACCCCATCTCCTGTCTGCTCCTACACTCCCTTGAAAATGTCCCCATTTTCCACCATTGTGAAGGCCCCAATATCTGGGTCCCATTCCTCCAAATACCCCACCCCTCGATGTTCGGAACCCACCTCTTCCTAATTGCTGTCCTCCTTGCTGCTGTGGGTGCCCCACTGTACTTGTTCTCCTTCCAACCACAGCACGGCTATTCCAGTGTTTATGAAACTCAGGGTGTATCCTGTCACTTCTGTCTGACCTGGCGTCAATATTAAAGCCTACACAGCGACCTTAGCTAATTTGTTTTGTACTAGTTTCATTTACTCTGACTGCCTCCTCTGAGCCATTTACTTGCTACGTCTGAGCTGGAGTCGATACTGACGCCTGCACAGCAACCTTAGCTAATTTGTTTTGTACTAGTTTTACTTCCTCTGCCTGCCTCTTCTGAGCCATGTCCTTACCACGCTCCTTTATTCTTCTGCAATGGTGTACTATTATGTCTGTATTTTAGCCCACTCCTTTGCTTCAACACCCACAATTTCTCTAATGCCTTTTGCACCTCTTTGGGTAGGGCCTTTTTAACAATGAAGCAGAAAAAGGGTATTGATTGATCCCATGAATTATCCATCTGCGCCTTCCACATCTCCTGAACCTTAAGAATTAATTGGGTGGGGTGCTCTTCATTGCCCATAGTTCATTGCATGACAGACGGTCAGGGAATGCCTGCCATAGCGTGCCCCATACATTTGTTGGAATCTTGTTAAATGATGCTCCATCATGTCCAGAGTCAGTCCCGGGCACCCTGCTTTCACCCACACCTCCCCAGCATGATCTCCAATAGTTGCCACCAATAAGCTCTTTATGTCGCAGGCTGCCAGGGGTACCCCGGTTGTCTGCTTTTCAAATGCATAAATCCCCTTGTCTGCACCCACCGTAAGGGGCGCAAGCACCTTTATCAAATTGTTTTTATCTATCTGTGCCCATGGCAGATAGTGTGGTCTGCTGGTACCCTTATGCATATGGGTCATCTACATCCTTGGTTCAAACCATCAGTCCTTTTCCTACTTCCTCTGCCATCCAGCCAAAACTTTTCATTAACCTACCCTCCCACAAACTCTCCACCCAAGATGTTTGTTCAGGTGCTTTTTCTGCCCCTGCATCCTCATCATCTTTGTACACATCAAATGTACTCCACCCATCCTCCTTCCCTTGACAGGACCCAAAATTCTCATACACTAAGCTGTCTCCCCTCCTTTCCTATACCAACATAGGTGCTTTCACATTGCGCTTTTCCTCCTCCGAGATCTTCCATATCTTCAAACATCTTCCACAGATCTAATAACTCTTTACTTTTTTGGAATTGTTTTTCCTCATACTTAGCTGTTAAAAACGTAGACATGTGTTCTAAGATTCCCTTGTTATGGGATTCCTGTTCTGGCCACGAGCGAGGCATGCCCCCCTCCTATTGTTTCTGTCACCCTATGTAGTGTTTCTCAATTCTGTCCCAACACAATGACATGGCCTTACACGTATACTCTATGGGTGTCTTTTCACAACTCACTACTAAAACTCAGATCCACTATCTTTTGCTGATGTGGGCATCTGGGCCAGTGCTTCTCAGCACGTATCCTGCTAAATGTGATTACTGTGTCTCATTAATTTTCGCAGAGGAGAAATGGTATACGTGGAAAGAAACACAGCTTGTAGGTGTGGTTTAGTTATTTGCCCACCCATTGACTGCCCTGGGCCATGCTAATCCCTATGGCCACTCCCACCCAATTCGTGCCCTTCCCTTCACACCTCCTCATGGGCACACTTTGAGTTTGCTTTAAACAATCCTTACCATCAAACTTTGCACTCAAAGTGCATGCCAGTGTTTTTTAAAAGCAGTCTTCTGAGTGTTAATGACTTAATTGGAGTAGTATATGTGCTGCTGCTCTAATAAAATGTCTTAACGAGGTCTATCTTCAGCCACTCGATTTATAAGCACCAACCATCTCCTTCACTTCACAGAAGTCAAGCATTGGCAAGTCAACCAGTTTTAGTTTGTGTACAAGCATTAGGCTTTTGCCAGGCACTGTTATCAGATGGCCAGATACTCACACCCTTTTGCACCTACTGCCATCATTGGCCTGTTAATACCACTATGGCAGTGCCTCGCAATGCCTTTTACACCCCTACACAAAAGCCCAAACTGTTGGCATTTCCAATGCATGTTCTCAAAAGGCATGTCGAGCTCTTCTTACCCTGTAGGTAGATATAGTGTCAATCGCACTATTAAATGGGAGAACAAAAACCTTCAAATTAGTGTAGCTCTTGTCAGTGATGGCAACTCCTCGGACCTTCCTTTAGCTTTCTTAACTGCAAATGGGCCATTTTGCAAAGCAGGAACACTGCCGTGCGTGCTGCATTCTCCTTTTGTTTCGGTGTCTTCCATGTCCCTTCACAGTGGCACAACTGCCCTCCACTATGCATCTCCCCTATGTAGCCTCTTGTTTGTGTGCCCTTTTATAGGTCTTTGCAAATAAACTCCTTTATATTGAAATTCCTGATTGGTTTGCCAATGTACCATAATATGTAGTGCTCTTACATTGGGTAGAGCAATTGATTGTCTCCTTTTCCCATCCTGCTACAAGTCAACTGTCCTCCGATATGTTAAAAGGTCTCTTGGCCATCAAAGTGTCATGTGGGAGGCTCGCCAATTACTCGTTCCATGTTAACCTGCTGCAATGTCTAGACTCGTCTCTCAGAGTCCTCACGACTTCTACAAGCATCCTTTCCCTCTCGCTGCTGCTATGTACGTGGGATTTTTGATAAAGTTATGTGCATGCGTGCAGACATCCTAGCGAGTGAACGTCATCCCTAGTTTTCTGTCTGCATCCTCTTCCATCTTGCATGTTGTTTGCCATGCCAGGTGTTGGTTACCTCTACTCCGGCTGTGACATGCACTGGCATACACAGTCTCACAGCCTTTGTTTATCTGTCACAATATTATCACCAGATGCTGAATTCCTTTCTGTTAATGTAGTTTTTTAAACAAATGTAATTAATCACAGGCTCTAACACCAGATACATCCCTGGAACTCCCATGATTCAAGGGTTGTCCAAGCCTATAGCTTTGCAGCAGTTGTCATTGCTGTTGTTGTTATTATTATTATTATTATTATTATTATTATTATTATTATTATTATTATTATTATTATTATTATTATTATTATATCTATTGAGCACTGACCCAGCTTCGAGAAGCAACCCAACATTACAGATACATAACAGTGCCCTTTACAGAGGTATACAACAGTACAGATGCATAATGGAACGTTTCAGAGGTAACAACAGAACAGATATACAGCAGTAGGGGATACAGGACAGAGCAGGGGTACAGCTGTGGCGTGGAGGAGAGGGGCGGGCGTCATCTAGCAAGTCAGGTGACACAGGGGCGATGTGATACCCTAGGTGTTGAGCCAGAGAGATTCCTTGTCCATTCTTGGATCTGCATATAAGAGCTCTGTTTAGGGTATTGCCCATATGACATGGGAGTAAATCCCCCATCTGTGGCCAAATCACTTAAAGAAGTACACAACCCTATTGGTGAGGGGAACTCTGCAAATCGCACCATATGCCTCCTGCGGGAAGCACATGGCTATGACTAGATTGGCCTTGTAGTGCAACTATTCAATAATGCAGAGTTCCTGCCAAGCCTTGCAATTAAATTAGAGATCCCACTTTGTCACAAAGTTAAGCACTTTCCCGCCAACACCCTTCCTCCTCTTTCTCCCCCCCCCTCCATCCTCTTTCCCCCTTCTCATCTCCCCTTCTCTGGCTCTGCCTGCAATCTAGGCCTCCACTTAGATTCTAACCTCTCCTTTACTCACCACATCTCTCTAACCTCCCGTGCGTGTCGTTTCCATCTCTACAATGTTCGTAGAATTCACTCCTCCTTTACCTTCCATGCCACCAAACTCCTCATTTCCTCCCTCATCTTCTCTCGTCTATTCTACTGTTCAGCTCTCCTCTTCGGTCTCCCTGCCTCTCACCTGACCCCCTCAAATCCCTCTACCACTCTGCAATCCGTACTCTCTGCTCCCTCTCTCCTCATGATTCCATCTCGGCTTCACTTTCGTCTCTCGGTTGGCTCTCCTTTCACTCCCAACTTAAATTCAACTTCCTCTGTCTTGTCTTTAAATCTCTTAACAATCTTGCCCCTCCCTACCTTACCTCCCTCCTTTCGTTCTACTCTCCCTCTCGCCCCCTCCGTTCAACTGACCACTTCCGACTCAAGGTTCCTCCTCCTTGTGCCCCTTCCCGATTCCGTTCCTTCTAGCTCCTCGCCCCCCTCCACTGGAACTCTGTACCTCTGCCTATCCGCTCCATCACCTCTTACTTTTCCTTCCACTCTTCCTAAAAATCCCACCTTCTTCACCTTCCCTCCTGACTGCTCTTACTACTTCCTCCCTGCCCCCCGATCCCAGATTCTTAATCTAATGTACTCAGCAAATTGTTCCACATACTGTTCTCGTTGTTTTGACTCGTGACTTGTTCATATTGCTTCTATTGTATCTTTGATGTTCTTATGTGAAGCGCTTTGCATTAAAGCGCTATATAAAATTTAATAAAATACAAAAATATAAGAATCCAAGGCTTTAGCCACCAATTAAAGAGCACTGAGGTTATCCATGGCAAAGGGAGAACTGATGATGTTAAATTAAGCAGTTTTCATTCTAGAGAAGCCTCTGAGGGATCTCTTAATTATCCCTAAAAGAAAACAGTCAGTCAGCACACTTTTATTCGATATAAAATATTCAAGTCAGTATATAAAATACATATAAAGATTAACAGTATAAAATTCATATCAGTATGTATGAGTATACTTCAGCAGCAGTAGTACAGAGGAGAGCACTGCTCACAGCCTCTGACATTAACTTTGGTGGCCTATTTACAATTGATGGCAGAGTTTAACAGCTTCTTTCTTAGCAATCAAGACTTATGAGTGTATTGAGCAACTGCGAAAACTACATGGGATAGAATGCTCTGCTGCAAGAACATCATTGCTGTTCCAATGTCCCTCATCCCAGCCTCCATCAGTATTGGCTTCAGATACATATGCTGCAGCTGCTTCATTTTTTCGCACATCAACATAAAATCCATCATTGACTCCGTTGTCTCCCCACGCATCATACATTGATCTGAATCTGAGTCTTTCCAGGAGTGCATGAAGGCAGCCACAGGGAGAGTCCCCAATCTCACTCTCGGGTATAGGGACTTTTCATACCAAGGTGTGATTAGGTCTAGGTATAGTTTTCTGCCAGGGGTCATGAGTTTAAGGTAAGCAGGTCCTAGTTTTAACTTCATTGCACCAGCCTCCAACTAGTTCTATGCTCTTTGGGCCGCACGATCCCATAGAAATGTCCTTATTCCAGTCGGCTGGTTTTGAGGATTTTCCCGTAGGTTACGTCCCCCTATTTCATAGAGGGTACTTTTAACACGGCAAAGCCAGTCGACTGACTTCCCTCCATCCATGGACATCACATGGCATAAGGCGTCTCTATCTTTATCCATCCCTTCCTGATTCCACAATCTTAACCAAAAGAGGGCTGGACTAATGGACGCCAGTGCACCCACAATACCAAGGCGAAGGGAGTGTTCTTGGGTAACAAAACCAATTTTTTAAAAGAATTTAGTTTGCTTGATATCAGTTTTGCAAGGTTACCGTGCCTCCACAGATCAACCCCATATTAAGCTGCCGGAGCAGCCCGCTTTCCATATAAGTCTAATGCTGGTGAGACTGCTGCTCGTCCATGATTTGTGTGAAAAGCCTGAATGGAACCCCCAACATTTTCCAAGGTAGAAACCGAACGTCTGACCTGGACAACCCATTCCTCAGAATCTTGAAATCATACCCCTAGATAGTCAACTTTTTTTACTTGATTGATTGGGTTTTGGTTCACTTTTAGCATCAATGGCCTACATTTTGTAAATCAAGGCTTGAGCACCATTAACTTTGATTGTTTAAAGTTCCAATGCAATTGCAACTCTTTGCACCTGCACAACGAATATTGCCAGGGATTTTTCCAATCCTTGCGGGGTTGTGGACAGTAATAATGCGTTGTCTGCATACAATATTGCAAGATACTTATATGCAACCCTTTTAGGGCAGTCTTGGCACTCCTCTAGCAGTTTGCCAATTGTCTCTTGTATATACAAGATAATAGAAGAGGTGCCAGGCCACATCCCTGCCTCACCCCCTTTGTTACTTCAAAAGCTCATGTGTTCTCACCTCCTAGACCATAGTGATCAGAGGCGCTATTTCTAGAATAGAGCAACTTAATTATCCAGATCAAATGTGCTGGAGCTTTACGTAATGTTAGAAATGTCCACAAAGTTTCCCTGGATACTGAATTGAATGCTGTCGTCAGATTGAGGAATACAGCATGTTGTTTCATTCACTTCAAAACAGTGTATTTCCCGATCAAAATATGAAGCAAAAACAATGGTTAATTGTTCCTCTATTCCTTCTAAAGCCAGCCGAAGTTCACTTATAACATTAATACTTTCTTCCCAATCTTGCAAGTACCTTAAAATAATCTTCCCAAAGAGTTTGCCTGCAATATCAAGGAGAGATATCGGGCTAGAGAAAACAATGCAACGTAATGTGATACCCTACTCATACTTATGTGTTCAGTTTTATCCAAACAACATGATGCAATTCACATCTGATGTCGAGTTGTCTATTTAAGGCCATAGATTAGTGGTTTCAGTAATATGCAAACTGAATAGTTGTTACCATATGTGATAACAGTAACCCACTGCTTAATTCAGTATTACTGCTATTCCCCATTCCATTGGAAATGACATGCAGAAATCCACCATTCATGTGCAGGTGGCTTTTTGGTGAATGGTCCTGAAAACCCCTAAAAAGGGTAGTGAACAACAGGGAGTATTAATAAATATTTCCTCTTGTATCACACCCGACCAACTCATAACAAGGCTATTAAGTGTGAATGGTGAGAGAAGCATGTAAATTGAGAGATGTACATGGAATTTGTCCTTTGAATATCATTTCTGCTCTACAACCAGGACATTCCTCCTATCTTTTTTGATTATTTATTGGCAGCCTGCTCCTGTTGCTTCCCTCTGTGAAGACCTTGACTTGCTGCTATCTTCAATCTTACCTCTTGATTCCACTTTTTTCTTACTTGGGTATTTCAAACTGCATCTTTTCACCACTCATGCCTCCTTGGATTTCCTTCCCATCATTCAATCCTATCACTTTGTCAATCCTATCACTTTGTCAATATCCTACTCCCCCTTCTTGTGTTTCTGGTTCTTCTCTGGATGTTATATTTTCTTTGTAACCCACTAATTCTACTATCTTGTCTCACCGTACTTTTCCTTTGATCACTTTCTGCTCTATTTCTCCTTGTCTCCTCTTTCCCTCTCCACTCCTCCACCCTCTTCTATTACCTTCTTACGTCGCAATCTTTGACATTTCAACTCCGACCACTTTGCTGCTACACTCTCTAGCTCCCTTCCATCTCTTTCTTATTTTTCCCACCTGATGGCCAATGCTACATTATCTTCTCTTAATTCTGGTCTCCTCTCTACTCAATTTCCTCTATCCACCATCCAACCCCTGGTAACTCCTCAACTCCTGTCCCCCACTTTTCTGAGAGGTGCTGGAAAGAATCTAAGCTTTTGGTTGATCTTCAGTTTCTATTTTCCTTACTTTCTTCCTATGATTCTTCCTTACTCACCTGCAATACTAATCAGACCTCATTCATACCCTTTCCCTTCACCCTCACTGTCTATTCCAACTTTTGAACCATATTTTATCCCCCTCTCCGTCTGACCCTTCCTTCTCATCTTCATTTTCTCCTACTGATTTTGCTAATATCTTCACTGATTATGTTTGGCATCCGTGCTCTTCTATTTAAGGTACAACTGCCCTCTCTGAGACATTTCTATGAACTGCTCCCTGTGCATTCTCTCTTCTCTCATACTTTTCTGTACTTAATGACTCTGACACTGTGCGTTGCGTTGCTCGTGCTCATCTGACTGCTTTGCCTCTTGACCCTATCCCATATTCTCTTATACCTAAGGTCTTACCCTATGCGCATTCCTTTTCTTACTGTCTTTCTGAACCTCTACCTCCCTTCTGCTTGCTTTCCTTCTTCCTTTAAACATGCTGTGATTGTTCCTGTACTTAAAAAAACCTCCTCTCGATCTGTCTATTCCTGCTAATTTGTGACCTATTTTGTTGCTTGCTTACCTTTCCAAAATCATGAATGCATAGTCTACATTCAAGTCTCATGTTTAATTTATCATCATTCATTGCTTTCTCCGCTCTAATCAAGATTCTGCCCCACCACCCCCCGAAACTGCTATTCTTAGCGTCACCAATTCCTTAATTAATTCTCAACCCACTAAACATTCTTCTATTCTCATCTTGCTTGACCTGTCTGTTGCTTTCAACACAGTAAATCAACTTCTTCTTCTCTCTTCCCTCTCTTGCATGGGCTTGTCTTGCTCTGTCCTATCCTGGTTTCAATAATTTTACCTCCTTTGTGGGCTCTTGGGCTGGAAAGATCTCTGACTCCTCTCCCCTGCAGAACAGTCCACTTTTCGTTTCCCTCTACATCTCCTCTCTTACTGAGATCATCATCTCCTGTGGCCTCCATTCATCTTTTCATTTCTCATTCCCTTCGTACTTCAATCTCCTTATCTCTTCTCTCAATTTCTTGGCTGTCTTTTGAATCTCTGTATTTGTATTTGTATTTATTTTATTTGTTAAGCGCACCAGGCCCGAAGGCATCCGGGCGCATAACTTAGTTACAAAATGGTAAAAGACGAGCAGAACATTAAACTTGCAGTATAAATGACAGTTATATACATAAGGCACAATGCAGGATAAGCAAAACAATCAAGAGGTTATATACATAAAGTGAGGCTGGTGGCTATTGCATGGAAGGAAATTGGCCAGTAGAGAGGGGTGAGTCTTGGGTGGATAGCCAAGCTTTGGTCAGGTTTTTGAATCTATGGAAGGAGTGTTCCGCTCTTAGCAAATTGGGGAGTGAGTTCCAAAGTTTAGCAGCCAAAACTAGGAAACTAGTGCTGCCTGATCTTTGAACGTTGTAGCGTGGTATGGCAAGGCAGTTGGTCTGAGCGGTTCTACGGGGTCTATTGAAGTTGAGTAGGGTGAATCTATTAGCTAAGTGGCAAGGTGCTTGGTTGGCGAGGCATTTGTGGGTGAGAGGGAGTGTTTTCAGAGAAATTCGTTGAGAGACTGCGTGCCAGCGAATATTGCGTCTGGTGTCTGAAATGTGTTGGTTCCTTGGGATGTTGAGAGCTGCTCTGATGGCATTATTTGGATAAATTGTAACTTGTTTAAGTTACAACGGTTAGTGCCTAAGTAAAGGGCATTACAATAATCAATTTTCGACAACACAAGGGTCCTGGCAAGTGTAATGCAGTTAGGTGGTGATAAAAAGGGGCGGCTAGCTGTGATAAGCTTACAAGTATAAGCCGCTGAAGACGCGACTGCATTAGTTTGTCTGGCCAAGGATAGAGTGAAGTCGATGTAGCTCCCTAGAGTTTTTGTGTCCTTGGAGATCTTAAAGGTATTAGCATCGATGGTGAAGGATTTGAATGCGGGGGCTAATTTGGTGAGCTTTACGAGATCAAATACCGCAGAGAGGTCAAGAAGGAGTAGTAATGCAAGTTTACCCTGGTCTCGTAGGTCTTCAATCTGGGTCTTAAGGTCGATAAGGGCCGTTCCGGTGCCGTGACGCAGTCGAAACCCAGATTGCCTTAGTCCCAGGAGTTTATTGGATTTGAGGTATTCTTGAATATGTAAGTAGGCAGCTCGGTCAAGGATTTTTAGTAAAAACGGCACCTTGGTGATGGGCCTGTAGTTAGTTGGTATATTGGAGTCCAGCGTAGGTTTTTTTAGCAGCGGGATAACCCAGGCGTCCTTCAGATTGTCTGGTATGATCCCAGTACTGAAAGAAGAGTTAATGAATGTGGTAATAAAGGGAGCTAGCTCATGGGCGGCTGTTATGCTTGATTAATGCTTCACTCAAAATGGCACGGGCGCGCAATGCATTCTGGGAGCGCTCTGAGCCATGTTGGATATTTACTTCATACCGCAGTGAAAGGCTGCACACATTTTTGTTGAAGTGTTCGATTCACAGTGCTGAGACAAACATGCTTTTCCAAACCTGGTATGCGGTCAAGCCCATTTCTGCTGTGAAAGCTAACATTGTTATGGCTTGCTACTGTTTCTCCGTGGAGCGTGTTTTTAGAGCAGGGAGGCCCTGCATTCCTTGGGGGGAGCTCTTGATTGACCCAGCTGGCAACCGAAGGCTGTTCCTCAACTGTGCAAGTGCAATTTCCAGAATGTTGGAGAATTAACTCCCCTTTGTGGAGTGTGTATATATGCAAAGGCCCGGAGGGGGTCAGGTTAGACTTCCGCCGGAGAAGGACGCTCCGTCCGGCCTTCCCGTGAGTTGTGGTGCTCGCGACCTGGCTGTCCCCGGGGTCTTCCAGCTGCTTCTGGATGAGATGAGGACTTCTATTACGCTCACGGTGGTGTATTTCCTTTTGACTTTTTTGCTTCTTCTGTGATCTATGACCTTACTATTTCTATGAGTTATTTCTATGTACTTGTAAGCTTTGAATAAATAGCTGTAAAGAGCTGATTTATCTTCTAAGAGTGCATGGTTGAGAGGTATTGTGTCTGTCTGTTTTTTTTTTTGGTTAAAAGTACTTGCTCTATCATTGCATTGATGATTTATGGTTGTTTCGTGCACTTTTCGGGGGAGAGCAGTACATTTTTCGTGTCACGAACAGGATGTACGTGATGAGTTGTTCCGTGCATCCAAGAGTCTGTTGAAACATAGATAGGATTTGGTTGTCGTGTAAGTGAAGTTTTTTTAACAGTGAAGTTTTTTGTCTTTTTGGTAACTGTTTGAGTGCCTGTGGGAGTGATTGCAGTGTGGAGAAGACAATATATAGGTTCAACAAGGTTTAGCTTTACTTGCGATAATGAGTAGTTTGTTCAAGAAGAAGAATGTTACCGCTGGCGGTGACTGTTCTGATGTTGTTATTCCAGGTTGGACGAAGAGTCCGTATGATAAGTTGGCTCAAGCGTGGGCATGTGGTGCCAGTTTAAGTGAAACTTGGGATCAAGGATTGGGAGATGCCAATCCGACTGATGTAATTGCATGCTTCCAACAAGTTCCAGTAGAACGTGGTAAAGAATGTGCGGCATTAGGTAGGCGAGGTTGGGTTTTGCATGCTTATAGGAAAATACATCAGATGATAGTGGACATGAAAAATGAGGTTTTGCGATTAGAGAGAGAGCTAGCTGCAGAACGGCAGACTACGTTAATGCAGCAGATTCAAATGAAATTGTTTAAAGATAAGGCCGACACATATCAGGCGGTGGCCGAAAAGGCAGCAGTCAGAGTAGCTCGATGTAAGTATAGGAAAAGACGGGGAGGGGTCAACAAAAGGAAGGTGGCAACTGTAATCGCTACCGCTGGCGTAGACTGGGATCTGGACAAGTGGGATGGTGATATTTTTGATTCGACCAGTCTAGAAAGTAGTTCCGCAGAGGAGTCTGACCCCAAACCAGAGGTGAAACAGAAAACAGTGGTGGCTAAGCCTGTTAGAAGGCAGCTAGCCGGACCACACCCGCAGAATCCTGGTGGTGGTATGGTGGATTTAAGCACTTTTGAAGATTACACACAACAGGAGGTTGGGGAAATTATTACCCGTTTGAGGCAAAAATTAGGGGAAGCTTTATTGACATGGATGGTGAGATTACTAGACGGGGGTGCTGCAGGGTTGTTGGTAGATTCTACTGATTCACCGCGTTTTTTACCCCTGTCAATTGACAACAATGTACAGGAGGTCTTCAGAGCAGGACCACCCCCTGACGCAAATGGTCAAGATACGCAGGTGTCTTTGTTGCACCTGATAGGCCAAGCATGTAACTGTAAATACCCTATTACCACAGATTGGCCCAGTGAAGAAACAAAGTGGTATCCATTGAGAGAAGCATTTCAAAAAGTCAGAGAGCATGCGATGAAAGAGGCGATTCACATAGATGCTCCTGATCACATGGGAGCCGTACCGCTCTCAGTTTCAACGCGAAACATGGTGATTAGAAATGCGCCACCCGCATACAAAAGTGTCATTATGACTTTGCTCGTAGGTATGACGGGCAAGGCTACTGATGAGGTAGCAGATGCCATTCGGCAACTCGCAGATTTGGGAGAGTGGGATAAGAGCGATAACAAGCCACGGGAGAGAGAGGGGCGTAGTGAGAGAAAAACTGAAGGCAGGTGACAAGATAGCAGAGACTCCCGAGTGTCCCGAAAAGACATGTTTTTGGCTTTGTTAAAAGATGGTGTGCCACACAAAGAAATTGATGGCATTTAAACCAGAGTAATGTATGAATTATACAAAAAACGAGGACTTGCAGCCAAAGAGCGTTACAAACAGGTTAAGAAACAAGTGGTCACCACGCCACAGGGGGGCGCCTCACCTTCTGCTCCCCTGCAGAAGAACAAGATGAAGGGTCTATGGGAACACCTTCCCCGTACCAGCCAACATATGCTGATTTGAGAAAGGTGGTCAGTGCGATGCTAGAGGCGGAGACGAGTCACACTCATTTGAAGTTTGACTAGGGCTTCGGCCAAGCTCCGGCATCGTCTGCCCGCATAAAAGTGGATAGGCAGCCTCATGTTGATGTTAAGATTTTTTGGGGGCCAGGAAATACACAAGGGGTGCGAGCATTGATAGACACCGGGGTGGAGGCCTCTTTGATTCATGGTAATTCGACACGATTTAAGGGCAAACAGTTTAGGATCACAGGTTTAGGGGGAAAGGAAACTCCTGCAGTGCAAACACGAGTGGAGATGATAATAGGCAATTTGAAGAGGCAGAAATACCAGGTGTTGATTGTCCCGATACCTGAGTACATAATTGGCTTTGGCATTTTGGAAGGGCTAACCTTGGGACTTGGTGGTAAAACGTACCAGTTTGGGGTGAGTGCATTGATCTGTACACCCATTACTGTAGGCAAATTGAAGATGCCCCCAGTGCAAGTGCCAGTTGTAACCAAGTGGGTAGCTATGAAACAATACCACATTTCTGGGGGGCACAAGGAAATTTCAGACACCATCAAAGAGTATGCGGAGGCGGGTGTATTACGCCCTATTACCACATCATGGAACAATCCGCTCTGGCCCATTAAAAAGGGGGATGGGTCGTGGAGGATGACGGTGGATTACAGGGAGTTGAATAAACACACTCCTCCCTTAGTGCCGGCAGTCCCAGATGCTATTACTTTGATTGAAAATGTCCAAAAGTTTGAGGGGACTTGGTATACAGTGATCGATTTAGCTAATGCATTTTTCTCTGTGCCAATTGCTGACGAGTGTCAAGAACATTTTGCATTTTCGTGGGGTGGACGTCAGTACACTTTCACGAGACTACCCATGGGGTACATGCACAGTCCGACTATTTGTCACTGGCTGGTGGCAGAGAACTTAGACAAGATACCGTGTAAACCTGACATACACATCTCTCATTACATTGATGATATTTTGATACAGGGCAAGGATGAGCACAATGTGCGAAGTCAGCTAGATGTCATTATAGAAGGATTGAAAAAGAAAGGGTGGGAGATTAATCTGAGTAAAATTCAAGGTCCAGCTGAAACAGTGATATTCTTAGGGATTCAGTGGCATCATGGGCATCGAGAAATGGTGTCAAAAGCACGACAGAAAATACTTGAATTCACCACTCCAACGAGCAAAAAGCAAGCTCAGCAGTTTATAACACTGTTTGGGTTTTGGAGACAGCACATTCCGCATTTAGGGCAGATATTGGCCCCCTCTACAAGGTGACACGAAAGAAATATGAGTTTCAGTGGGGGGAAGAGCAGCAGAAAGCTTTCGAGATGGTGAAAGACACAATGCAGCAGGTGCTTCATTTATGGCCCTTGAAGGAAGGTGAAGCGGAATTAAATGTGTCTGTGCAAGACAATTATGCTAACTGGAGTGTGTGGCAGAAACAAGACAGGAAACGTGTGCCATTAGGATTTTGGAGTCGTAAATTGCCCGACGCTGGTAACTCATACTCCGTTTGAGAAGCAATTGCTGGCATGTTATTGGGCTCTTGTTGATACCGAGCAGATGGCGTTGGGTCATGATGTATTCATGAGACCTGAAATACCAATCATGCAGTGGGTACTGAGCTCTCCTAAAATGCATCGTATAGGACATGCTCAAGAAGCCAGCATAATTAAGTGGAAATGGTATATTCAAGACAGAGCCAAATCAGGAAAGGGTGGAGTGGCAAAACTACATGAGCAAGTAGCCAATATACTGCCCTCAGATTACATACCACCGGAGGTGCCTGAAAAACGTGAGTCTCCCGTGAAATGGGGAGTACCTTACAGTGATTTGACCGTGGAGCAAACAGAGCATGCTTGGTTCACGGATGGTTCAGCTCGATACATGGGAACTGAACAGGACTGGAAAGCAGTGTCATATAATCCCAAAACAAAAAAGATGTTGACAACGACAGGGAATGGGAAGAGCAGTACAGCGACCTCCTTGATGATAGGCGCAGGACACAGGTCCCCCTGGCAGTTGGAAGGTTTGAAGCTGTTGATGATATTTTCCACTTCAGAGACGAAAAGAGGAGAGAAGCTGAAGGGAGTCAATGATTCCTGGATAGGGTTGTTTATTGTCGGTTGAGAGTTAGGTTGTGGGTTAAGTTGTAGACAAGTTTGTTTGTCCTTAATTTTGGCTTGGAGGAAGGCTATGTTGCCAAGGAGTGCATTTTGAATATTAGTGCACCAGGTGCTATCTTTGGTGCAAATGTCAGGTGCCGAGACTGGGGTTTCCAGTTCTTTTAAAATTCTGAACAGTTCTTTAGTATTAGATTTGGCTTGTTCGATGCGTTTGTTATAGGTGTCTTTTTTCGCCTGGAGCATGACTTCCTTATAATTTAGCATTGCTAGAATGATGCTGGCTTTATTGGCTTCTGTAGGGTTGCTTTTCCAATGTGATTCAGAGATTTGTTTTTCTTTAAGTAGGGTTCTGAGCTGGGGAGTAAACCAGGAATTAAGATGAGCTTGAGGTTTGGGTTTTCTTATTTTAGATCGGGCAATGTGGTCCAGGGCTTTCAACATAGAATGGTTGAAGATATCAACCAAAACAGTTGGATCACTACATCAGAAAGCCCGTTCATTAAGAGCTGGAAAGATGAGAGGGAGACGTTTATCACAGGTTTCGTCATGCTTGTTTCTAGTGGGAATAGCAGGTGCAACGTCTGGAGTGGAACTGGAGGTTTTGGCAAGGAGGTTAAAAGTGATTAAGTGGTGGTCAGTCCAGGCACAAGGTTGGTTAGATTCAATTTTAATTTCGTAGTTATGGTCGCTATCCAGTCGAGGGTTCTCCCCTTGGAGTGTGGAGGATTATTAATATGCTGAGTGAAGCCTGAGTTTGTAAGCAAATTGTAAATCAGCAGGGCAGCCATGTCGTTGGGGTCAGCGAGGCCCAGGTTGAAGTCACCTAGTACGATAATTAGGGAGCTGGTTTTAGTATTGTTTACCAAATTGTTAGATAGGTCTTCAGAAAAAGTGGATAGGGGCACTGGGGGCCTGTATAGTAAGTGGAGTGTGATGGTAAGGTTAGGAGTAAGGGCAAGCTTGGCTGTTAGCACTTCCATCGAGGAGATTTGATGCACCGATTAGACACAGAGGTTAAGGGAGCTTTTATGGATGATGGCAATGCCACCGCCTTTGGATTGATTGGTGTTGCAGTCGTGCCTGATGGTATTATAGTCTGTGGGAATGGCTAGAGAGAGTAGAGGCCCAGAGGCAGCATGGAGCCAAGTTTCAGTGATGGCCAAGAAGTCAAGATTGTGAGTTAGGATGATATCGGTCACATCTAGTGCGTGGGCTGTAAGGGATCTGCCATTAATTAATGCCCCTTTGATAGTGTTTGTAGCAGTGTTGTCGACTTGGGGGGTGGGTGTGTGTGTGGAGGGGAGGCAGTCCTATCGGTAAGCTGAAGGTGTTTGTACTGACAAATGGGTGTCATGTGGTGATGAGAGGCATGGGAGAGTGTAGAACCGAGTCTAGCATTTCTCATTGAGAGTGAGCATGGTTGGTTTGCAGAGGGTCTAGTGGCAAAGTGTTGGATCCATAAGGCAGGGTTATTAAGATATGGATTAGCGAAGGGAAGGTTAGTGGTCATGGTTATCTTATTGTGATGATGAGAGTTGGATAACGGGGCAGTACTGAGGTTGTGCATGGAAGCTGTATGGAAGGTGAGGTAGAGTGTGGTAACAATAGCTAGTGCAAATAGCTTAGGGACAGGAGGTCTGTGGGAGTGATTGATTACTAGAGGCCGGGCATAATGGCAGATCACACAAAAGCGAGAATGCGGTTGCCGTAGTATGGTACCGAGTGCAGTTTCATGTGGATAGGCAAAAGATGCAGTTAGACTGAAGAGAATTCTACTGAACAGTCCCAGCAGGGTGGGCTAGTGGGGATTCGGTAGCGTGCCTCGAATGCGGTATCAGCTAGATAGGCTCACTGTACATTTCAATAAATGCGTGCTGCGGGGCAGGCCCAGCAGGGAAAATGCATGGGAGTAGAATAACAGGACTAGAATGCAGCATCATGTAAATACACAAAATAAACATTTCACTAAATACGTACTGAGGGGTAGGCCCGGCAGGGTAGGCAAATAGGAATACAATGCAGTAACAGGACTTGAATGCAACATCAACTAGATAATCAAAAACAACATTTCACTAAATGCGAGCTGTGGGGCAGGCCCGGCACATGGGCACATGGGTGAACAGTAGCGGGACTCAATGCAACAACAGCTAAATACGCAAAACAAGCATTTCACTACATGCACGCCACTAGGCAGGGCTGGCAGGGTGGGCATGTAGGAGTACAGTACCAGGGTTCAAATGCAAAGTCATCTGGATAGGCTAGAAATGGAGATCGGCCCGGATGAAATCTGTGGAGAGGACAGAGGTGCAGAAGTGCTAGGTGAAGTTACCATATAGTAGCATAGGATTCATGGTTACTGCTAAATTGCGTTTTTAATAGATGAGTTGGCGCGGAGCTCAAGATGCTAATATGTTGTTTAGCACAGCGTGCAAGCGCAGCGAGGTAGTGGGTAGTCAGCCGAGGTGGCGGCGAGGCAGAGGTGGCATATTGTATAGCGTAGTTGTATTGCGAATCAGAGAATGGTGCCGTGGGGTCAAGTGGCACAGTGGTGAGTCTAGGCTAGGACAGGTGCGCAAGCCACGCACGCTCAGTCAGAGAGATGGGAAGGGGAGGTAGGAGTTCGACCGTTCTTCCGAGTAAAATCTCTATTTCTGATGGTTATAGACAAAAGTGGCAGTGAGCAAAGGTGGTTGGAAGGGCAGGGGCTGGTTACTATGGCAAGTGGACAGTACGCGTGTACTAATACCAAGTCGATAAAGTCTTAGGCAGGGCTCAGTGCTGTGAGCGACGCTTGAGTACATGTGCACATAAACATGGGAACATAGCGACCTCACCGTGTGAGAGTTAGTAAAGTCAAAGGAGGTTCCAACTGATGTGGGTTCACCGAGGTGAACGGAGGCAGAGCTCAGGAGCAGCCCACAGCAAGGCACGCTCCGTCAGCTCCGTCAGCAGCCTTTTTCCTTGGCCTTCTTCCGAGGGCCGGCGCTCGTCTGCCAGCGAGTAGGGATTGGCTTTAAGGTCACAGCCAATCGAATCACAATCTGCTTCTTTTTCATGTTCTCTGTACTGTTTTAAATGTCTCCATGGCCTGGCTCTCTCTTATCTTGCATCTTTGTATCATTTTGTGCCCCCACCCGCTCCTTATGATCCCAAACCCCCTTTCTTCTAACAGTTCCTAAACCCCCATGCGCATCATCCATCTCGTTTTGGCTCTCTCGTTGAGAGAGCCATCTCATTTTGGCTCCCAAGTTTTGTATTATCTTCCTCTCACCATTCACTCATCTGCTACTTTAAAAACATACCTTTTCTCTTATTAATTTTCCTCCTTTCTTTGTCATTGATTGTTTTTACCTGATTATTGTATCTCATTATCTTTTATAGCGCTTTGACAAAATCACTTTATAAATTAAAATACTGAAATGAAATTTGCAGTAATGTAAGAATGGTTTTACGATTGTTCGTTTGATGTGGTCCATTTACTGACTGCACTGAAAGGAGATAATCATAATCAGTTTGACTACCTGATGAGGCTGGGTGAATAATCCACGAGGTTAGTATGCTGAAATTGCTTTTCTGTAGCTGCTAAGAAGAAAATGGAGATGTCTTTAGGCTGTGACTCTACTAGAGTCTTAAAAAGGGGCTTCGCAGTCCTTTGAAGAGGTGTCACAACCTTAGATTTGCAACTTTTTAAAATCTTAAATATACTAAAGCGTTGCTAAGAGAAATACATTCAGGAACCAGAATTCAGAGGCAGTTTTTGGTTGCATTATTGCTTATGGATCCCCTAGGGTTGGACAAGTGAGGGAGGATCACCTGGGTGGAGGGTCCTTGGGGATTGGAGGTGAGATACCCTTAGGCAAGATGCAATATTTTACATTCTCCTTTCAGGAGGGAACCCCTATCACAGAATTAGTTCTGATATATTTGGCACCACGCTCCCTTATCTCTGAAAAGGGCAGGAGATCCTATCATCCCCGAAGTGTTAGAAAGAGAGGGAGAAAAACTAGGAAAAATGTACCATGGACCGAAGCACAGTATCCCTTTTGTCCTTATGACAATCAGCCTAACCCTATCTTAACCTTTTTAGGTCCCTATAAGGCAGTACCCCTTTGTTCCCTCTTGGGGCACACAACAGTACTTAGATGAGGAAGAAACAACTGAGAGTTATGAATCATACACATTTTCCCCACTCTGATACTGAGACGAGGAAGAAGCAACCGTGAGTATTGGATACCCTTTTCTCTCATCACTATGGTACTGTGACAAAGTCGATGCAGAATGGTCAGCCATGCTCATGTAATTAGGGCCAGGCAGTGTTGGTTAATGGTATACACCTGCAGCCCATATATTGACCACAGGTGTATAAAAGGTGGAAGGCTGAACCACAATTGAGATGCATAGCAGAAAACTAGTAAGAAGCACAACTAGGAGCCGTGCAGAAACAGGGGAAACCGATACACTGACAAGCCAACATCCCCAGGAGTCCTGCTGCCATAATAATACAGTACGGGGATCCCACAGAAGGGGAGGCTGGCAGCAAACGCTGTCGAGAAGCAGAGGCAAAGCTGTGCACGAGAGCCGGAGAGTGCAGAGCGAAGTACCCAGGGCACAGGCTTGGGGGAGAAGCTGTTAACTGGAACAGAGCTGCTAAGTGCTGGTAAGTGTCAGGGACACTGGAACAACTAGGGTGATCCAAGGGATCGTGAAATTAGTAGCATTATGTGGCAACAAGCGGAGTTACTTTTATTGAATAATGAACTGAATGAAATACAGAAATGTACCTTTATTGAATACCGAACAGAATTAAATGCATACCGTTACCTTTATTGAATGGCAAACTGAATGAAAAAGACCAAGTGACCTTTGCTGAATATTGCACTGAATCAAATAGGCAAAATTGCATCTATTAAATACTGAAACAAATGAAACAAGTACGATTACAATATTGAATATTGAATTGAATGAAATATGCAAAATTGTCTTACTTGAACACAGAATTGAATGAATCAAACAACACAGCGTTTTTGGAATACCAAACTGAATGAAGGAAAAGAAGTTCCATTTATTGACTATTGATGTGAATGAAATATACAAAGATGCATCTTTTGAGTATTGAACTATATGAAGTAAGCAAAACCTGCATCTATAAAATACTGAATGAAAGGAAAGAATGAACAATGAACTGAAAGTAATTATGAAATCAAGTTGAATGAAAGACTCTAAGAGCAAAATGGACATTGAAGTTGAGAAACCACTTGTATATTAAAGTTGTGCAGCTACATTGGAGAAACTACGTATATGGCTGAATACTGTACTACTCAAGGTGACCTGGAAGTTCCTGGTTGCATGACCTGTAATGGGTGGACCGTGTGGTCTAAAACTGTGCCACCACTAGGGAACTACTATCTTTGAAATAAATAACTGATGAAAAGTGAATCCAAAGTTTGTGGTTGCGTTACCTGTAATGGGTGAACCGTGTGGTCTTAAACTGCCCCAAGACCAGACAACACCTATATCCTAACAAGGAAGTTTAATGTTGTGGAAGAAAGAAACCAATCATTGCTGTAAACCAGACTTTGTGAAGGGACCATAAGTTGTAAAGTTGTTGAAATAATAAACCAAAGCTCCAAGAGACTTCATTTTTGGTGCTTTTTAATATTGATCTTGGGGAAGGGAACCCTGTGACATGTTTCCCTTAAATGAAGTTGGGAAAGGGCATCCTGTCCTTCACAAAAGCATTTAACATTATTGCTTCAAGTTTGAAAGAAAGTAAACTAACATTGTAATGAACTTGTTGACATTTGGGGGGTAAAAATTAAGATTACACTCAATCTGGAAATAGCTCAAACCTTTACTTTTGGAACACTGTTTAGTTTTTGGTCAAAATCCCAACACACTGTTTTGTAGTAGTTGTGAGGGCAAGTATAGGTTTTGGACACTGACAGATTTTTTAGTTGAACATGTTGACACAGACTTGTCTTAGTTTCTTTAGGTAGGGAAATCCCACCATATAATAGGGCAAGTTAGGCCTTATACCAAAAAGAGGCCAGGGTTCTCCTCTGAAAGAAAGAACATGGTCTGATAACCTGTTCTGTGGGAATGTACCCACTCAGAGTCTGCAGCCACATGTGTTAGCTCACTGTACCTTTCACAAATGAGGAATATCCATTTGCAAATCAGTCTCAGTCCTGCCCACTTGAGCAGTCCAGCACTTAAATTCTAGGCAATCCTCCTTTGAAAAAAAGTACTAACAGCAACCTCAGACACGTGTTTTGGCCTAGTCGACCCTCAACAGTGAGGTGGAGCTGTGCTTCTCTGACCACAGTGAGCAAGGGGTCCACATCTGGATAACCCCAGGTAATTTAGGGTGACCAACTCCAAGTTCCTTTTGCACACAAAAAGAGGTCAGGGCGTCCCTATGCAAAACTGACCATGGCATGATAACCTGTTTTGTTGGAATGTACCCAATCAGAGTCCTCAGCCACATGTTTTAGCTCACTGTACCTTTCACAAAGGAGGAATATCCATTTGCATATCAGTTTTTGTCCCACCCACTTGAGCAGTCCAGCACCAAAATGCTAGGTAATCCTCCTTTGAAAAAGAGTACCAACTGCATTCCCAGACACGTATTTCGGCCTAGTTGGGCCTCATCAGGGAGGTGGGGCTGTGCCTCTCTGAGCACAGTGACCAAAGGGTTCAAGGGGTCCAGGTCTGGATAACCTCCTTTGACTCTGAGTGGGTACATTCCCACAGAGCAGGTTATCTTGTGGTGTTCTTTCTTGCAGAGGGGCACCCTAGCCTCTTTTTGTAGGCCTTACTCCATACTGACATTTTCATTAATGCAAGCTGTTATACCTTGAATCTGTTGTCTGTGTCTTTCATTCCATGATGCCAATCACACAATTCACAGTCTACCAAGAAATGAAAGAGAAGAGTCATAAAAGCACACGTTTGAGAACTCATTATTAGGGTTTCTCAAGCTTCTCAATATGTGCTGATCCAGGTGGGTTTGACCTGCCTGGGCTATTTCCACAGGTTTCTCAAAATGTTGAACTGTGCCTTAGGACTCAAGGCTGTGATTTGTTCTAGTCTCCTCATCATTAGACATGTGATGTGAGAGAGGAATATTTTCAGCCATTCAGAGGTCTTGTTCCAGTCTTAAAATGGTTAAAAGGACTTTAAAAGTGATAGCTTGCTTTGTGCTTCCATTACAGGTTTTTGGCTGTTGTGAAAGCAGTGAACAGATCTGACTTATAAATTGGTGATTTTAACTTGGGAAAATAAACAAGACATAACTACGATAGCAATTGTCAACACATATTGGAATCCAGCTGCAATTACAGTAGGAAATTCCATCTCCATGTCTGAGCAAATGCTTGACGTAGCCATGACCCAACATCTGGTGACTTCTGTTCTCTTATGCGGTGACCTCAATGCAGTATGTAAACCACAGAATAAAGGCCGATCAAAAAATGCAAAATGTCCAGTGGAACAACAAGGTAACATCTTGCTCAACCTCACAAACTCACGTAGGCTTTATAATTTGAATGACACGTTCACACAAACAAATAGAATACCTACTTGGAAGCGAGCAAGCTCAGCGTCAACGATTGATCACATTTTTGTATCACAACCACTTCTACGTACAACAACCGCGTTCAATGTACGGCACACAGTAGCAAGCAACCACAATAAACTAGAAACTAGTTGGCAGATGACATGCACCAAAAAGGATGGAGTGAATATTCAAATTGAACCAAATGCCCAAGGAACCAGGTTAAAGTTAAGCGGTGCAGCAATCAAGGAAATAACATCTAAATACAAAAAGTTAGTGAAATCTGAAAAAATCAATGCCGTTGACTATCAATCGCTGCTCGCCCCCTACATGAAATCAAGGAAAAGCATAAAGGCACAAAAAACCTGTAGAAATCATACATACAACAAAGAGCTAGTCGAGAAAAGACGCGACTACAGAAAAGCACTCTGACAAGCAAAGAAAAAACAACTAGCAGGAGACGAAGATACAAAAATCAAAACCATACAAACCGAATATAAAGCCTGGGCAAGATTCCATAGACACAAACTATATCAGCAAGATGCAGAAGACAGTACAACAGCGCTGATTACCAATAATACAAGAGAATTTTGGTCCTTATTGAGAGCAATAAATAAACCATTAGAAAATCAAATATTGAACAATATCGCCCAAAATACATGGGAAAAAAGTGTTCAAATCGGTCACAATCACAAACACAGTAGAAATACAACAAGGGAGTGTTAAGTGGATCAACCTGGAAAACAGAGAAAACATCTTAGAAATAATCAAAAATCTAAAAAACTCCAGAGCACCAGGGCCAGAGGGAATTACCAACATTGAACTCAAAGCGCATCCAGAGGAGTGGGCTGACTTGTTGAGTATCATCGTCCGACGCTGTGCGGAATCAAGTTCTATACCCACCTTCTGGACTAGAGCAACAATCATTCCAATCTACAAGAAGGGCGATCTAAATGATCCTACGAATTTTCGCCCAATCGCCCTGCTGAATGTAATGGGAAAAGTATAATCATCACTCCTTTTGAGGAAATTTCAGACCTGGGCCGCAACTGCAAGTTGTAATGATCATCTGCGGGTTTCAAAAAGAATGTTGGAACCACTGGAAACATCATGATTTTCATCATTTTGAAAGGTAAAGCACTACAATACAAACAACACCTGTACCTAGCATTTGTAGACTTTAACCAAGCTTTTGACCATGTCGAACAAGCTCTTTTGTGGAACAAATTAAATGCTTGGAATTGCCCTCAAGAACTATTAGCCCCAATTCAAGCCCTGCACTCCAACACTGCGATGAGGGTACATTTAAGTCACGAGGGTGAATTATCAGCAGAAATTTCCTCGACACGGGGGCTAAAGCAGGGATGCCCATTGGCATCTGTGCTGTTTTTGGCCTACATTGGAGATTTTCAAGAGAGTGTGAAGCAGATTAGATCTTTCCCTCCAAAAATCGGCAATTCAGCGATTGGATGCCTCCTCTATGCGGACGATTTGACGTTAAGTGATCAGACCTCAATAGGTCTACAACGGCAGCTAAATGGTCTAATACAGTACACAACACCTGTACCTAGCGTTCGTAGACTTTACCCAAGCTTTTGACCGTGTCGAACAAGCTCTTTTGTGGAACAAATTAAATGCTTGGAATTGCCCTGAAGAACTATTAGCCCCAATTCAAGCCCTGCACTCCAACACTGCGATGAGGGTATGTTTAAGTCGCGAGGGTGAATTATCGGTGGAATTCCCTCGACACGAGGGGTAAAGCAGGTATGCCCATTGGCATCTGTGCTGTTTTTGGCCTACATTGGAGATTTTCAAGAGAGTGCGAAGCAGATTAGATCTTTCCCTCCAAAAATCAGCAATTCAGCGATTGGATGCCTCCTCTACGTGGACGATTTGACGCTATGTGATCAGACCCCAATAGGTCTACAACGGCAGCTAAATGGTCTAATACAGTACGCAAATGATAATTCTATAGAAATCAACAGGGAAAAAAGTTAAGTTTTGATCCTACAAAAGCACGAAAAGAAAATCAACGACACAAACTTGCACTTGGGGCACGCAAAAATCGAGATTGTGCATACTTTCAAATACTTGGGAGTGCATTTGGATAGTTCTTTGCACGAAACCACTATGCAATCAGTTCTCTACGCAAAAATAAAAAAACTAGCGGCCCAGGCAAAAGTGATAGATAACAAATTCGGAAAATTCTCCCTCATTCCAACCATCAATTTTTATAAAATGAAGGTGCTGCCCGCGGTAACATATGGCACAGAAGCCATGCCATCTATTCCAATGAAAATATGGCCCAAATTAGAAGTTGCTTTTTGGCGCCTGGTGCTCAAGCTACCCAATTCAACATCGGGGACGCCATAAGACGCGAGCTGAGCCTGCAGTCATTGGAATGTTCTGTGCACTGCAACACAAATATGCTATACAGGAAATGCATAATTTCCAGCGAAATCTTTAAGATGATCAATTGCGAAATGGAAGCAGGCAAATCTGTCATGCTAACAAAGTGGCAAAGAGACAACAAAGCTTTACTCCATGCAATTGCAGTAGATGAGGCAGATCTAATACGGAACCCGTGCAAAGTCCTGAAAAAAGTGAAAGATGCTGACTGGATAAAGACATTAGACTCAGCGGCAAAACTACATTTGACCTCACTTCTCCCAGCCAACACAAGAAAGCGAAACGAACTTCAACATATATGCAAAACATTTCCGAACAAAAAGGCTTGCAATCTAATATTGCGAGCACGTCTTAATCTATTCAAAACAAATGAAGTCCTACACTTCAGAGGGATTGTACAAACTGACAAATGTCGATTTTGCCTCAACACAGCCTCGCCTGCACAAGAAACCATACGCCACCTGTTAATGGTATGTCCCGCAACCAGTGCAATAAGGCGGCGATATCTCGCGGACCTTGCGGGAACAGACATATTACAAGACGAAGAAACCTGGTGGTGCAGGCTTATCGGAGGCGATAGAACAAACTGGAAAATAGCAACGGCAAAATTCCTAGAATACATTAGCAGCAATTTACTCGATATGCACACGTGACAAGAAATTCAAGATCCACTGAGAAACTTAAGAATTTAGTATTCATGATACTAGACAACAAAATTGTATTGTAAACATCTCTTTTTGATTAAACAATAAAGAAAAAAAACAAAATTGGTGATTTTTAGGAGTTTTTAAGTGCTTCTGGCAAGTTTGGAAGAGTTTAGTAGAGTTTTGGGGGTGGTTGTTAGTGGTTTGTCATGTTTGTTGATCTCTTCTTCAGATGACTTTTTTGTTCTTTTTGGTTTTTGGTAATCCATGTTGTATCCCCTTTTCAATGTTTTTGATTGAATTTAGGCCCCAGCTAAAATCTTACCTTCCCCTTACTCCATAGTAAAAAAGGAAATGCCCACTGGTACTTTCCCATGCTCCCTTTTCCATTTATTCCACCCATAAAAATTCCAAAAATCAAGAAGGTTTCCTTGCACCTTTCCCTTACTTTTTTTTAGAAAACTATGTGTGAAGTCTTACTGTTACTGTGTTGCTTATTTGGCTGTCACCTTCCCTGCTGGTTTTGTGCCCAAAGAACCCTTTCCCAATTTGAGAGTCTTGTTTGAATCCCTTTGTTTGTCTTTGTCACTTGATCTATGATTTGCAAGTGGATACCTTGGGCAACAAGTCATTTTATTTGGTGGCAGTAATGGTAGAGAGAATGAGGTTTTGGACTCCACCTCAACCTCATGTCTCAAAGGCCAATGTAGTCAACCAGGGGGGGAGATGGAAATTAAGGAGGGGCAAACAGAGGCTGAGACGAAGAATGAAAATGAGGTGGTGGACGAGGCTGGTCTTCCGAACAATGCCATGTCCCAGCAAGCAGCCCTTGAGGAAGGAACAACGGATAAAGGAGCTGATGAGGTTCTGTGGAAGGATGATGTACCTAACAATCAGATTGAGGTTCTCGTAGCTCCATGGTCAACCTGCGAGTATATGTAGAATGTGAAAGTATATATTGACGTTGGAGTTTTCAAGTAGAAAGTTGAAAATCAGCAGAAGCAGGCACAGGCAGCAATACAGGTGCAGGGGGCAGATGGACAAAAAGGAAGAATAGGAAGTTCTTAATCTGCTGCAGACAGAAGAGCAGCAGGCTGAGGAGCAAGAGATGGTCTCTCGGCTGAAACTGAAGAACAGGAGACGGGTGCTATTGCTATATTGCTTGTCCATGTGGAGGACAATGTGACTGTGCCCCTGCGTGGTTTCTTCCATGAGGCACCTCTTTTAATAGAAGTGATCCATCGGGGTGGTCTCTTTTTAGACTGATCATTTTGTTAAGCAGGGGGACAATGTCTTGAATTAGCAGCTTTAGAGTAATGAAGAGTCTCAAGTAAGACCTCAATTGCATTAATAAGCTCATTGGCATCATGTACCAGGGCAATGATCATGGCAGACCTTTTCGCTATACATTGGGGGAAGTGCAGAAGCTGCTTTCAATTTAGACTTACTGGAGCTACCTGTTCAATTTGTCAAACGTTTGTCACAATCGTTAGCACAAATAATATCAAGAGGTGCTATTTGCTCAGGCTCATGTGACATAGTGACTGAAGAGTGTGTACCTACTGGTAGGAGGAAGAATGACATAAGTCATTCTCTGTTACGAAGGAAGGGGATCTGGGGCCTTCTCACAACATTCCTGCACAGAACACAATAAAGAGAATAGTACTTTTCTAAAATCTTAGCACAGCATCTGGGGTAAAAGCTGTACCCACAAGCCACGATGGCTGCGCTATCTTCTGAATTCAAGTATATTGTTTAGACAACCTACCAGGGAGTGAAATGGGGTAAAACGAGGGTGACAGAATACTGTCTGTGCGGATTTCCCCAAATTCCCCAATGACCCTCAACTCCCCTCTCTCTTACCTACAGTCTTGCACAAGAGGGTATTTGTGGTTCAGATGTCCAGCATCTTCAGGGTTCTGAAGCCTGAGCTGTTCAAATAGCAGCAGGATTAGCGACTACTCAGCCTCATTCCCTCAAATCCCTGCATCCTTACACACAGGATTCGACTGACATGCACATTCATATGAACCTACAGAAAAAAGTGACATCATTGAAGAAAAAGAACATCCTCGCTAATTCACGTTATGTTATGTTATGTTATGTTATGTTTTTGGGATTCAAACCATGCCCTGGTGCCATTATGCCTGGACTCCAAGTGCTCTGCTGGGGATTGAAGACACTATTTTCTGGGTCATCATTTTGTGACCCCTTTTCTGCTACTGTTCCCCCTCCCTGTTTACTCTTCAGGGGAGGGGTCAATTGTCACTGCTCCCCCCCCCCCCCGTTGCATGGGAAACTGCCCCATGACCTGCAGATGTGTTGTTTCTTATTAAATCAGGATGCGCAAACATTTACTGGTGAACCATTGAGAGAGGGGTGGATTAGTCTAGCGGGTATAACGGGAAAATGCATGGTAGTTTTGCTGGTGTGTTGATAAGTGCAGTTTGGAAGTTTGGAAGTACTTGCATACTGTGTGCAGGTTTGCTTATATGCGGTCTGTGTCAAGGTCATAGAGGCATGTGTGTCCAGATGGAAGCCTTTTGTGGCTGTGGTGTTACGGTGACTTAACTGGGGTGGTTTTAGAGGCTAGAGTTCACTTGTTTGACCTCTGTAAAGAGGGATTTTTAACTGCAGAGCCTGAGTGGCAAAGGCAGTCTGTGTGCACCACAGTACCTGAGACCATAAACACACACATACACTCACACACACACCATCACATATGCAGAATGTATACTGTAGTCCTTGCACTCTTTCTTGAAATATACAAAGACAAAAACGTAAATAAATCAAGGGCATCAGCAATGCAACTTTCCCTTACAAGTCGCAGAGGCACTTAACGAGAAGCTATCATGGCAAACTTCTTTCCCACACAGAAAAGCTACAGGACATGCCTGGAAGGTTCCCCTACATACAGTAGATACCTATTGCACAGGTATATATAATGGACAAGACGTGCACATAGATGTTGTAAATCAGAGCTTTTTCGATCTAAAGGAATACACTGGTAATAACTGCAACAAGGCTAGTGGAATCTAGCTCACTGATTGTCCCGGGCAATGAATCTGCCAGACCTGCTCTGTGGGAAGTGTGAACGGGGAGAGGTTATTTATATCACACAATTGCAACAGCTGACGCAAGAGCTTCTGTTCTGAACTCGATGCACCGAACAGTTTATAGAAATGCAGGTTCACAAGGACTGAACAGAAGCTCGGGAACAAATCCAGATATTTTAGGGTTATAATAAATAGGTGGCTACTTTGGAGAAAAAAAAAGACGAAAGTTGTGCCTCAGCAGCAAGGAGATTAAACAAATGCCAGATAGCACAAAAGGGAACAGGGTAGAGACAAGAATTTCACTTGTGACAGTGCTGGGGTATTAAGTGGTAGAGTATAGACTGTCGGGGGTAAAGAGGCAGACTACAGGAAAGGAACTAAAGCGAACAGTGAAGTAGGGCAATGAAAGGAAAAACTATGAGAGATCAGCAGTCCTCCCCCCTTGATAGGTAGTAGCGAGAGCAAGAGGTAGATGAGGTTCTGAGTACCAGCAATCAACAAGGACAACTAAGTCACGAATGCAGCCTGAAATTCACATGTTGGGGGAGGAATCCGTTAGAAGAACAGGATCCCCTAGTGAGTGGGGATGGACTCTAGTCCCTGGGATGATTCTAGGGATTAGCACCATGTATAACTTTATACATTCTTACTTTTGCTGCTGGAGCAGCCCCCTCAATTCTCAGTTTACACTGCTTTTTCCCAATCACAGTGTTTTCTATTTATTTTACTGCACAGTTCTCATTCTGAAAGGTCGGTTCTTGGCCTTGGGTCCCTTGCAAGCTTTGCACGTCTGCTCAGCCTGGGTTTGGGTTTCAATCATTTCTGAAAGGGGCTCCGGTTTACCTTTTTTGCGACTCGGTTCCTGCACTGGCGTTTTTTGTCACAGAAGATGTCCTGTAGCTTGCGCCCACCTTGAAATTAACTGCAGTAATGTTTCTACACCTTGGTTTTCGTGCTTCAAGGCTTTGCCTCAGGTTGAAAACCTCTGTAGATTATGTTTACACCTTTCATAGAAGGACGAGCTGTGCTCACAGCAACTTCCCACCTCCCTATGAATCCTCAGACATTATAATCTTGAATTGCGTGCTGGCACTCTTTGTGTTTTACGCCTGCTTACCTGATTTCTCAGCTTTACAGTGCCTTCGTGTCAGTATGTTCATCAGCATGTTGATATCATTATTCAGTCAGCCAGGTTGTGGCTAACCATCGTATTTTGATATTCTGAATTTTCTCATTTGACAGGATCAGCAGCTTTTTCTTCTGTCTATGGTTGAGGAACATCCCGCTTCTTCCAGCTTGTAATGGCAGTGGCAGTCAATGTGCTGCACACCATATTTTTGTATGGTGTGGTTACCAGCATGTACCTTTTCTTGGCTTGATGGAACCAGTTATCCTGCATCTCTGAAAGATGCCTTTTGTTGTCACCAGTGACACTATCTATGTATTGGTGCCACTGCCATCTTCGAATCTTGGAGAAAGTGAAAATTAATCCAATAAAACATCTCAAATTTGCACGTACAGCATAAACATCACCACACAGGTGATTTAAACAACTTTTAATTATTTTTATTTTTTTATTTTTTATTAAGCATTTTAGCGTAAATTAATACATAACTTTTTGCTTTAATCATCTCACATTTCCTTTAAATCATTTTGCTACTTAGCCGAACAAAGATGGGGAGAAAAGACAGTCATTACTATTGTTCAGTTTCTCTATTTGGAGACTATCTGTCGAACGTCTTTTCTAGTTCATGGGTTTGGCTCAGGTTTACTCGTTTTCAAGGTCCTTATGGGTTATTTACCATATTTGTTATTCGTGTCAACATTTTTTTTCCAGATATAGAGTCCTCTTAACGTTTTCTTGTTCAGATCAACATATAGGGCTTGCAACCATTTGTCAGAATCTTGTCCGCATGTTGGGGCCAAAATGTTCTGGAGATGTTTCTCTCTTTCATTGTTTAGTTCTCCACAGAACATTAATAAATGTTGTAGGGATTCTTCTTTTTTTTACACAACCTGCATAGGTCGGATTTTTGCTGGCCATATTTCTTTAGATTCTGTCGTGTCTGTAGCACGTTTAGCCTGAAGCGAAGAATCAGGTCCCTATGCTTTGGGTTGCCACTCTTCCTTAGATAGATAGGGAGCAAATTACAGAAGTTCACTAAAGTTTTTGACAGGGTGTGAGACTTGGATGCTGTCCGGCTTGCTTCTGTTTGTGCCCAGTCTATTGATAAAAGGAGAGTTTTAACTCGTGTTGGATGATCACGTAGGGGTTCGACCCGGGTACATACGTTTTCCAAGATCATGATGCACTCATCTCTCCATATTTTAAGGGGCCAGAAATCTGGAGCATTGTCTTCATGTTTCAGTATTTTATATCGAACAGGACACTCCATTAGTTCTACCTTTCTATGCGTTGAGTGCTTTCCAAATCACTTCTACATGGATTGAATGTAGTTCGAGTTTGTGGCGGATCACACCTATTGGCACGGAGTTTGCAAGATTTAATAGTCTTCTCCAATATATGGCCTCTAATTTGTCCCATACTTCCCATGGCATTCCTAGGCATGTGTCACTAGCATATGTTATCACAGGAATCACTTTGCCTTTGTAGAAATCTACAACTGGTTGTAATGAGATATTCCCATATCTTTTCTTCATGAAGAGGGCTTGGGCTATCAGCTGGCCCATTTTGAGTTTGAGCTGCAAGCCACGGTTTTTCATCACTTATCATAGGACCTAGATATTTTGTGCTTTTCGTCACTTTAATCACAGTTTGTTGTAGTGTCCAGGTACATTTTCTTTGTTGTTTCTTATGCCCTTTTTCAGATATGAGAATTTCTGTTTTGTCAGCATTGATTTGTTATTTATTTTCATCCACATAATGTTGTAGAGCGTCCAGCTTATCTTGTAGTCCTATGGCAGTCAAATCATGAAGAATTAGGTTGTCCACATATAGTAGGTGCCCCAGGACATTTCCACTCATGCGAGGTTGACAGGCTCTCGCTGGTTCTATCCACTCTCTGATGTCGCATATATAGAAGTTATACAAGATTGCTGCTAGTGGGCTGCCCTGTTTTAAGCCTCTTTTTTGTGGACAGAGATTCGCTCAGAGACTCTTGTTGGTCTAGTCTGATCTGTAGGCTTATGCTGGAATGCAATGTAATGATGGCTTCAAGTACATTTTGGGGGCATCCTTTTTTCTTCAGCTTGTACCACACGATTTCACTATCGACCCTATCAAAGGCTGCAGCCATGTCCACACATGCTACATAAAATTTCTTGTTCTCTTTCATTGTTTTAATTTTTAGCAAGTTGAGTGTTAAAAGATTTAGGCCACAGTCTACCTTCGCAACAAACCCCATCTGTCTTGGGTCACGGTTTTCACTCGTTGTTAGCCAGTCATTTAATCTTTTAAGTAGGATGCCAGCATACAATTTTCCTAGTACATCTCAATGGGATATTTGTCGGTAGTTTTCCGGTTTAGTTTGATCTCCCTTTTTGTACATCGAGATTACTATCGCTTTCAACCAGGAGTCTGGAATTTGCATGCTAGTTCCTATCCTCCTAAAAAGACCATCACAAAGGTTAGCCCACAGGTCAGGGTTTTCCTTTAGGACAAAGTTTGAAAGACCATCCGGACCTGGAGCACGGGACTTACTTGCCTTCTTAATTAAATCCAATATTTCATTTTTCGTGAAATTTATTTCTCACAATTTCATCTTTTGCGAGGGTCTTTGTTGTTGCTGGTCCCCACTATTTTGATTGTAGATTTCTCTGAAATATTCCATCCACTGGTTTTCATCTATGGGGTTAATTTGTTCATGATCTTTTGTAGATGATTGTTTATTTGTTAATGACCAAAAAGCCTTTGCATTTTTATTCTCTAATATCATCATCATGTTTCCTGAGTCCTGTTGATATAATTGGGCTCTATGAGCTTTCGCCCAATTCGAAATCTAGCTTTCAGGAGCTTTCCCTTTTGCTCCATTGTGTTGCTCTTTAGCTTTTTTAGGACTCGTAGATCTTTTGCTAGTTGTTTTTTCTTAGTTGTTACTTTCAAGTCATATTGATATACGTTGGTCTTGTTTTTCCAATGCTTTTGGCCCTTAGCTCTAATTAGTAGAAACAAAATGTGTATTCCACGCCCAAGGATGGTGTCCCTATCCAGTGATCTATTGCTGTTTTTAGCTGAGGAATCCACTTATTTGTTATATGCAGGCGATTCAAGCCGTTGTTGAAACTTACATTATGAGGCAGTTTTTCCAGAGCATTCATTTATTTGCTCCCATTACAAGTGACCGGTTCACTGAAAGTTAGAATTAACTGTCTGTGATCGCTCTTGGTGGACTCTACTATTTTTACCGTTTTGATATTTTGGAAAGTGGCAGAATCCACGAAAAAGTAGTCAAGAGTTGCACTGGAATTATAGGAGCTCCATGTTTTTCCACCTGGTCTATCCCCATATACATTTCCATTTACCAGGTTGAGGTCTCTGTTGTTTGTTTCGTCCATCCACCTAGATGATCAAGAGTCCTTTTGCGGGTTCTTTTGCATATTCTCCTTCCGGGTTTTAGTGTATGTACAATCGATGTTTAAGTCTCCACAAAGAATGATTTGCAAATTTCCAAACTCAGCCCGAAGATCATCTATACTTTTCATAACTAATTGGACGGAGGATTCACCATCCTTCGCTCGACTGTTCCAATATAAGTTGAAGATTGCCTTTGTTCTTTTATCATTGGAATTGGGATTTCTATCCTGGATTATTAGTATTTGGATGAGAGGTGAAGGTGCTAGTAATCGTATCACTCTTGAGGTTATGTTGTTTTTTACAACAGTCAGGAATCCCGCTGATGGTCGTCCAGTTTTTCCCTTATATGCTTCGTTCAGATAGCAAGAGTGGCCATCTATAATGGTGTGTTTAATAACCAGCATTCCTGCAAGCATATGACTTCTGCTTTCATTTGCTCTGTATTATGTTGACAAGCAGATGTTTATAACCACAGGTGTTCCATGATGCTATCCTAAATTCCTATTGAATCCACTATGTTTCGCTCTATTTTTTGCCAAACTTTCCAAAGATGAAGCTATCCATTTCCATGAAGCATCTTTATCAATTTTGGAATTCACCTAATTTGCTGGAAGTTCTTTTGCTGTCACAGCAGTGTTAGGGTGTCCCTTGACCAGTATACGCAGGGCGTTTGGACCTCGCAATATGGTCGGTGAAAACGTAACTGGTCTAAGGTCTTCCTCGTCCTCATGATCATCAAGTTTTTAATTTTTTTCCATATCCATGTTTGTTCTTTTTTCAGATGCTCTATAAGCAGGACCATTCCTTTTGTTCTCTACGGTTGTAACATCAAAGCCCAAGATTCTCAGTTCTTCATCTACTGATAGTATAACATTTGAGGAGAAATGGACACATATGAGGTTGGTCTCTCTCGCATTCTGGAAACCCACTATTTTGATGTCCTTTGGGTGTATTACACGCAATTGTGGAATAGAGTGTAATAATCTCATCATGTTAGAGCGGTTCAAGATTAGGCCATCTTTAGCTTTTGAGATACCTTCTATCTTTAGCTTTTAAATTTCTCTGACTTTTTTTTTCCCATTTAGGGGTTCTCTGAGGGCTCCTTTTTCCATGTAAGCTTTTTGGCCTATACTTAGTATGACACTCTGATTTTTGATGTTCTTTATGTAAGGGTTCTGTTCCAGAATTGCTGATCATCGCCGAGAGTACTTGTTGTCATTTTTTCTCATTTATTCGCTTGAGTTCTAAAAGTTTGGATTGTAGGGTTGCAAACTGTACTTCGCTCCTTGGTTCAATGGAGGACTCTCTCTGTTCCTCTTTAGCCAGCATATTTTGTGGAATTTTATCTTCGACCTCAATGAGACTTTCTTCTTCATATGTGGACAAGTACAATAGGGAGTTATCTTCTTTCCCACTTGTCACTTTTATTTTCCGAAATAATGTTATTGTTCCGCCATTTGATGTTATTCTACTCGGCGGTACATTTTTTGTTTTTTTTTGTTTGTGTTACAAAGGATTTATTTCTTGCTCCCGTGTCTATTTCATTTTGTTCCAAGGGAGGCTTTTCCATCTCGAAGAGTGTGTAAATCGTTTGCTTGTGTTTAGGGACAAGCTTTTCCTCTAGTCTTCCTTTCTCCTGGATACTCACGGCATTTGGAGGCAGCATTAGAGTTATTGGTTGAACTTATTGGTCTTTACCCGTCGATAGAGTGACGTGTGAACAGGTAGGTGCAGATCTTTTTGAGACCATACTATCTTCTGGAGGGGCGGTTACGCTATTCTCCACCCCCGATGTTGTTCCCATCTGTGGTGGCTCTTTCCTGAGGCCCTTATCCTTCACTCCTATTTGGGAGTTTAACTGGACTCTCATATTCGGATTTTTGTCAGGGACGCTTTCACACTGGTTTTCATTGTTAGTGATTTTTCTTTGGGTTTCTATCTCATTTTGTCTTTTATTTGCCAAATCTGATCTTAATGAGTTTGTTATTTCACTGAATCTATTTAAAGCTGCTCACTTGTCTTTGCGCGCATCCTCCATCAGGTCGATAAGGGTTTTAACAACGTTATTTTCAGATTCTTTCTCTCTGTTCCTTCATTTTTTAGTTGCCTCTATATAAGCTTCAATGAAAATCAATTTTGACTGCATAAGTGCCTTCAGAGTTGTTTGATCATGGTAATTTTTATGTACGGCTTCATAGAGTTTGAGGAATGGGGCAAACGTAATTGTTATCATGGAGCCCACAGCTGCTTGGAGATTTGTAAAATGCTCTGTTATATCATGTAGTTCTTGTCTTTCCTTTCTTTTATGGTGCATGTGTTTTCTTTTTCCCAGTTGTTTTCCTGTGATCTCCATCATTGCTCTTTCTGGGAGAGCCATTTTTTTCAGAGATAGAGCTTTCTAATTCATCCTATAGGGTTGAGGACGTTTCCTCGTCTTCTTTAGGTTGTTGCAACAGATGAGACGGGATTGATGCCCTTTTGTTTGAGTCTGATAAACATAGTTGTTCTGGTATAGATTTTATCAGGTTAACTTCCTCAGGTGACCCTACCTTTGTTTTCTTTATTTTTTTTCCTGGTTCCATTTGAGTTGTAGATTTGTTTGGGTCGACTTCATCCATTTGCACTTTTCTCTTCTGCCAACTGGTGTATAATTTATTGATGGTTGGGCCTTTACAGGTATGCTTATTTCTTCTTCAACATCTACAATAACAGGATCCAATACAGTTTCTTTTCTTGTTTTATCTGTTACATCCACCGATATTTCCTTTTGTGGAAGTGGGTCTTCCATATACTTTTTTCCACTGCTTGAATTTTGTTCTCCAGTTATTGGAATTTCTGCCACAGGTTTGTCAGTTTTGTCAGCTATTGTGACAGAAGCTGTCAATATCTCTTTGATTGTTACCTCGTGCCAGATGTTGCTTTCTGCTCGAACTATGATCACCGCCTTTTGTTTTTCCATCAGCTTTCTAGGGTCTATCACAAGTTTGTCCTTTGGCATAAAATGGCATCTTATTGATTTCAGATCCGACATGGATTTGGTTCTCTGCTTTTGGCGGACTTCGTTTAGTTTTTGGTGCTGAGGTCCTGAGCCATTTGCCCGGGAGTGCTTAGAAGGTACATTTTTCTCACCTTTTTGAAATGTCTCAATGGTGTTTAGTACTGGGTGACTGTCTGCTTCTTTGTCACAAGTTTCCGTCGGTAAAGGCAAGTTTGTTGGACTTATGCTCCTCGTTGGCACGTATACAGATTTAAGGTTTTGTTGTTCATCTGGATGCAATATGTTTGTTACAACCTCCTCCAGGTTGTTGACATTGTTATTTTTTTTTTTGCTGATTTATCCAGCGGGGTGTCTGTGAAGTAACATACTGTATCAACGTAGGTCAGAGATTCCGTGATTGGGAAAGGTAAATCTTGTTGTATTTTGTTTTAATTTCCTTGTAGAATTCCCTGCAAGTTGACAGCGCTCGCACCACTCAGTGCAAGAGCCGGCTCCTGCTGTGCCCTCTGCAAGCCACAACAGCTCCCCCCCTCCTCTGCCGCCCCATCACCATCACGGTGCGCATGCACCCCAACGAGCGATATCGTGCTCTCGGCGGAGAGCACGATATTCTTTTTTTGCTGATTTATCCAGTGGGGTGTCTGTGAAGTAACATACTGTATCAACGTAGGTCAGAGATTCCGTGATTGGGAAAGGTAAACCTTGTTGTATTTTGTTTTAATTTCCTTGTAGAATTCCCTGCAAGTTGACAGCGCTCGCACCACTCAGTGCACGAGCCGGCTCCTGCTGTGCCCTCTGCAAGCCACAACAGCTCCCCCCCTCCTCTGCCGCCCCATCACCATCACGGTGCGCATGCACCCCAACGAGCGATATCGTGCTCTCGCCGGACGTCTGTAGAGGCAGTCAGGAGGAGAGACTAGCACCACCGACTTCACGGTAAGGTGTTGGACCACTGGTGGGGGGAGTAAAAGAGGGACTGGGTAAGGATGCAGTGGGGGACAATATAATCTGCGTACCTTGATTCTTTATAGGTGGAACAACTTATAATTTCTGTGTCTTCTACCACCTCAGCACAGTCTAGAGATTTCTGCCGTGGGGCCACATCTTCTATGTCTTCCGTTCCACTGCTTTCACTTATATTTTGTGATAGATTCGTGAGGTTCATGCTCTCTTTTGCACAAGTCTTTAATTGCTCAGAGGCAGAACATTGTACGTAGTTCCTGGAGGGCAGATTACAGGAGCCCCCTCCCTCCGAGACCAGAGGATAGGATTTGGTACGACTAAGGGTGCGTAAGGCAGGGTTGTCAGGGGAATTAGAAAACAACCTGGTTCATGCTGGCTTAGTAGGACCCTCTATAAGCCTCTTGGGTTCCCCACCCCTTCCCACAGTATAACTACACGTGGCATGCAGCACTGAAAAAGCAAGTTATTGGAGCGTTGTAAGTTCAAAAGTAGCACTGCGGCGTGGGTCAAAGGAAGATCCCGCAAACCCAGGTGGTAGCAGTTTCAGTGTGTTGTAATAGCTGGGTGTAGCGGTAGGGTGGAGTTTACCTGGATTAGGCTTGTATGTAACGTCCCCGTCTGTTCCTGTCTGCTTGGTCCAAAAGGCTGTTTTTCCAGGTGGTGCAAGATCGATGGGAGCCCCTTCCGGGACTTCCAGTAACTTCCAGAAACTTCCAGGGACTCCAGAGACTCTGCACCGACTCCACTCTGCTCTGCGGGTCGAGGTGCTTAAAAGTCCTGGAACCTCCTTCTTAGAATAAAACTAGAAAAAATACTCAAATCACGCCAACAGAATCCAAGGGGGAAAGCAATGTCTGCACACTCCACAAGAGACTCTGCACCGACTCAGCTCCGCTCCACGGGTCGAGGTGCTTAAGAGTCCTGGAACCTACTTCTTAGAATAGAACTGGAAAAAATACTCGAATAACACCAACAGAATCCAAGGGGGAAAGCAATGTCCGCACACTCCACACCGCTCTAGAGAATCTGCGCCGACTTCGCTCCGCTCCACAGGACGAGGTGCTTAAGAGTCCTGGAACCTCCTTCTTAGAATAGAACTGGAAAAAATGCTCAAATCACTCCAACAGAATCCAAAGGGGAAAGCAATGTCTGCACACTCCACACTTCTCCAGAGACTCTGCACTGACTCCGACAACCTTTAATGCTTGACCACATGATGATGCCACTGGAGGTCAATATGATTTTGGTGTTAAATATAGCAGAAATTCCTCCAGAATTACCATTACTGCCTATTTGCTGGCAGAAGGGCCACAATATTAAGAGACCATGGTCATTCACTAATCAGTCTGATAGAAATAGCAATTCTCTAAGGTGAAAGTACTGCAAAAAATCCTTAGTGTGGGATAAATCTGCTTATTGTGTAGTTTTACCATTACCATTATCTGTATTTGGAGGAATTACCAATCATTAATTCTTTCAAAAAACAGTAGCATTGCTCCTAGATGGAAATATCACCAGATGAGATATGGGAAGCTGAGAAGCACCCATTTTAAAAAACCCAATTAATTCTACCTCTCCCATTTTCTGATGCCAACTGAGAGAGTAGGGCCATGTCATATCTGTTTGAACATCAAAAGCCAAGGCACCAAAAATGAGGTTGTGTAAAACAAACTTCATGGAGACAGAGCTCATCACACTGGCTGACAAGTTAATGGCGCAGACAGAGGAGCTTTATGGAACCCAAAATAAATTACCTATCACGCGAACAAGAAAGCACTCTTGGGAGAGAAAAGGGACAAAGGGGTGGCTGTAGGGTCAGTGCATTGTGACTGTGAGGATCTTAAGAAAATGTGGATGCCTTAACAGTGCTCACATTCTTGGATCACATGACTGTAAGGATACGGCTGCCGCCGGAGGAAGGACAGCAGATCCCTTGAAACTGACACCATGCGAAGAGACGGTGAGCAACGTACTGCACATGGTTGGCCTGCAGGTTGTTGGAGCATCAGAAGTTGGTGCAAGCAGTCAAAAGGCACCAGCGAGTAGAATCACATAGAAGTCCCTACACACACTAACTAACTGAAACCAAATATAACAGACCTGGAAGAGATGCTCTAAAGGGCATTCTTGGTGCTGAGCTAACTAGGAACTACGGTTCCATACAAGGAGAAGGAATGAGCATCCCTAGAGCAAGCCCTATGTCAGTGGAGCAGAGCAAAGTGCTGGAGCCACAGCAGGTGACAGAGACATATGACTACAGACAGTAGAGCTGCTCATAGCAGAAGGATGAACTCTAGGTGGAAAAGGACAAAGAAAATAAAAAAAGCAATCAGGGAGCATAAACCCCATCAATAAGTCCCATGTCTGATCCTCATCCAATAGGCCCTTCTATACAACAGAAACATCAGGCCAGAATGATAATAATGGGAATTAAATCCCATGGGGATAAATCCACCATGACAGGAGCCGGTATAGATTGTGGAATCCATTGATTGAGGATCTGAGATGTAAGACAGGCCACATGAAAGACAGGATAGGAATGCCAAGCAAGGGTCAAATAAAACAAGGAGGAAGAATCTTGTCACTAAGTTGATTCAAGAAATAACCGAAAAAGAACCAACATATTTCTCAGGAAGGGGCAAAAAGAAATGAGACAAATGGGCAGACGAAAAGTAAACGCTGTTACCAACGGAATACTCATGGGCTGCAAACTGATGCTGATCAGCAGCCTTGTCCATCAAGGACTTGGTAAAAAAAGAAGTGCTGTATCTGCTGTAGTTAATAAAGGGTCAGCTTGTATTGAAAGTAAAAACTGAGATATTGTAATAAGGAAAACATATAGGAAGAAAACCACACAAAAATGTAATATGTTTGGTAGTGCCAGTGCCCATCAAGTGGCAGGGGGCTGGACAAGACCAGGACACGGTCTTCAGCCTGGGTCCAGCAGGGCCTACGTTCACATGCTCCATGTACTATTGGCAGGATACAGTAAGCAAGGTGGGTGTTCGAGTAAGTGAGGGCAACCCAGCAGGCTCACCAGCAGGCATGGACAACGTGTCCAGGAATGCAATGCAGCAATGTGGGCAGCCATCTTGGATCCAGCTCCACATGGGAATAAGTCTGAATCCAATGGTCTCTTTAGAAACATCTACCATGGTCAGCCGTGTTATTTCCCAGTGTTTCTGGATTCCAGGAAGCGACTAGGTCAGAGGTGGGAAAAATCTAAGTCACTTGATTCTGAATGTATGTGTTATTCGTTCTGGGACAACTCAGAGAAGGGTTAGAAATATACATACAGCCTGTGTGAAAAGTAACGATAAAAGCTAAAGGAACTGTGGATTGAAGGAATTAATGTTTGCTAATATTGTGTTATGCTATTAGTGTGATCACCTTGTGCTGGAACTCTCAAAGGTTTTTGCTATTACTGTGATAAATTTTGTGCTAACATTCTAAAAATGTTTTACTAAAAAGTATGATGTGCAGCATTCATGAGTTTAGATTTGGTTATGGAAGGTACTGGCAAAACATTAATGACTTGGATGAGGGTGGAGAGTGGATGAGGGTGGAGGGTGGATGAGGGTGGGGAGTGGATGAGGGTGGGGAGTGGATGCGCGCGGGGAGCAGATGAGTTCAGGGAGCGGGTGAACAGATGATTGCGTAGGGTGGATGAATACATAGAGCAGATGAAGGTGTAGCGCACGCGAGGGGTTAAAGTATGGTCAAACGCCTGAATGTGCGAACAGACTGGGTGCATGGAGTGGATAGGAGTGCAGGGAACAGACTGGAGCGCACTGAATTGCGTGAAGTACATAGTATGGTTTGGAATGCAGAAACGTTTGAATGACCATATAACCCATCATATGCTTACTCTCTCCTTACACCACCACTCAACTAGAACACAGAGATACTATGACACCATTCGGTATAACTGTTCTCATACCAACATCCGCCACATACTCCACATCACTCTATGTCAACACTGCTGATTACATACCCCCAGCCAGGCGTTCTCCTCAGGCCTAACGCAGCCACATCTGGTCTGGATAAATCCTGCCAGAACGAACACATACTCCTGATCCCTCAACCACCACACCTACCGCTAAGAAGTAGCTATTACATGAATACCGCACAAGCTGCACACATACCTGGTGCCCACACGCACCTTTGACTCTCTCTACTCCCTCTACTGATCTGAACTTCGGTTCCCAAGGGCGTTCAACCTACCAGCGCCTTCAGACCATACCAATGGTATATAAGGCGCTATATAAATGCAAAATAACATAACATAATAACATAACATAACTTAGCCCTTGTACATTTTCTAGCAGATATAAATCTTAACCAGCTTATCAAAGGTGACACCCCTGTGTTCAGGCCACACCTTATTTTGTGTTCCACTTCTGATTTACTGCATACAGGCACTCCTTATTGGTTCCTCTAGTCTGATCACAGAGGGATTGCTTTTCTTTGTCTTTTCTAGATCCCCTGTTTCGTACTCCCCAGTATTAAAAACATGTTTTACTTTTTGGAAATGTTCCATCGCAACCTGTGAATATTTATCTCAAATTTGGCAAGAGGATAGAAACGTTACTGTAACAGATGACGAACTGCATGTTAATCAAGCTGAGCTCTTGGAACAGGTTTATAGTAAAATCAGCTATGCAATGAATTAATTAGACCCTACTAGCCTCTTGAAAAAGGAAAACTCAGGCTAAGGGCCTCATCAGGAGTTGGGCCGAGTGGCAAAATGTGGCAGTAGCACTATTACTGCTGTATTTACGCCTGCCCAATCCCAGGTATGATCCTAGCTGGATGCATTCACCTCCAGCTCTGAGCTGTTGTTGAATGCTCTGGTGGTACCAGCATTTGCGGCAATATTACCATGGTGGAATTTGTGCCGGTGGTAATTGTGCCACTCATCCTCATTGGGTCCAATAGACCCAATGGGGAATGAGAATTTACTGCCTTACCACTACAAAACCATGGGGGTCATTATCACCCCGGCGTTAAGGGGCTAACGGTGCTGTAAAAGGGTGCGGCGCTGTTAACCCCTTAACGCCTTACTACGAGGTCCCTTTGCGGCTCCTGACCTTAACAGCTGGTCTGGACCATCCGTTAAAGTAGGGACCCTCAAAGGGACCTTGTTGCCAATTACGGTACCGCAATGTGCGCTACCGTAATTGCTGCCTTCCCCATTCCCATTGAGCCCTATGGGGCAAAAATGGGAATGGGGAAGGGCCATGGAGAAAGGGGGAATTACCGCCCCGCCAACCTTGGAATGGGGTGGTAATTCCCCCTTTCTCCATGGCGGACTCCGGCATGGACATTGGTGCTAATAGCACCATGGTTTAGCGCCGGAGTCCTAATGAGGGCCCATGTATGAAATCCTAAGAAAGACATCAGGGTGATGTGAAGTTAAGAAAATGCTGGACATTTTTAAAAGATGAGAGAGATTACAGGGATGACAGAGTCTTCACGTTTCAGCCCAAATGTGAAGACCACTGATCTTCAAGGGAAAGTACACCAAACAGCTCACCAGCAAGCTCTGATGTCAACAGTGAATCAGACACCATCCAGGAAATCCAGACAGTTCCTGCACAAAGCAGATCAGTAGATACATTGGAACAACTGCCCGTCATAAGCACAATGACCGGCTCAACTTTTTTAGATCAAATCAGGAGATACAGGAAAGGAACACACAATCACAATGCAAAGCATCTATGATTTCAAGACCCCCTAGTAGAGGATACATCAATGCACAGAAGATGAACTGATGCAAGAGAGGAGGATGCAGGAATTACAAACACAGAAGCTGAAGGAGAACTAAGATTAACAAGATCACAATCCCATCTACAATAGAGGGATAAACACTGCTAAACTTGGTACTGAACCTATCGAAATACAATCTATCATCTTTCGAGTATAACAATGCTAAATAAAGGGCTGTCCTTTGCAACAACAGTCTCAGCCAACTTAGCAAAGACACATATTGACCTATTCAAATACACTCGGAAACTGGAACTCAAAACATTCTTTGCTAGACAAATACAGTGGAAAACAGTTAGGAAAAGTAAACCATCAATTAGCGATGTTAGCATAGAAAACCTGCAGGAGATACACCTCCTTCTAAGCCTGGAAAATTGAGTTGAGAATCTCTGACATTGAAAAGAGACGTTATACAGGACCTTGACATCGAAGAACAAAACATGAACAACCCGGAACTAAAAAGAAAATCTAATTTCACGCCTAACCTATAGGATGGCAATGCCATTGACATCTTTCAAAAAGTGGTCACACATGACTTGCACAAACTGGAGGACTCCATGAATCAAACCAGGAACAGAGGACTGAATAATCTCAACATGGGAGAACGACAGGCACTAAACCAATTTAAGAAAAAAACCCGATATCATCATTGCCAACATAGTTGGTAATATCGTGATTATGTATAGGTTGGACGACATCCAAATGGCAATGACCCACTTGGAAACACTGGGTTGTTACGATAAACTGGCATGCAACCCCACCGCCACAATTGTAACACAAATCAAGCATCTAATCAACAAATGGCACAAACCGGGTCTCTTGACCGATGATGAATACAGATTTCTAAAGGCTGACAAACCACAGATGCAGACAATCTATTTTTTTGCCCAAGGTATACAAAGACTTCATTCATACTAATCCCAGAGGGCAGACCTATGTTATGTTGTTATGTTATGTTATGCACCTGTTTATAATGTGCCGATAGCCCACTGGCATCAGGGCGCGAGGAAAGCCCACAGTGATCTAAAACGTATGTTATTTTATATTTGACAGAAAATCCAAGAAATACTAGTTAGCATTGGAACAGGTGAGTTTTCAGTAGTTTCCTGAAACTCTGATAATTCACTTCCCGCCGTAATGTTATTGGCAGTTTGTTCCAGCATTGTGCTGCCTTGACTGGAAAGGATTTTCCACGCCCATGCATACGATTAGCTCTAGGGATATTCAGATTGGCTTTGTCAACTGATCTAGGGCATCTTTGAGGCATGTACAAGGAGAATTGTTTCTTAAAATAACTCAAGACCTCTCCATACAAGCATCTATGGATTATGGTCATGTACTCTCGACATGTACTCTCTCCTCCACCCTTAACCAGTGTAAGGCTCTTCTCCCCGTTCTTACATGCTCCCTTATTTTTATACACTTAATAAGCCGAACAGCGTCATTTTCCATGACTTGGCACTTTTGTATTTCCCTCTTCGTGGCTCCTACCAGTAGGGCATTGCCATAGTCAAGGCGCGACAATATGATGGCTCTTGCTATGGGTGCTGCATTCACTTTGTTAATGAATGATCTTATGGCTCTCATGAGACGCATATAATACAGAATGTTTTTCTGCAAGTAATTGACCCGAGCCTCAGATCCCACAAATGCTTCCACAATCATCCCTAGAGTTTTCACATAAGGCATCACTGGGATTTTGGCCTCTTTGATGGAGAAAGCCTTATATTCTGTCCGTAACTTTGATCTGGCCTGCTGAGTACCAAAGATCATCAGTTCGGTTTTTGTATTATTGAGGCACATCCTGTGGTGTTGCATCCAGTTATCAATGATGTGATAAACCTCTGTTATTTTAGCGCTATCAATTCTATAATCTCCCTTACGTTCAAAAATGAGCTGCGTGTCATCGGCGTAATTACTAAGAAATACGCATAAGATTCTCATATACAAATTAAACAGCAGTGGCGATAGGCTTGCTCCCTGAGGAACTCTGTACAGAATGGTGGCAGCCATAGAAAATATCTAATCGGTATTGGATGGGTGAATGAAACTATCTCGTAATACATCAATCATGTCAATGAAACCAAGGTACCTAAGATCCCAACATACCCGAGGGACAAAATGCACACTGGGTTCCATAGGGTGGAACCCACCACTACCAATTGCCCAGAGATGCAATAAAACATCCCTTTAACCTATAATCAACAGGTGCTTCTCTATTCTCGTGACCAACCACAGCCTTTATATCAGGCTCACCCTCTTACAGGGTCTCCCCACAACATAGGGCACTGATGCAATGACACACCCTATACACTGACTATCCCTTGGTACCTCACTTCCATTCATAACACATGAGCGTTTTCCCAATGAATCCCTTCACTTGGCTACCCTCCATAGTGTACACAGCGTCTCTCTCGCCCATAGGCCTGCAATATTTCTTTGAAACAGATGCTGAGTATGCCACTGTAGAGACTGCCCCCGCGACTGCCCCATGCATAATCACTGTGATTAGGGTTGTTATTTCCACAAATAACACTGTGCCTTGTAAGTTTGAAAGAAGAACACCTTGGTACTTAAACCATTTCATGTTTAATCCCCACAGGTTGTTACTCAACAAGAGCTCAATACCTGAGCTCACCATTCATGCACAATATTGCATGCATTCACATGGTAAGAAGGATGGATACACATTACCACAGAGGAAACTTACAGACTGGTACACATACCTCCAACACTACCTAAACCATCTCTCTCCCTCCCTTTTTTCTTCCTTTCGCCGTCTGTGGTGCTACTCCTGAATTTGCAGGAATTGTTTCAATGTAACTCATATGTATTGAATCATGCTAATGTCTACCCAACTGTAACCTTGTTTCTATTTAGTTTTATTCATGGGACCAGCCACAACCAATGTACATTCGGTACACACACCACTGTCACATAATACAACTTTGCAATATAAATAAACATGCACACCATGTCTGCAGTTGTTCATGTTGTAACATCGTAACAGCGCTTCACTTTCAAATGTCACCAAATTACCACAACTCACACTTTCAATATTGCACGCTTAACATAAACTTACTCTGGTTCACACCACACGGGTGCTTGTTTTTTAACATTTAATGTATACTACATTCGGTTCTCTCACCATGGCCTTGAAAAATACCCATGTCGCGACGAAACACGTGTCAGCTTAAGTGTATTAATAAAACACAAAAAACAAAAAAGTATTAGGATTTCTTATGTTTTACTTTAGATGTATATGTTACACACAGTCCATCTCAGACCTAGCGCCTGGGTGATACTGGTCCTTACTTCAAACTCATCTCTGAGTATGCTTCTTTTTAAAACTTTTTTGGAGCCCATTAGGCAATCTCATTAAAGCAATAAGCCCCGAACAGAGGAGGGACATTACCACTTCAGCTAATGCCCTGGGGCCCATAGTTGCACGCAGGGCCGTACGACCTGGGTAGTAAACACATTTTCTTCTGTTGAGAAACTGAAAAATGAAAAAAAAAAGAAGAAAATGGCTGACATGGTTCGAAAAAAAAGTCTGTTTCCCTTTCCATGGCAGCCATTGAAAATAGTTTAAAGCAAAGTTAACTAATACAATGGCTAATATGGAATGGGAGAAGGGACTACATATAGCATTAAAAAAAGGAAAGAAATAAAAGAAAGCAAATGCCAGCCATGGAACAGCATTTTGCTGGAATATGCAGCGGCGAACCGTACCTTGTCGGCGAGGTAAGGACACAGTGAGGGCCAATGAGATTGGTTGTAACAAGCTCATTAACCCTTGCCAGGTACTAATAAGTAATATGGATGTTATTGTATATTTATATGTATGTGCATGATACCCAGATTGTCCCCGGTCTGGATGACAATTCAATATACTGTGTGGATGTTTTTTGGACCTGCATGGAGGATTTGGGGACCTCAATGAATAAGAATCATCCCAGATTGCATACATCAAAACTGAGGTTCTTCTTTGCAGGGTTTTTAGACTCAGTACAAGACTTCACACACTGTGGCTCTCAATCCGAGGTTGGTGCTAGTCATGGCGCTATTAGCGCCATGACTAGCACCAATACCGGTACCGCCACCGACGTGGTGGTATGGGGACTTAACGGTCCATTCCGCCCTTTGCGGGACTGGTAAGTCCCCATTTGAAATGCCATTCCCCATTCCCATTTGAGCCCCCATAGGCCTCAATGGGAAGGGGGAAGGCGGCAATAACGGTACCGCAAATTGCGGTACCATCATTGACCCCGGTATCCCTTTGCGGGTCCTGTCCGTATTGCCTGCTAAAACCAGGCATTAAGGAAGGACCCGCAAATGGACCTCAGAATAGGGCGCAAAGGGATTACCGGCACCGGTGTCATTACCGGTGCCCGGTATCCCTTTGTGCCTGGGTCGTAATGACCCCCTATGACACTACCAGGATTATTAATTAATTTTCTAGGTCTTTGGGCCAATGTCCTACTCCAGTATAGCAGCTTAGAAAACTTGCTATTTTACTTGACTCCCTAATGTCACCTTTGCTACATATTATGCTGATTACTTCTGTTTGCTTTTTCCATCTCCAATCTTTACGAAGATTATTGGACAATGTTTTCTTTTCCCCATAAAATACAGCTGGTAAATGCCTTTATCTCCAGCAGGTTTGACTACTGTAATGCTTTATATCTAGAACTGTCATCTAGCACACATCATAGGCTTAAGGTTATAAAATATGTGGCGACTGGTTCATAAAGTTGGTTTCTGGGAGCAAGTAACATCATTGCTCCATACTCTGCACTTGATAACAGTTAAAGGACAAATGTTTTTCAACTCCCTATACACAGTGCATAAAGTCCTTTAATTGATGGAAACAGTGTTTTATATAGTAGATTGCCTATTTATCATCCAATGACAGGTTCATTGAGAATGCAAACTCACATGGGGGACTATTTATATAAAGGATCCAGTAGAACCAATATGCCCCCATACGGAAAGATATATTATTGTTCAGTACTGTAGAGAAACAAAGGAGCACAAACACAAAAGTGAAAGGCTGTGGTCATCTGGAGGATGACCCTTTTCATATATTGAGAGAGTATATTGTCGGACCTCGCCAGCTTCTCAACCAGTACTGATCTTCTTGGAGGGATGAGGTTACTAATTACCAACCGGTTTCACTCAAATACCTAAGACCTGCCTTTCATGTTATTATTATATGCTAGGCGTACATGCTTCACAGCTGAGATTTTGGAAAGTGCCGGAGTTACAGTGCATCAGAAGTGGCCTGTGAAGGTGCCGCTTGATGCACGATGGAGAGGATTCTTTCCTCTGTTAGGAGAGTTTTTCTGAAGTCCAACTAAGGGCTTAGTAAAACCATTCAACTGAGGCAGTACAAGACTCCACTCTTAGTATAAGACTGTACCACCTGAGTACATGGCAGCGTAGGCAGAGCAGCCAGACTTAACGTAGGAGGGAGAGAGGGCAGTAGATACAGTACAAGTGAAATTGTATTACAAATGATCCAAAGAAACACTGAAGCACTAATCATTGTAAAAATAAAGGATGTATTTAAATACAGTTAGGCCCAGATACATCTAGGGGTTAAGTAAGTACTAACACATTATATAAAATCACAATATAAAACACAACACTATACTTGAAAGCACACACACCCAAGTATAAACCTTATTTGGAGCACCTAACAGTAGTTCCAGGGAAGTCAAAACCTTGTTATATACATTTAGCATAGGTCAAGCTTATTCTTTGGGAGTAAAAGACCAATGGTTACTTTCAGATTACATTCAGTAGCATAAGGGCAGTAGGCCCTTCTAGTTGTACAGTGACTCTTGGAACAAATCACATAAACAGTCAACTGGACAATATACATTTGTTGAATAGTGAAACACTTATCCCAGGTGCAGTAAAAACCTATAACTACTTTTGTCATAACACACAGTTATACCAGGTGAGTAAAACCTAAGGATGTAATATTCAATTACAGATGCTTTTCAAATCAGGGAACCCAAGATTGAGGTAAGCAGTAACTCTGGTAACTTGTTGTGGATGGCACACAGCTTATACAAGGTAAGTAAAACCCACATACTTTAACTTCACAATGAAGGGGAGAGGAAAACCCAATGTCCCACCTTACTGCATAGTTATTCTAGGTTGTCAACAACCTAATGTAGACTTATTAAGGACAAGCTAGCAGCAAGTCAGGGGAAGCAAGACCCAGTTGGGGGATACTCATACAGTTAACCTAACAGGACTAACCTGGTGATACCAACAGGTGGAGGACACTCATACAATTACCCTACACATTACTTTTGTAAAGAGGCACAACCTAATCACAGGAGAGTAAAATACCTTCACATCTACTTTCTTTTAGACTGGCAAAGCAGTGGCTAAGGAAGAAAGATGTTAACCATACTTTTAAGAATAGTGCATCACACATTGAGGATCAGTAAGAACTTTTGTAACTGTTTACTCCTAGAATTACAGTTACCAGCCAACTCTTTACAAGTAAGTAAAACACTTGATTTCTTTTCTAGGCAGAATTCCCAATCCCTTCAAAGTATTTCCCTTATTCTTGGAGCATGAATGTTCTCAATGGCAGAAGGTGGGGTCACTAGGACTAGTGACCAACAGACAGTATTAGAATAAGTTCTTTAGTAAAAAAAAGCCAGAGTTTCCTTAGGAAAACTGGCAAAAAGGTGAGTACTTTACTTTAGAGTTAGAAGAGGGTCCAGGGGCTTCACAGCAGACAGCCCAGCAGAATTCTAGCAGTGGGACTGAGTGCACCGGATGAGGGACCTCCCAATCACAGAAAACATCCCAGGACTACACAGAAATCCCAACAGGCTTAAGGTAAGTATATACCCAAGCCAACACAGTACTTCAGCAATGAAGAAGAGATTGTAGGAGGAGAACTTCAGGGACTACAGCCAAATACCCAGTCAGTGGATTCCTTGTCCTGGAGACTGAACACAAGACCTCAGAAGGGACTTTGCAGCAGGGATCGATGAAGAAGGCTCTAGTCAAGGTTTCCCATGTGGCTGAATACGGTTCTGCGGTTTTTTGGTTCCTTTTCAAGGAGCACAGAAGAAGACAGAAAATCACAGTTGAATTCTCATCGTTTTAAAGGTCCAGCACTCTTGTGAGGGGACATTTTGGACTCGATTCGTGTCTCTGGAGATACACCAAGATGCCCACAAAGTTTCAGTGAGATTCGGAATTCAGAAGACCGTGCACTGCACAGTGGCAGAAGGCCCCAGGGTATTAGGGCATTGAAAGAACGCAAGGTTGCAGCAACCCATGGGATGGCTCAAAATGCAGGCCTTCTTGAATCTAGTGGGTCTCATCAGGCTCTGAGTTCGGGTCATCGTTTTCGAAGTCCCCAGGTCGATTGAAAGGAAGGTCTGCAGCAGGCTTGGGTTACACAGCAGGCTCTCCGGTCGCTGGAAATCGTCTCTGCCACTTTTCCTTTGTCATCCTCTTCGGCTTAAGTTCCAGTTGTCGACATAACTTCAGCTTCCAGGTTTCCAGTATTTATCAGGAACTACAGCACAACCTCTGCATTCTCTCCCCGCATTTTACAAGAAAGGGGTGTCTGGTTGTCCAATCAGGACAGCCAGCCCCCCACTGGGATTTGTCCCAGTTGAAGCAAGGCATATGACAAAGGAGGGGGAAGTTCTGGACTCTTCCCCCACTTTCTGTGCTTACAGACTGACTGGAGCCTGGGCGGGTTGTCCAAGGGACTCCCGCCGAAGACAAAACTCACACAAAGGAATTTCCTGCCCTGGATGTCAGGGGAAGGAACAAGAAACGCCAAGAAACACTAAAATGGCAGAAAAAGAAGACAGAGGCCATTTTGGTAAAATGAGCACCCATAATTGCCTTCACTGCAGCTGTGATCACAGCCCGCGGTAAAGGTGCACCAATTTAGTAAAAGGTATCACTGCCAACAGCCATAAAAGGTAAGCTTGTCACTGTAACATAAATGTTACAGTTTAAGTGTGAAAGGGGATTAATTGTATCTCCCCAGCACTCCACATAAAGTGGGGTGTGCTGGTATCACCTAACAAAATGTAAAAAGGATCCAAAGTTCCTTTCTACCCTTGGGAACTGTAGTTCACTCAAGGTTAGCACAAGAAAATTAAATGGGGAGCCCCTAGGGCAACCCAGCAACAACAGGCACTTATTGCCAATAAGTTGTTAAACATGGTAACTTTAAAAAGACACTATGGAGAGTCTTAAAAATGACACCCATAAAAAGAATTAAAGACTAGGTGAGTGTGGAAAAAGGTTCACGCTCACTGAGGTATTAATGAAAACTATCTGGGGTTGAACCAGGAAAGGAAGATTTACCTAGCAACCCCAGACAGTGTGCAATTTATGGAAGATAGGATAAGCCTGTTCATATTGGCCTAGTTTGATGTATTCTCCGGGGCCTTCTTTTGAGTTGGGATTGGAACCAATATTTGTTTCAAATGTGCTGTACCAGTTTTAAATCGCTCTAATATGTTGGAACCTTTTTTGAATTTCCAATGTTAAGATATATTCTTAACCATAGTACTGATAACGTGCATATTTAGTTTATATCTAAAGTGGTTGTGGCTTTATTACGAGGGGAAGCACATCATTTTTTTTAAATTTTGGGATACGATTTATATTGGTTTTTTTTAAATAAAAACTGCATTGACAATCAAGAAAACAAAATCATTTAATCGGAAGTTCTAAAAGGCACAGGTCACTTTAATAGAACTTTCACTCTGTTAGCCAAGTCTCAATCCTTGATCAAGGGAAGGAATGATAATTCTGAGGTTTGACAACATGACATGCGAGGCCCTCTTCAAATATCTTGTAATTTTGATACGACTAAATGCAAGGTACATTTAATGCAGAACAGTGGGAAGATAGTGAGGAACACAGCAGATTGAGATTGGCATTCCTCTGTCCTTCAGGGGGCTGATTCTTTGAAAGGAAGACCCCGCCTTCCTTTTTAACATATCATCATTTAAACTGATGTTTTGGAATTGGATAGGCCATCTTCTCTGTTTTCTGGAGTGCCTGAGGTCCCGGTTTTTATGACCTATGGTACGATATTTCTTCAAGAAATATGGCTTTCAGATATTCCTCTTCATGGATATATAATCCTGTTACAAGAATCTTCTCATCCCAGTAAAGGATGGCCTACCAGAGTGGTCTTGTCAAAAAGCTTTCTTTGATTAAAGGCAGGGATATGATAGATGATAGTTTATTTATATAGCACCTATACACAATGTGTTTCAAAGCACTTTACGGCAAGGGAGGCAACAAGTGAAAATACAATGGCATTCTTTCAGGCCATGAACAGTAAGGATGTGAAATTAACTATCATACTCGGCCTGACAACATTTCAGATAGTGCAAGAGCTAAGGAAGGGAGAAGGAGAGTGGGAAGGAAATCGAGACAGACAGGTGACTACCGTACTAGGCCTGATGACATTTCTGGTAGAGCCGCAGAAAATGAAAGGTGAGGGAGAGGGGTGCAGAAAGGGAGGGGAAGAACAAAACAAGTGACTATCGTACTAGGCCTGACAGCATTTCAATAGTTTTGGAGGGGATGGGAACAAGTAAGGGGAAGGGGGAGGGGACAGACAAGGTTGCCATCATACTAGGTCCAGGGACAATTCTGATAGAGTAAGTGCATAGAAGAAAGTAAGGGGAGGAGGTGAGGAGAGAACAGAGAGTAAGCAAAGACTGGAGAATCAAGAGGGGAGAGCAAATACAATTGCATAAGTCGGTAGTAACACATAATGTTACAAGCCTGGATGCAAGATGAAGATGGGAACAGCATGATTCAGGGCCACCATGAGAATTTGTGACGCACTGTGAATCAATGAAGTCCATAAAAGTCAAATCCAGCATTGGCCACAAGACAGTGATGGTGAAACCAGATGTATCAGGGCAGGCTCCTGCAGAATTATGCTTGTAGGGGGCTGAGGGAGTAGGGTAGAAGAATTAAGGAAAACAGCCAAAACCTGTGTGTAAGAATTGCGGAACAAGGGAACATCACAGGTGGACCATAGGATTGGGGATGGCTTGTGGGGACAGAAGGAGTAAACACTTGTTGGTGTATGCCTACCTGCTGTCTGAGCAGGGGTTCGGGCCCTGGATCCTCCTGGTCTGAACAGGCCCAAACAGGAACTGAAATTTTTCTTCATTTGCCATGTTCAAACAGGAATTGCCCTTTTCTTTGTTTGCCAGGTCCAAACAGGAATTGCCCTTTTCTTTTCTGCCCTTTGCATTGGACGCATGGGCAAGAGACACCCTAGATCTAAGAGTTAAGATCAGGAAGGAAGATGCATGTCTAAAAAGGTGGGTGGTGCTTAGGCCAGGTGACCAAGATCCACTTGCACCTGCCCACCATCTGCAAAGGAAAAGAGGCTGGAGGGCACCTTAAGTAGGGAGAAATTGCGGCAACCAGGAAGGTACCACTTGGGCAGGGCTTGCTATGTGGGGAAAAAGAGTGGCAACCAGGAAGGCACCAGGTGGGCAGGGCTTAGACCAGGTGACCAAGATCCACTTGTACCTGTTCTCCATCTGCAAAGGAAAAGAGGCTGGAGGGCTCCTTAAGTAGGGAAAAAGAGTGGCAACCAGGAAGGCACCAGGAGGGTGGGGCTTGCAAAGTTGGGAAAAAGAGCGGCAAACAGGAAGGCACCAGGTGGGCGGGGCTTAGGCCAGGTGACCAAGATCCACTTGCACCTGCTCCCCATCTGCAAAGGAAAAGAGGCTGGAGGGCTCCTTAAGTAGGGAAAAAGAGAGGCAACCAGGAAGACACCAGCTCGGTGAGACTTGCTAAGTGGGGGAAAAGAGCAGCAACCAGGAAGGCACCAGGTGGGCAGGGCTTAGGCCAAGTGACCAATTTATAGTTTTACCTGCTCCCCATCTGAAAAGGAAAAGAGGCTGGGGGGCTCCTTAAGTAAGGAAAAAGTGCAGCAACCAAGAAGGCACCAGGTGGCTGGGGCATGCTAAGTGGAGAAGAAGAGAGGCAACCAGAAAGGCACCAGGTGGGTGGGGTTTAAGCCATGTGGCCACGATCCACTTGCACCTGCTCCCCATCTGCAAAGGACAAGAGACTGGAGGGCTCCTTAAGTAGGGAAAAAGAGTAGCAACCAGGAAAGCACCAGGTGGGCGGGGCGGAGAGATGCAACTCTCCAGTTAGATTCCAAAAATGTCAATAGATGTATTCAAGATTTGGGCTATACTTCAAGAACTCATTGATATGTTCTTACTGTTGCACCACAAAAAATAGAATGAAGAGTGCAAATACACACTATGGGAGGAATTAGGTTACATGGAAGCAACTATGTCTTTTTGTTTGTCAAAATCAAACAACAATTTAAGAATTTGCTTACATTTTACAAACAAAACATATTGAATAATGATAGTCAATCAATGTTAAGAATAATATGCAAATACAGTGTGTCTGAATTCTGGCAAATTCTAAATAGGGATTCTAGCAACAAATTCTACATGCAATGTAATCAGATAGGTGAGAACACTTGGCATGTACACTTCTTGTATTTATATTGCAAATCCCCAAACTATTATTATTATTATTATTATTATTATTATTATTATTATTATTATTATTATTATTATTATTATTATTAAGCATGGACATAGCTTTGGGGAGCAAAGTAGTGCTTTACAATCATAGGTTGTGCAATTGGCAGCAAAGGTGGGGCGTTGGGTAGCAGATCACCAAGTCTCAGGTAGGGTGGGGAGTGCAGGGTGTATAGATCTGGGTGCAAAGGGGGAGTCATTCCTTGAAGAGGAAGGTCTTGAGCTCTTTCCTGAACTGTAGAAATGGGGCATGTCTTATGCTGATACGGAGGAGATTCCAAAGTCTTGGAGCATAGACAGAGAAGGCCTCGCTTTTTGGTTCTTTCCTTCATGCACTGTCATTATTCAAGACTGCACATTTCAATACTTCTGGTGGATTGCAGGCCTACGGAGATGTTGATTGTCTCAGTGAGGTAGCTTGAGGACTTCAGGATGACAGCTTTTAGATGATGCAAAAGGATTTGAAGATGAAACGGGTTTGCAGTGGGAGCTAGTGCAGTTCGATGAGGGTCGGGTGATGTGGTCTAATTTGTGGAGTCCTTTAATGAATCTTGCTGTAGCATGCAGGAATCATTTCAGGGGTGGTAGGGAAGTCACTGAAGGCCTTTTTAAAGGGCTTTGCCACCATCCAGGTGGAAGAGAACCAAGACTTGGACAGCAGATCTTAAGTTGTTTGCTGGGGTGAACGGCTTGATTTTCCAGATGAGAGGAAGTCGGTACCAGGCTGTTTATATCTTTCTTGCTATATTTTGTTTGAACATGATGTGTCTTTCGATATAGAACCCAAGCAACTTGGCACAGGGATCAATTGGGGTGTGAATCCCTCAAGGTTTATAGCAGAGAGCCAGGTCTGGATGTCAGGGTGTTCGGTGTTGTTGGCCAGCAGTTGGAATTTAGTCTTGGAGGGGTTGAGCTCAGGTAAGCACTTAACATTCTGGAATGGATCAATGTGAGGCAGGCCTTGAGCCTGTGGATGTCTTTGATGGAGGTTATCTTGAAGTAGATCTGTGTGTCATCGGCATATTGGTGAATGTAGATGGTGTGGAGAGAGGAGGGTTTGGAGCAGTTCCATTTAAAGATTGATCACATGGTGCAGGATGGACACTTGCAGGACTCCATGGGTGCTGGGTAGTATAAAAGGGGACCCTCTATTTCATCAGCAGCTTTTACATCTGTGAACTCCAAAGATGCAATTTCACAGCCATGTTTTTAATACAGGTTCAAAAGACACTCTGGAAGTCACCCAGATCTGCCCAAATCAGCTTGCTTTTATAGGCTTATTTCAATGATACAATGTTTTCATTCAAATTCAGGATATATTTCTAAGTGGTTCTCTTAACTAAAATATAAGCCCTCCTTCTCTTTGATTGGTTGGCTTATATGTCACTCACAAAGCCCACATTAACTCATTTTGGCAAGCACCAGTTTACTGACACATAAACGGATAAGCTTGCTTTAAACTCAGCTAAACATAATTATACATCCTTTAAAGCCTACCAAGAATCAGGTCTTATCTACTTCTTGAGGTCCTGCCAAATTTACTTGGCAGCTAGTACTGCGAAAAACTTCATGAGCTCATATTATTTGTTGCTAAGTAACCAGCTGTTCTGTCTAATTGGTAGTTTTCCCATGCCTTTATCTGTTTTACTATCAATAATTGTCTGCTTCCCCTGCAAAAATTACTAAATATACCATCCCAGACGTCCTTATCTACAGTGAACTGCTGCCAAAGAATTATTCACCACCGGCATGCCCTTTGCACCTGCTCCCAAAGCGCCCTTTTGTATTTTGGCATCCATTTTAGAATCTAACTCAGTCTGTTCAGCCTAGATGTTCAGCTACCAACAGTGAGTTGTTATTTACCTTTGAGCATAACTCCTTTTCTATTCAGTTTTCAGATTATATGTTTAGATATTCATGATGTGCGTGTAATATCCTAGACAGCCTCCACTTCCTGGGTCATTCTGACTGCAAAAATATATGTTGCCGTATATGCACTCTTTATTTTCAAAAAGCGCTATACTTCAGATTTTTGCAATACTGGAACCATTGATCACCCTATTATGTTATCTGTATTCAGTTTGAGAGGGGAAAGGGTCTAGTACCTCTTATACTTTCCCCCCTCTGATCTGTATTAGACAACTGTTCAATAGACAACTACTATACCAAGTGTCCACCCTACCACATATACAGTGTACCTATACATCCCCATCTTAGTCACCCCATCAATATGGTGATTTCATCTCAACATGGGAGATATCATAAAGACATTCCTACGGAATCAACAGTGTCTCCAATAATGTTCTAAGCTCTTAATCTAAAACATATATGTGACATCAGAAGATCATTTGCAATATTTCTCCTTTGTTGAACTTTTATGCATGTTTCCTCAAGAGTAATTGTATTTGCTTCTATCTGGATCCCACTCGCATTACCAAATTAAATTTAAACATAACATAGACAACTTATTCTAGCCACTACAAGAATTGGGAGAAAACCTTCCTTGAGGGAACCCACCAGCCCACTTTCTTATTTTGTCCATGTGGATATTTACTGTACACTTTTTCCTTCCTCCCACCCCACAACACTTCCTTGTTTACCTCTCTCTCCCCATACATATTTTCTTCCATCAGTACATCTTCCATTGACACATCTTCCACCTGATTCATCTTGTTTGAGCTTATTCCGCATCCACAGACCTTCTTCATGATAAGTGTGTTTTATTTCTCCTTTGGGCTACCTTGCATACAATCTAGAGCCCCTCAGCTCTTTGGCAAGTCCTTTTGTGTTTATTGTTAATTTCTTCATAAAGTATTTGAATTTCTCCATCTTCTGAATTGTAGTCAGAAAAAAGGGGGGCATTTGATTGTTTCTGGGGAACACAAGGATGGGGGAGTCTTGTAAGTACAACTTTCAAAAACAAAGCAACTTTAACTGGGCATCTGGCTGGGTCCCTCAATCTTTTCTCTCTGTTCGCAGGATCGGTTGCTGTCAATGTCCTGGTGTGTAGGTATCTTTCATCTATCTGTAATATAAAACAGAATGAGTCTCTTTTGAAAAATAAGTATGTCTTTATCGTCAGTACTGCCTCCTCAAACCCAACCTTTAAAAAACCTATTGTTATGGAGAATTCTCCAGAATGGCTAATTTTCCTTACCTACTGAGTCCCTCAGCAGCTTTCGTGGATTTCTAGGATGTATTTTTTTGACCTGGTAAGAGTGTGAGCCTTTTTTCTCACTCTTATATGTGTTTTGTAGTGTGTGTTTAACATTTTTGGGTTCATAGACTTTGGAGCCTCACCTACTCCATAGCATCATCTTTTTGCTGTGCGTTACACAGCACCCTCAGTGCAGCGACACAGGGTTATCTTTTTCAGACTTCCCACTTCAAACTCCATTTTCTGGGACTGACTACTGTCTCCCAGAACATGTAAAGTTGCCATTGACTTTATTAGTCATTTTACATTCACAGGCCCAGTACAAACTATCTTACATAGAGTTCTGGAAAGGGTTAATAGTTATCCCTTTTTGTCTGTTTCTCATGGAACATCATTTTGTTCCCCTTTCTTTAAGATTTGGCCAGTGACAGTGGTATCTACCCTATTTTTCCTACCACAGTCTATTTAAATGGTCTATTTAAATAGCATTGGTACTGTTTTAGGCTAATTTAGTAGCCTCAAACTTAAATCCGCTGGACCCCATTTACTTTTATTTGGTACCTGCTGGGTTTATTCGTCATTTTTTTTGTTGTAAAGGTCTTTCTCCTGTTTTACTCTGCGCGCCAAACCAGGTTTGGTTCCTTTGTTTGCTGTCCTTTGGTGGGCTTCTGCACAGAAGCCCTCCTTAGGCACCTGAATGTCTGAGGGGGACAGGATGTGAGGGAGGGGTTTGAGATTCCCTGCACAGCGTCTCCTTGGAGACTCAAGTCGCACTCTGTAATATTGGCTGTGATGACTGTCCCGCCGGGGCAGCCACCCTGCTGTGTGATTGACAGCCAGGCTGTGTGAATGGGGGAAAACTGCATAAAAAGCAGGTCTCTGGGACTGAGAAGGCAGAGTCGCCACTGGATCGAGAGAACCGAAGAGAAGCTCACAGAAGAGGACCTCTACCACAACTGAACCTCCCAGTGAAGCCCTGCTGTGCGTCCAAATCTCCAAACTTCGATGACAGGGAACATCTGCAAGGAATATTCTCCACTTGAGCCGGTGGGACCAACCAGTTCGCCGAACTACAAGCCCTCCTCTGGTCGAATTCACTGTGCACAGCTACAGTGAACTGGATAGCCACGAGGACCGGACCCTGCTTGGGTTTTAAGGAGCACACCTTTTATTTGTTGCTTTGCTCTGCTGCTGGTTTCTTCCATGGGACGTGCAGGACCCTCCAGTCTTCCAACTTTGTGTCAGTCCAACAGTCGCTTCAGGAACCGTAAGCCTGCAGGACCTTCCAGGAAATTCTGAATCAGCTACAGCTTTCTTCTTCATTCATGGTAGTGTTCTAATCTGGTTATTTGTTCTGTCTGACCGCGGTGAAAGTGTTTGAAATCTTTCGCCAATCCGAGGGCTTGTCCTTCTCTATTCTTTAAAGTAACTTTTCTTTTGACCAACTTCGTTTCCGAACTCTTGGCAAAGACTTAACTGCAAACTACTCTGAACTGTGTGATCCTCTGCAAAGACTCTGGTCCATTGACTTTGGATCAGGCCTCTTGATTTGATTTCCTCATAGTAGTTGCCTTTTTCTAGATTGCCCTGCTTACTTACTTGTTGGTGCTGCTCAATTTTTGTCTAACCTTGTTTTTCCCTCCTTTTTAATTTGCTGGAGTGCAATTTTGCTTACACTTCATTTTGAGCTTAATTTGTCCAGAATCTATTGGGTGGTGTGTAAGGTATTAAGAGTGTCAGTTTTCTACTGCTTTACTTTAGTGAATTGTTTTAAAACTGATGTGTAAATTAATGTAGATTCTTTTACTCAAAAACCTTGAATCAGTGTTTGTTTGAACCATAGTAATTACTGTCCTTTGTGTAACTATTGATACTGCTCACTTTTCTCTTAAGATAAGTTTGGCTGCTCTGCCATCGCTACCACTTTACTGTGTAGTGCGGGCTTGTACCAAAGGTGAATTTGTACTGTCACTTGTAGTCTTAATTGTGTGTGGTGTTCCCAAAGGGTACTGGATATGATTCTGCCTAACACCTATGTGTTCATTTTTAACACTCCTTGCTCCTAAACAATGTCTACTGTATTTTATCTTTTTCTAATATAATAGGATGGCTGCTTCTTTTTCTTTTTTTCACACTTCTTGGTGTTGCTTTATACTAAATACATACTGGCTGATACCAGGATTTGGCTATGATCTGAGGTCATAAAAGATGCACATTTTTTACTTTTTATGCATTGCCCTATTTTTCATAGGCCTTCTTTTCTTCTTACAACTGCATAGTGCACTGAAGAAAAAATGTCCTCTGTTGGTTGACATTCTCAAACAAAAGAGTCATGTAGTCTCTTTCTTTATTATAAAATAATAATCAACAGGACAGACAACTTAACAAATTCAAAACATATGTTAAAAAAGGATGTGTTTTCTTCAATCGCTCCCCTTCTTTTCCAACAGAACTATCAGAAAGTGCTGATAACTCTACTGATTATCTTCATGCACAGAAAGAATTGCTGTTTTTCAAGCTTGTGTCTTCCCATATGTATATGTTTCATATGATATGACTGGACCATAAGGGAATTACTGTAAGAACATACTTGAAGGATAAGTCTACAAATAGAGTATGTTTATAATTTTTAGTTCCTGACTGTTACTGAAGAAAACCAGGTGGCCTAAATATGTCAGTAAAGGAAAAAAGATTGAGCCAGATATGTGATGTCATCAGTGATGTCATCACTGACATTTGTGATGTCATCTTTGATATCGTGGGAGTTAGTCTTAGCAGTGCACAGTGGTGGTGCGAGTTATGGTTGCTTAGCTTACCATAACTGGTGAATTTCAGGGTTTTTTGGTTTTACCATAACGTCCCTTTAACAACGTTTTTTCACTGAATTTCATAGGTTTTTAGTAGCGCAACTTAACCATAACGTCCCTTTAACAAAGTTTTATCATTGAATATATATATATATATATATTTCTTTTTTTTTTTTTTCAAGGAAAAACATGAGCATGAGCGGGGGGTGGGGGAAACAGGAGAGACACGGGGTATGAGCGGGGGGTGGGAGGGAAAGGAGGGAGACATGGGGCATGAGCGCGGGATAGGGAAACAGGGGAGATATGAGGCATGAGCGGGGGTGGGCGGGAATGGGAGGGAGACACTGGGCATGAGCGGGAGGTGGGGGGAACAGGGGAGACACGGGGCATGAGCGGGGGTCGGGGGAACAGGGTAGACATGGGGCATTAGCTGGGGGTGGGGGGAACGGGAGGGAGACACAGGGCATGAGCGGGGGGTGGGGGGAACAGGGGAGACACGGGGTATGAGTGGCGGGTGGGGGGAAAAGGAGGGAGACACGGGGCATGAGCGGGGGGCCGGGGGGAACAGGGGAGACATGGGGCATGAGCGGGGGTGGGGGGGAACAGGGGAGACACGGGCATGATTGGGGGGTGGGGGGAGAAAAGGAGGGAGACACGGGGCATGAGCGAGGGTGGGGGGAAAGGAGGGAGACATGGGGCATGAGCGGGGGGTGGGGGGCAACAGGAGAGACACGGGGGATGAGCAGGGGGGTGAGGAGGAACAGGGGAGACACGGGGCATGAGTGGGGCATGGGGGGGCACAGGGGAGACACGGGGCATGAGTGGGGAGTGGGGAGAATAGGGGAGACACGGGGCGTGAGTGGGGGTCAGGTGGAACGGGAGAGACACAGGGCATGAGCAGGGGGGTGGGGGGAACAGGGGAGACACAGGGCATGAGTGGGGCGTGGGGGGGCACAAGGGAGACACAGGGCATGAGTGGGGGTGGGGGTGAACAGGGGAGACACGGGACAGGAGCGGGGGTGGGGGGGAAGGAGTGAGACACAGGGCACGAGCGGGGTGGGGGGAACAGGGAAGACACGGGGCACGAGCGGGGAGTGGGGGGAACAGGGGAGACACGGGGCGTGAGCGGGGGGTTGGGTGGAATGGGAGGGAGACACCGGGCATGAGCGGGGTTGGGGGGATACAGGAGCGAGACACGGGTAATGAGCGGGGGGTGGGGGGAATGGGATATCCGCTCCTCGGCCCTCCGCAGGCCACCGTGTGGCGATGGCGTGTCTCCTGCAAGTCTGCAGCAGCCACTTGTTCCGTTGTGATAATCAGATGACATTTAGTCACTTCCGAAGTCACCGCAGCTTATGCGAACGATAAACTAAGATGGCGGGCGTCTCTGAAAATAGACGCACTGCACGCTTCACCACAGCCAATGGGAGAGCACGTCACATGTCCGCGGACATCACACAAGCCGCTTGCCCAAACCCTGTCCTGTCCGCAGAGCAAACAGGGAAGTGTGTCTGCGAAGCGGACATAGATATCACACATTTATTTCACTTACATTTTTGTCATTTTAAAAAAAAACTACTGGACGGATTTACACCAAATAAAAATGCTGTAAATCCGTCGAGCGGTGTGGGCTGTAGGCGTGAGCAAAGTTTTTTCCCATTATGTCCATGGGTAAAAAAGATGTTTTGGGACTCCGCCTATAACTTTGCCCCCCCTGGACCAAACCTCACCAAACAAAATTCAGAGTGAGCCATATACTTTTTTTGCATAGTTTGGTGAGGATTCGCATAGAGGGAGCGAAGTTATAAGCCGCCCAAAAAGTGCTCTTCCTATGGAAACAGCAACTTAACCATAACTACATGGACACTACCGTGGCCATGTAATTATGTCACTGATCCAAGGCGGCGGCGGGAAGTCTCTCAGTAGTACTAATTGCGAAAGTGAATCCACAAACCTCATGTGATGTCACATGCTCTTGTCAATTGATCACTAGTGCATCAATCGTTGGTTTCTAATTTTGTCCCTGGTGTTGCTGGGATGAGGCATATTTCTTCCTGATTGGTGTTCCTGATAAAGTAGATCTTTTGTATTGTGTTTCCCTTACACACATCTTTCATATTACAAAGTAAATAATAAAAACAATCAACATTACATTTATATCATTATACAATCTCTTATAACAAGTTAGAAAAAAGCGATTTTCTAAAAAATTAATCTATCTCATCCATGACCAGCAACATAATATTGTATGATTCATTTTTTCTTGGATAACCCTGCAAACAGCTATAGTCGTGGAAGTAGGAACGCCATTAACCATTCTGATTCAAAAGTATTCTGATAATAAAAATCAAACACAGCAACACATTTGCTTAGACATCACATTTTCAGCTGGAATGTCCCCTCGCATTCATTTAGTAGGTGTTACCAGGACTGTCCCCTAAACATATAGAATTTACAATTTCTGGACTCCTCTGGTACCCTTCCAAGGATATCGCGGATTTCACCGTTAATGGGGACATTCATATGAAATCTAAGATCCATCTCCTGGAACTTCTGACAAGGGAATGGTTGCAGATAAGGTGGTATACTTCTCAATTTCCTTTCCCGTGCAAAATGCAATTAGTATAATTTGGATGATGAATGTGAGTCTCAGGGGTTAATCCCGTCCATCCCACCTTTCGCCCTAAATCTATTTTCTTTACATGCTTTAATGGAAAACCCCAAATTACACAAAATGTTCCTGCACCTGCATACCAATTAATTTATATGCATGCACCCTTTTGAGGAGAGACAATCTGATAGAACTTCATACATGATACAATTTTAAAATATGTGGGCATCGTATTCCACCTTATCCAGGCTCCCAATGAAGTAAGGCTCCGTTTGTATTTTATTCTGGCTGCTGGTACACTTTGGCCAAGGGCCAAAACTATCATCCATAGAATTCCTTACAGATGAACATGCATTGCACAATCATCAAGATGCCAACTTTCCCGGACATACACAATGGCTGGCACAATCTTACCATTATAAAAACACACCAACAGCATTATTGAAAAACAACAGAACTTGCACTTGATTCTTCAACTCTGAGAAGCAAATAGCATCATTCTCTTTCTTAACAAAGAGAATAATAAAGAGTTGCAAAGATCTTTTCTCACCTACAATTTGTTTCCATTGAGAGTCCAGCTAAAATTGTGGGTACTTTTCCTCCCTCCTGAGAAACAAATCATTTTGGACTTAGCAATGTTCACTTCCAATTCATTTGTTTTTGAATAATTGTGAAGCACATTCAATGCCCTTTGCAGCCCAATAGGTATAGAATTAAACACAACAATATCATTTGCATACATCAGATACTTCACATGTGAGAGACTAATGCTCGGGGGAAACACTTATGTTAGGGCGGATATGAGCAGAGGGGAGCAGTCCTGCACACCACCTTCTCTGAGTCTCTCTACAGTGGCTCTTTCAAGGAGGGTTGTACCATAAAGACCTCACCTGGCCACGGAGCGGCCGCAGAGCTAAGAAGAGGTGAGCAGTCCTGCAGTCCCGCAGCACCTAAGCAGCTCAGCACTGAAGCAATGAAGCACCGGAGCAATGGGCAACTGAGTCCCCCTAACGGCGAGGGCAGCAAGTGTAGAAAACTGCCACCTAATAGACGAAAACCAGGGATCCAAAACACAATCTGCCCTCAGCATGAGTAAACTCCCACAGCCTCAAGCCTAAGAGGGTGAGCAAAACACTTCAATAACATACAGCTTGCTGAATGACTCCCACCGATCCCCCATTGAGATCACCCCGGCAGCCCCAAACAAACAGAAATGAAAACAAACTCACAGTAGCTGGGCTCGGCAGAGCTGCAGTGTTACCCGCTGCCTGGCTTCCGGCGTCCTCGATTGCACCTGGGGCCTCACCCGCATCGGCGCCTGCAGCTATGGCATCCGCTGCAATCTTCACTTTGGGGTCGGGGGGGCGAGGGTGAGAGAAATCTGCCAGTACTACCCGAGAGGCAGAGTGACTCTGGGACTACGGGTATCAGGTGGTCAGTGGTGGATGAGAAGTTGGCCCTGCCCGTTGGGGTGATCCGGACAGAGCCCGTGCAACGGGCACACAAAGTCATGGGGAATGGCAGAATAGAGGCAGTTGGGGAACTAGCGATTCCAGGGAGCCCACAAAATGGGCGAACTAAGCAGGAGCAGGAGAACAAGGCCACGGATGACCCTCCTAGCAGAACGGCCTGGCCCTAAACTCCATCTCTGTGCCAGTACTGTGCCCCGAACTAAAGCACGCTGAAACCAGAACCAACTCATGCAGCAGCCTGCCACTAATGGGTGCATCAGATCAACCATCCTCCAAGCTGTGGCAAGCAGGCAATGAAATCCATCCAGTATTGGCAAGAAAGGACTTGTCTAGCCCAAGGATAAACTTTAGCGATCCGGATCACTACTTTACCACAACTTCAGCTTGTGATAATGTAACAAGCACTGAAGACGAGAAGCACAAGGAATTCTGGAAACCTCTGTGTGAACCCAAAGAGAGGAACAGGTCCACAACAAATGAGTATACCTTGGAGCGGGAATCAGATCCAACCCAACAAATCCAAAAGCCTTAAAATGAAATATAAGTGAAATATCACAATTTTCCAAGTAAGTAGTCTTTCCTGCAGGATTTACCGAAAACCAGTCAAAAAGAAGAAAATCTAGCCATCAGGATGATGGAAGAAAAAGAGGAACCACTTGCCAGAAAAACTAAACCTATCCACGTGACAGAAAAGCTTGGCAGACCCCTGAAACCAAAGATGTTGAAACACATGACCAACATCACACTAGAAAAATTCTTTGCCAAACTTCAAAAAGATCTGTCTGCCAGAGCAATCCAAATATCTGATGCCGAAATTCTAGAAGGTGTGGAAACCGATATTTTAGATGGGACTGCAGCAAAGCACGACCCCCGGACTCTTCAGCAAAAGTCAGAAAAACAAATCAAAGGAAGCTTGGTCTCAACATCCAACAGAGTAAGATGGCACTTTGGGAAACCCAGTACTAAGACCAAGCAAGTCCCAAATGGGCCTCCAAATCAAAATACCTGAATGGAAATAAGAAAAGCTTTTCAAACAGATAAAGCTAGCTGAGGGCTTCAACCCGACCTCGCCTGCTAAAGCAGAGATGCGCAGGATATAATCCACCCTGTAATTAATGAAACGCCCTCCCATAAGTCACAAAATCAAGAACAGACTTTCCATAACTCGTCTCCCAAAGCGGAAAAAAAAAGGATTCCGAATTTAAAGATAATTTCCCAGAAACTTCAACACCACAACTACTGGTGGACAAAACGAACCAACAAGGGAGCAAGGGGATGACCATCTGTTATATCCAATTGTCATCCAGGACCTGCCTCGCACCCTCAAAGATCAACAAATGCAGAGTACACAACTGAAAAGATCTCACGCAGAAAAAAGCCAGACAATTTTTGCCATAATGTCGGCAGTGACAATAGCTCTTGCGCTGTTTGGCAAACTATATGAGTCCTTAGTAGAGACACCAAAAGACCACACATCCATGACGGCCCTAATGCACTCAAAGCTCATACACTTGGAAGGCTACATAATGACCACTGAAGCCTGCCAAATCAATACAAGAGAGCAAGGAACCATGACAGACAAAGATCAAGTGGCGGACAAAACGAAGGACCCACATACCCCCAAGTCACAGATGAAGAAAAGTCTGGTCACCCTGGGAACCCAAACAATCAAGATCCCCAAAACCCTTACCCAAGACCAGGTCAGAAAGACAGCTGAACCGGACCAACCACCTCTGGAAGCCGGATCGAAATCCATCACTCAGAAAAAAATGTACCAGATAGAAAAACGGGAATCCGCACTTCCCGAGAAATCCAGCAACACAAAAGAGAAAGTGCTGCCACAGAAAACCTTGAAAAATAAAGACACCTTCACAATGTTCCCGGAAAAGCCCCAGAAAACAACAGGGCACAGTGGCACTAAAACACAGCCACTCCTATCTTCATCCCAACGCACAGAAAAACAGAAAGGAACCTGAACAGACACGCAGAATCCATGCCTAGCACCAATCTTTGAACCACAGAAACATGTAAAAGGCAGACGTTGACTTTTAGTAGTGAACGACCCACCATCTAAGCCAACAGTCAAAGAAATAAACGCAGTGCAAGATGACCCGATGATATAATTAACCTGATGGAGATCATCAAGTACACCATCGAAGAATCGTAATCAGAGATACCACTTGCATACGACAAAAAATGAAAAGTGCGTTTTATGGATGATACCCCAGCTGAACGTGAACCAAGACGTAAATCGGCATTAGTAGAGCTGAGCTTGCCATTCTTCCAAACACTGCAAGAGAAACTGGACAGTCTAACGAGGCAAAAAGATCAAACCTATAGTAATAGCTCCCACAATGGATCTAGGACACACACCGGAAAAGGCTGGAAACGGGTCGAGAGAAGGGATAGAGAACTCAGTCCCCACGTAGAGACACAAATGACTAGCCGGAACTCGGGCCATACCCAAAAAAGAAGAGAGAAGGAATACAATACACATGAAGGAAATAAGAAGGAGAACAGTAATTATCAAGAATGGCAATCAACTCGGATGAGCGAGAATGCCAAACACTGTTTGATAGGTACAGAAATTCGAGAGAGCACCCTGTTCACGCAGAAAAGTAGATGGACAAGAACCCTGAAACTGGAGCGGATTTCAAAAAAGGAAGATAGACAAATCCTGAACATAAGCACGATAATGGATCTACTAAAACACATTTTCGGAATTGAAGAGCATCAGGACAGAGGACGTAAAGATCATCGAATTCGCAAGAAGCGGCTGCCTGGACAGCATTTATATACATCTAACATGCTGAGCGTCAAGCTCATGCTGATAAAATCATCAGCAAAACTACAAAGAATGGGCTATGACATCAGAGAAACATGAGCTAGAGAACAACGAATAGAGAACCCGGACAGATCACCTTCCAGGGAGAGGGTGCTTTGATCCCAAAAAAAACTAAGAGTGAGCCGATACAGATCCATGGCGATACCAACCCCTAGATACATCCATCATAGAACCTTCTACCAAAGCAGGCCCCCAGCAACTGGGCATTACAGAGCGGAGTGGAGCAAGAAGAACAAGCTATATCAAAAGAGAGATATCGTAATAATAAAAGAGAAAGTGCAATCCCGAAAGAGCATGACAATGATCACGGCAAGGAAAAACGATGCATCAACACAACCCTCAGACGAATAAAGACTATTTCAAAGTTGATGACAGAAAACCCCTAGGTCCACTCACAAACATCAAATTTACCCTGAGACAAGGAAATATCACAGAGAGATACTTTCCTCCAGTCAGAACACATTTTAAAGCACTGGCGGAGCAAGAGGGAAAGAAACCCACTGCCATCAGAAATAGCAATCAACATTTGCAGGCCTTTTGTTGCCCTCAGCAAACCGCTTGGCCATGCACACACGGAAATACTTGATGCTTGGATCCTGGAACACCAGAGGGTTTATACACCTCACAAAGGAAGGATATGTTAACCTGGGTGACTTTAACCTGCTCTGTTTACAAAAAACCTGGCTGTTAAATACCCCAAGTCAGGATAGATACAACACAAGCTTAGCACCGGCCATAAAGGGTCGTAAAGGCAGATCATCCCCAGGCCTTATGATGGCGGTCCGTTCATTACACAGGCTAAAGGTTCTAACATCATCTGCCTTTGCACAGACAGCTCTACTCGCACGGACATATCACAAGCCACAAAATACACAAACTATACCAGAGCTACTCCTTGTGCTGAACGTGTATTGGAACCCACAAGCACTCACAACAAAATCCTTCCTAAACACCATTCCACCACAGTCTACAATATAAGCCACATAATTTTATGTGGGGACCTGAACGCAATCTGCTTTGAACAAGGTGAGGGAAAAAATGAAAAATCAACAGAGCAGATTATTACAAACATCGAGCGCAATACAGAGGCACGAAAGCAGGGTGCAGCCTGGGTCGAGTTAATGGAGTCACGAGATCTTTATAACCTACACTCCTTAGCAAAAAAGGATAAAGGGGCAGTCCCAACCTGGGAAAGAGATGGCTCCAGATGAGACATAGACCACATCTATACCTCAAAGGATCTTTTTTCCATCATTGGAAACTTTGAAGTGGTGGCAACGCAACATAGTGTCCACAACATGTTAAGGGCCACCTGGCCCACCTCAAATACCCGTGAACAAACAATGAAAATACCTTTGGAGAGCGCCTCAAATGGCCTTCATCTGAAATTAACGAAGGAAGCGATCTGTTCTATCACCAGAACATACATTGCACAGAATGCCCAGAATAAGTCTACCAAGCTCCCTCCAGTCCCGGAATACCAACCACTCCTTGTACCATATCTACAACCCTGGTTGATGCAAAACCAACACCCCATACATCATCAACATGCCCACAATGTGGAAACAAGGGAAAGGAAGAGAGTGATGAGACGTGCTATAAGACACGAAGAAACATAGCCATCTGAAAGCAACCAGGTCCAGGCATTAAAAGCCAGAAGCTCATATCGAAATTGTTTTAGGAACCATCAGCACAAACTATATCAAGAGGACTCTGAAAGCATGCTGAGAGCTGTCTCCAAAAGAAAAACCAACGACTTCTGTCCACTGGTCAAAAAAATGTCATTCTCCACAGATTTCTTTTTACAAAACTGTGTGAATGCAAATAACTGGGGTGAACATTTTAGAAAGCTATTCCACCAGACCACGGACCCGGAGGGTGCAGCTTACAACTCCCAACAATCTACCTGGGACATAGAATATGGTAAAGAAACGATCATGACCAAGATGAAAAAGCTAAACAACATGAGAGCCCCGGGACACAACGGGATCACCACTGTCCAACTAAAAACAACCCAGGATGAGTGGACAGAACTGATCAGCAGAATCATCGGAAGATGCATCATTGCTAAAGCAATACCTGTTTCATGGAAAAGATCAAATGTCGTCCCCATATTTAAAAAAGGTGAGAAAGAAGACCCAAAAAATGATCAGCCAATTGCTCTGCTCGATGTGGTAGACACATTTTTTCGGCTCCCTACTACTCAATACATTCATAGCCTGAATCAAAACAGCAGGTCACAGGGATCCATTCCAGACAGGGTTGTAAACAACTTGGGCGCCCAAGCAAACATCATGCTGATCGGCATTTTGAAAGCAAAAGTCATGGAGGGGCACCCCAGAATCCTCATCGCTTTCATCGACCTAGTGCAACCGTTTGACAGAGACAACAGGGAACAGTTGTGGTCCATGCTCACAACATGGAATTGCCCCACCTCAATCCTGGAACCTGTCAAACTCCTTTACACCGACATCTCCGTGAGGGTGAGACTAATCTGTGCTGGCCAACTCTCTGCCATGATAAAAACGACAAAAGGAGTAAAACAGGGGTGCCCATTGGTGCCCGCCCTTTATAACATCTACATGGCGGATATTGAAGTAATAGAGGATAACATAAGATCCTTCCCACCTACAGTTGGTGAAGAAAAGATCCCTCGATTGATTTACGCTGATGATATAATCTTGCTGGATCAAACAGAAATAGGTCTCCAGCGACAATTAGACAGTTTGATGAACTACACCAACAGAAACAATCTGGAAATCAACATCAACAAGCCCAAGATCGTGATCCTAGAAATATCTAGAAGGTCGGAAAAGATGGGATGGCACTTAAAAGAAGAGAAACTTGAAACTGTCAACAAGTTCAAATACCTCAGAGTGACAATAAACAAGAGCCCGGATGAAATGCCCACACAGGAAGTACTCTACTCCAACATGTCTGCGATAACGTCACAAACTGCTGCCTTAGACAGAAAATGTGGCCGATTCTCTCTTCTCCCCGTACTAACCTTTTATAAGGCAAAAGTCATCCCAAAAATATCATACGGAATGGAAGCAATCCCCCAAATACCACAGGAATCTGGAACAAGTTAGAAGCCCTGTACTGGTGCAAAATCCTGAAACTACCAAATGGGAGGCCGATTGCTATGATCAGAAAATAACTCAGCCTTACATCATTGAAAGGGATTATAGACAGAAACAGCTTGCTGTTCTAGAGAAAATCAAGAGAACACCTCATCTGAAGCTGCTGTATATCATCAGAGAGAAAATGGAGAGCGGAAGAAACAGAATGCTGACGATGAGGGAAAACAAATTCCGGACCTCCTCCAAGACATGGGAAGCTAAAAAGAAGAGCTAGGCCCTCATTACAACACCGGCGCAAAACAATGGCGCTATTAGCACCCTTGTTGGTGCCAGTGTTGTAACGAGTCCACCATGGTGAAATGGGGAAATACAAACCCATTCCAAGGTTGGCGGGGTGGTATTTCCCCATTTCCCCATGGCCCTTCCCCATTCCCATTTTTGCCCCATAGGCCTCAATGGAAATGGGGAAGGCGGCAATTACGGTACCGCAAATTGCGGTACCGTAATTGCCTGCGAGGTCCCTTTGCGGGTCCCTACTTTAACGGCTGGTCCAGACCAGCCGTTCAGGTCGGGTCCCGCAAAGGGACCTCGTAGTAAGGCGCTAAGTGGTTAACGGCACTGCAGCCTTTTACGGCACTGTTAACCACTTAGCGCCATGGTCCTAATGAGGGCCCTAGACGTCAATCCTGAAAAATTAAAGGAACAACATAAAAATGGGACTGGATCTAAACCTCTGAAACAGCGACAAGTTACAAAAAACCCTTACATTTGCCACCAAACCCGCAAAACGTGGGTACTCTGTTAAAATGCTTAATCATTCCCTGAGGGATGCTGCGCGCCACATACGTAAAAGTACGACTAAATACGCTAAAAACAAATGAGATTTTAGCCATGAGGGGACAATCCCCCTGAAGCTTATATCGTCATTGCAAGGATACATCTCAAAAGGAAACAATGCACAATCACCAGACGGAAGAGCATGCAACTTAACCTTGGTGTCATAGCAGCATTTGTTTCCCTCAGTTATCTTCTCCACAGCAACTTGGACAAGCTGATGACCTTTCTCTAGTTGATGTTTCAGCTACTTCACATAGCTGGCATAGTTCTTGTCACCTGTTCCATCTGCGAATACTCCAAAACACAAGTTCACAGGCAGTCGGGCATCCCTTCCCAACGTCAAGTAGTATGGTGTAAATCTGGTGGCTTCATTCTTGGTACAATTATAAGGATGGGCCAAAGTAGCCACCTGCTGACTTCACCTGTTCTTCTCTGGAATTAAGGTGGTCAGCATTGCCAAGCGGGGTTGATTGAACCTCGCTACTTGGGCATCCCCCTGAGGATGGTATGGAGACAGACTGGTCTTCTTGAAGGCAACCAGCTCCAGCATCTGCTTTACAAGTGTTGACTCAAAATCCAGTCCCTGGTTGGAATTAATCCTTACTGTCCAACCATAGTGCATAAAGGATTTCTCCCACAGCACCCTGGTAATGGTTTTGGCACACTGATCATTATGAAGGAACAACTGCATGTTCCGAGTGAAGTGGCCAGTCCCCAGCAGGAAGTTCTGCACACCTCTCCTGTCCATCTCCAACATGAGAAAGTTGATGCAGTTGAGGTCCATGCGAACCCTGCAGGTGATGAAAATAAGCAGCAGGATGAGCTGCAGTCTTCTTGGTGACACACCTGGCACAGTGCTGACAATAATACTCCACATCTGCTGCTAGTATAGGCCAGAAAACCTTTGAGTGGACCAAATCGAAAGATCTGTCAGTGCCAAGATGTCCATGCTGGTCAAGAAATGCATACACTACTGCTCGACAGATCCTCTGTGTTAAAACCAGCTCCCAGTCCCTGCAGACTTGCATCAATTTGCAAGATCAAAGGCAACTGAGGATCTGTGTAGGCCAGGACTGGTGAGAGGATTCGAGGAGCTCAAGTGGTGAGGGTCCGCTTGGGCTCCTCAAATGCCTCCTGGTATTGGTCGGTCCACCTATCATCAAAGGGCTCATGTGGATGGTATGAATGGTCCACCGAATTGACGGTAATCCTCTCGATCCTCTGGTTAGATGGGTATCCTTTGATGAGGTCCACAAGTGGTTGCGCAATGTTGGCATATCCCACAATAACCCTCTGGCAGGTAGTAGTTACAGAATTCAAGGAAACTGTATAACTCCTTCAGGTTCTGAGGTCATGACCAGGTGAAGAGGGCTTCACATTGATTATGCAAATGTAACGCTGTCCTCTGTCCATCTCGCTAAATAAACAGTTGTTTTTTTAAAAAGAACTTACAGGTGGAGTGAGGTGATATTGAAGTGGCCACAGAGATTTTTTTACTCTAGTTACTTTTATTTATTTCTTGTAGTGCAAACCTATCTTGAGAGCAGTGGAGAGCTTTACAGTAGGAGCGTGCCACCATTGGGGTGCAGTATTTTATAAGGTATCACAGCCCTGTTGGTGGACGGAGGGCAGGATTTGTATTCATCTTGCAGATATTGTTGAAAGAAACATGTTTTGGTGCTTGCAAAGAACTGAAGGATGGTAGTGGAATTTTGACCCCACCCCCTCATCGGTCTTACCCTTTGCACTTGTGAATCCTGTGTTTTGGATGTTGACTGCATTTACCCAGGATCCAGGTTTGTTGCCTTTGTTGGGTCATCATATATGCTGGCAGTGTACTGTTGCACAAGACCATGGCATCATGGGCAGAGCATGGGGAAGTGGACATACCAATGGGTCACATTGAGTTCTGCATCGTAGGTCAACTGTATTTTGAGAGAATGTTGTTGTTTCCTGTTACAGTAGACCTTTTACAAATCCTATGGTACCCCAATGTGACCAGTGCTGCACTGATGATGGGCAAGTGGGAAGTCACATACAACTGTGACTTTGATGCAATTACCTGTGCACGGGTGGGGGGCAGGCAGGTGTTATGCAGAATCCTGTGCAGTTCCCTTGGGGAACACTGCAAGAAGATTAAGACTACAGGAGTAAGCAGTGAACCCAATTGGTAGCAGTCCGCACCACCCAGATTTACCTGGGAGCTGCGGCTGAGCAGTCAGACTTCTTGCAAGATGAGTAGGGCAGTAGACGGAGGATATACAATAGGGCTAAAAACACAGAAGAGCAAGCAAACACTGACCAGAGCTTGATATCAAAAGTATATAATTATTTATTTAAAACACACTTTAGGAAATACACTAAGCACTCTAAATAAAAGCAAGTTCAAACACAGTCAGATAAAGTATACACACCTCCCTTAATATTTATTAGACAAGTCTAGGTCAAAATATTTGTAAAAACAGATGTGAGCTCGTAACTTAGATAGAACTCCAATAATTAAGTTCAAGGGAGAGAAAAAGGCAGGTCATGATTTTATTTACTGACTAAGGGATAGTGTGTTCCTCTCCTGGAATACACTATTTGAACACGGATGAATTTATATTGGCATTAGTCAAAGAAAGTGGCTCTGCAAGTTGTTTCAGTGGATCCAAAGGTTTTTCTACTTATGAGGTAAACAGTTTATTAACATGGCCAGTGGAGAAAAATAGTGAGAATACTTGATGAATTTTTCTTTAGACTATAGATACCTAAGCACAAAGAGAGAAGACAGACTACCCCTTTAGAATTAAAAGCAGCCATAGTGCGAGGGGAAATGGCAATGCCTAAAGGAATGGACAATGAGAGTAGACAATGAAGGACAGTGATAGCTCTTGAAGAATGGTTTAGGATGATTGATGTCATTAGTGATGACATATTTACAGAAGACTAAACAAATGAAGTGGTGGTTCTTTAGGAGTACCACATACTGGATAAAAATATAGAGAAGGGGAAATTGTACAGCGAATGATAAAAATGCAGTAGCACTCAGCATACTTTCAGGAAGACTTGGAGAGAGTGCTAAATGTCCTGTGGACCACAGGTCCTTATGGCATGGGTGTATTGAAACAAATAGGGGAACAAAATGAAAAAATATATACATAAAAGGGATTATAATATGAAACATATGAGGGTTTGTGTTGTAATAAGAATAATTAATGTAAGCTAATCATAAATAGATAGGGATAAAAGCACAGGCGTAAGAAGCTCAAAACTAAAGGATTGACAACATTTCATGGAGTAAAATAAATAAATACAGAAATAAATAAGAATAAAAATAAAAATGAATGAATGAATTGATATTAAAACAGTGAAAAGCATTTGCGAGCATAGCTCAGGGGCAACATGCTCTCCTTGGAAGCAAGACGATATGGAGCAACACAGGTTTGATCCCCGGGTCCGCGCTTAGAATCCTCTGGGTATTAAGCGCATTATCAATAACCAATCATATCATATCATAAGTGGATAAAATATCCAGATTTGTAAACAATGAGAATAATAGATGGTCCTGGCTACAATTGAATAGTGTAGTTTATTTTAATGAAAATGAAATATGATTAATAAAAGTCCAAAGGAGTGTGGATGGTCAAGATCGATCTAACAAATATGAAAAAACCTTTAGTATAACTGCACGAAAGAACATATGAGAATAAGTAACAAAAACATTGTTTATATGTATATGATCATATTGGTTTATGTTTTACAGATGAACATTTTTGTCTTCTTGTCATTCTTGAGCACGGGAGAATGTTTACATGGCCTCAGAAGAGTATAGCAATGTAATGGGAAGAAACATTATAGTATGACAGAGGTAAGTGCTAGTGGACAAGTAGAGATAGAAGAGGTAAGTATCAGTTCACACAACAAGTGTGTGAAACAGAAAAATCATCATTATTAGGAGTAAGAGGACCCAGATGAGTACAGAAGAAAGGCAGTAAGGGATATAGTATTTCAAATAAGATAGCATTTTCCCAAGAAAGTTACAAATAGGTGTGAGCACTGGATAGCATTACACAGCCACAGTAGTGGTTGTGAGGTTATGGTTAAGTTGCTAATCCCATAGGAAGAACACTTTTTGATCGACTTATAACTTCACTACCCCTGGACGAATCCTCACCAAACGTAAAAAAACAAAGTATATGGCCACTCAGAATTGTTTTGTAAATTTTGGTGAGGTTTGGTCCATGAGGGCATAGTTATAGGGGGGTGGTTCCAACATTTCTTTTTTTCCCCATAGACATATTGGAAAAAAACTTTGTGCACATCTTCAGCTCAAACCACTGGACGGATTTCCACCAAAATCGAAGGAGGAGAGGCGGTTTAGTCCTGAAACCATGCTTTTGTTAATTTGGTGTAAATTCATCCAGTAGCTTTTTTTATAAACAGCCAAAACGTAAGGCAAAACAATTAGTAATGTCTATGTCCGCTTCATGGACTCACATCCCTGTTCGCTCTACGGACTGGACACCGTTTGGCTAATCGGCTTGCGTCATGTCTGCGGACATGCAACGTGTTCTCTGATTGGCTGGGGTGAGGCGCGAGGGGCGTCACATTGTTTCGATGTGCCTGCCATCTTGGAGACACCGACAGCCTGGCAGCGAACAGAGGCAAAATGCAATTTTGGGGAGTGTGTTGGTGTGCAGAAGTGCTTGGGGAGGTGTGGGGAGTACGAGACGGGTGAAATACTGTATTTGTTTAGGTGGCAGTTGCCTCTGATGTGTTTGACATGTCCGTGGTCAATATCCCCTATAAGCAGCCCACATGCCACAGTCAAAATGTTTGGTATTATGGGTCTGTTATGCTGCAATGGTTGTGGCCAGGGCGTAGAGTCTTGGGTGCGTGGCAGAAGGCGGTAGACCATAGACCATGAACAGAAGATTCTATGGCCTGGACACAACCACCACAGCATAACACACCCATAGAATATCCAGAACGCAAATGTTTGTGTACTGTTTCATTTGTAGAGTTTGTATGTGAAGTTTTGAGTAGGCTATGCAGTTAAGATTGTACAGTTTGTAATAGTATTGCGTAATAAGATACCTTTGGAAGTAAATATTTTGGATTGTGGTTTATGATTGTGTACATTTTCTTTGAGATCTAATCGTAAACAAACTACTTTGCCACCAATGTCTTTCACTAATTTAGAGGGAGGTAATTTTGCTGTTTTTGTTGAAGGTGTACTGACAGTGTGGCGGCGAACAGAGGCAAAATGCAATTTTGAGGAGTGCGTTGGTGTGAAGAAGTGCTTGGGGGTTTGGGGAGTAGGAGATTGGTCAAATACTATACTTGTTTAGGTGATCAATGATATTCCTTTAACAACGTTTTTTCACTGAATTTCATAGGGTTTTAGTAGCGCAACTTAACCATAACGTCCCTTTGAAAAAGTGTTTTTCGTTGAATATATATATATATATATATTCAAGGAAAATATATAACCTCATGTGATGTCACATGCTC